>NC_045598.1:175110205-175413235 GCF_009762305.2 Zalophus californianus | reverse complement strand
TTAAGAAATGGATCTAAAAAAGTTCCAAAAGCTGCACTTAATTGATAAATCTCTTGTGTCTCTTTTAATTTGTAGTTTTCCCTCTATTTCTCTCTTTTTGTTCTTTGTACATTTTTGTGGAAGAGCCATGTGGAGCTTCCCATATTCTGAATTTCTTCTGACTACAACACGTGTGTCCCCTGCCCCTGTATTTCATGTAGATTGGAAGTTAGATCTGGAGGTTTGATCAGATTCAGGTTTGGTTTTCAAGACCACTTTACAGGTTGTAGTGTATATTTCTATCAGGAGGCATCTGATTGGTTATCTTTCTTTTGTGAGGTTATAATGCACTGCTGATCTATTTTTTTTAAATATAGATATGCTCTGACTTTTCTTTCAACTCAGATTTCGGATTACAGGTTTTTTTCTCCTTTTGTCAAAGTACAATTGACATACAGTATTATAGTAGTTTCAGGTGTACAACATAGTGATTTGACAATTACATACATTATGAAATGCTCACCATGTTAAGTGCAGTTACCCTCTGTCACCACACAACGTTATTACAATATTATTGACTATGTTCCCTATGCTGCACTTTAGGATTACAAAGTTTTTTACTTAACTTCATTGATCTTAAAAACTCTCCTTCCAACCATGCCCAAGTCTCAGTTCTCAATGATACCACATTCTTCATTCTATTTGTCCTATAGTGGACGGAGAGCAGTCTCCGAGTATCAAGTCAAATGCTATTACCAACAATAGGGTCCCTGAAAGCAGTGAAAACAATTTTTGTAGTTCCTTTTGGCCTTAGAGTATATCTCACTAGCGATGTCCGGTCAGATCATGGAGGTTTAAAGAAAGCTCCTTCCTGTGTGATTGTGATGTGATTACCCCGTTAACTGGATACACAGTTAGGTTCATTTATTTCCTTTCACTTTTGATGTGAATAAATATTTTTCTAATTTAGTTTTAATGAGTTTAAAAACTTAGTTTAAAAACTTAATAAGATAACATAGTTACATGGTCTGAAAGTCAAATGTGTCAGATGTATTTTTTATTTCCTTTGGACTTAGTTTTCTTTAACTACCTTGGAACTTTTTTTTTTTTTTAAGTAGGCTCCACGTCCAGCATGGAGCCCAACGTGAGGCTTGAACTCATGACCCTGAAATCAAGACCTGAGCTGAGATCAAGTGTTGAATGCTCAACCAACTAAGGCACCCAGGTGCCCCTGGAACTTTTTTTTTTTTTTGAGAGAGAGAGAGAGAGTGTGTGTGTGGGTGCCCGAGGAGGGGAGAGGATGGAGAGAATCTTAACCAGGCTCCGCGCCAAGCACAGGAGCCTGACCCAGGGCTCAATCTCACGACCCTGAGATCATGACCTGAGTAGAAGTCAAGAGTCCAACACTTAACCAACTGAGCCACCCAAGCGCCCCATTTCCTAAGTTAAAAAACTTGCCCAAGGAAATAGAGGTGTTAAGCGACAGTATCACAGTGAAGCCCAGCTCTTCAAGGATTTCCTTTTTTTTTTTTTTTTAAGATTTTATTTATTTATTTGACAGAGAGAGACACAGTGAGAGAGGGAACACAAGCAGGGGGAGTGGGAGAGGGAGAAGCAGACTCCCAGCAGAAAAGGGAACCCGATGCGGGGCTCGATCCCAGGACCTGGAGATCATGACCCGAGCCGAAGGTAGACACTCAACGACTGAGCCACCCAGGTGCCCCAAGGATTTCCATTTTTTAGAAAAGATCTTATTTGTTATTGCTCCAATTACAAAAGCAGCATATTTAAGTTTACGTTGTAACCAGTAGAACAATACTGAGATGTATCAAGAAAAAACTACCTTTCTCCTGCCCCATCTCTCACTCAGTTCCCTGAGAGAATTCGTGTTAATGGCCCGGTACCAGTCTTCCCAATTTTTTCTCCTTGTTCATCAGTTTAAACACAGAGACATTTATAAACAGGGTTTTTAGGTTGTTTATTTGCTGTGAATGAAACAGAATGATATCACAGGATTTTTCTGGACAATTCTATATCTGTTATCACACCTCTGTATCAGTAAATGTGAATATAAACTTTCCCTCTGATTTTTCCATCTTCCACACAAACGCATACAGATTATCGAACAATTGAGATCAAATTAAGTATAGAGTCTTCTTTTCAGCCAGATTTTTTTCTTTTCATATCTACATTCCTCTTACAACCTGCATCACCACTCCCTCCATACATACGCACAGAAAATCCACGTTAACCATCAGTGTGATTCCTTCCACACTTTTCTCCATGTTCAAACATCCTATAGAAATATGTCAAAAATATACATAGCGCATGTGGGGTCTTGTCATTGTCTATTTTTTGGAAATGAGGTGAATTAATCATATTTCTGAACATACAGTTTTCTCAGGAATACCTCCCGGCAATCCCTCCAAGTCAACTGATATAGCGCCTATTTATTCCCTTATGTGGCTGCATAATATGGTGCAGCTGTGCCAAAATTTATTCACCCATTCCCCTAGCGATGGGCCCATTTATTTCTATTTTTGTCATTATAAACCACTAACAGCAATCAACTGCTGCACTTAATATCCTTGTATATATGAGCTTATATATTTGTGCTTGTCCAGGTTGAAAGTAATTTCTACATAAAAAGAACTAAAAAATCCAGTGATCCAAGAAAGGTTCTGCAATCTGGCATTACTGTCAATAAAACCAATGATGTGAAAAACTAAAGTATAACAAAAAACCCGTTGCTCTTGCTGAAATAAAGGCAAGAAAAATAAATGGTAGAGTCTAGATGTATGTAATTTATGGGTTATATTTGTCTTTATTTTGTTATTTACCCCCAAATCATCAGCCCCTCAACAGAATACCTCAACATTTGCAATACTAACTAGACTTGAGCATCTTTGATATTTTGCCCACTTTATGTCATACTTAATTCACAACTTATGTATCTTTCCCCTTTTGGTTATAAAGATGTATTTGTTGAGATAGGAAGCAAGAACATTTTATTCAACAAGTTTGTCAGTTAGCTTGTTTTGTAACTTTTATTATTTAGATATATAGTAAGTGAGCCTCAGCGTGCTCTCTCGCCCAGGCCCTGCACATATTCATTAGGTACTGATCCACTCTGGGCCCTGGACTATACTCATCTATTAATTTGT
The DNA here is from genome assembly GCF_009762305.2 of Zalophus californianus. NCBI lineage: Eukaryota > Metazoa > Chordata > Mammalia > Carnivora > Otariidae > Zalophus > Zalophus californianus. The sequence continues at coordinate 175,410,092 of NC_045598.1, read as the reverse complement.
TCCTTCTTCATTCACTCAACACAGATCTGCTTCATGTTTTCTATGAGCCAGGCATTGAAATAATTTCATTTTTTCCATAAACGTTGAGTGTCACTGGAGTGCCGAGGACTGGTACTAAGGATGCTTGGATTAATGTGATCTGATTGTAATCAGAAAGAGTGCAAGCCCATGAAAAAAGATAGAAAAAAAATTTAAAACCAAACATTGTGGTAAGTGTTGAATGAGGGTGCAGTCCAGGGGGCAAGGGGCACACAGAGAAGAGAGAACCTCAGTCCGGGGAAGTTGGGGGCATCTTTATAGAGGAGGAAGTGATATTTGGGGTGGCACTTAATGGGTCAGTTCGGCTGAGTGCTGGCACTGGGTGTCAAATAAATATAGAATGTATATTATATAAATTAAATACATATTTATATTAATATATAATTTATGTATAATATATACTTATACTATAGTAAGCTAAAATATAGTGTATGTATTTATAATTATGATCTAATATGACATAATAAAGAAGTATATTTAAATATATAATTCATTCTACAAATATATAATAAATATATATATAATACATATTATATAGAGAAATTTTGGACCATGGGAAAAATACAAGTGGAAAATGAAGGCTAACCTGGGGAAGCTTTGGTTCCCTTTAGGGTCTTACCACTATTAAAATGTTGATGACTTGTGGAGGGAGACAGGAATTTGGGGATGAAGGAAGGACAGGGCTGAAGAAATCACCATCTTGAAGGAAGGGACAGTCGCTTGTGGGAATTCAGGCCTGTAGATTGATTATGGTAGAAAACTCAGATCTCCTGGGCCAGAAGCCAAGGTTCTGTCCACACTGGTGAAATGAAGATAAGGACCCAGCAATTAGCTGGTGAACTTGGCTTAAGCTGCTTGTTCTAGCCATTGAGATGATTCACCCCAAAGCAAACCTCAGCAGCAGGTTGGTGAGACCAACGTCATATTATTGCATTGGGCTCCTGCTTTGCTGGCTGAGGCTTTCCAAGACTCCCTCCGACCACCCGGACTCTTCCCAGGTACTGCCTGCACATGCATGAAAGAGCTTTTGCCTGCAGGTGTTTTTCTGACCCACTACCTCAATCTAGAATATTCTCTGAAGCTGTTATTGCCCACAGCACCTGACTCTCTCACACCCCCACTGCTCAATGATCTCACCTCTCCAAGATGGCAGCCAAGATTACTGGGAAAATTCCCGCTCTGGTGACGTGCACACAATGGAGGAAGCAAAGGAGCCTCTGGCCCATCCTTCTAATCAGAGGAGGGATTCCAGCTCCCCTCCTGGCAAGAATTATACTCCCCCACCTGAGTAACCAGAATGGAACAAATTTTGAAAATCGTAACAGACTGAACCCCTTTCATGCACCAAACCAGGAGAGTTTTCCAGCTTCAACTTCAACAACTTCAAATGGGTCTATTAAGAAATCCAAATTAGGTCAACGGTGAGAACCCAAATAGAAAATCTAAGCCAGGTATTGGGTTTTCCTCAATTGCAGTGAGGAATCCTCCACATCCTGGCTTCAATTCTTTTCCTCTGTTTGCATGGACAACCAAGGAGGATATTGCTTAATCTATACACAAAAGAAATCACGGATGAGTGATCAGGAGGCTGAGGGCTGCTACTCCAATAAGGATTTGTAATCCCTTGCTCAGGTTTTGGACCATAGGAAAAATACAAGTAGATACACCTGAGCCCATTTTCAAACTCTAAACACATGGCCTGAGGGAGAGGTGAGTTCCCAGAAGGTAGATCCTGCAACACTAGGACAAACATACAGCAGTGAGTTCCTCCACCCTTTCCTATGGCCAGTCACTACCCTGGGTCATCCTACCCTGGAGAAAGGGCAGACCTCCAAATGTTTCAAATATCCCAAGGACTGTTGGACACAGAGTTCAAGTTATCATTAGTATCTGGGACCTGAAGTGTCAACATGGTCCCTCGGGAGATTAGAGGCTTATGGGGATCAGTTAATAAATTGAATCTGGCTTCAGTGTGAGTCCACCAGGTCCACGGACAAACCTAGTACTTATTTCTTCAGTTTCCAAATGTGTAATTTTAATGGATCTACTTGGCAGTTCACTGAACAGCCACATTGGTTCCTTGGTTTGCGGGGGAAGAGCTATTGTAGTGGGAAAGATTAAGTGGAAGCTTTTGAAATGGCCTCCTCCCCACAGCCAACATGGTCAATCCAAAATAATATTGTACCCTTGCAGAGACAGCAGAGATTATGCCTCCCTTAAAGACCTAACATCTGAGAGGCAAGTAATCCCTACCATGCGTCCTTCAAAAGCAAATGCATCCTGGAGGATGACAGTGGACTCCCACAGTCGAGTAGCTGCATTGTAACTGCTGTGTCAGAAGGAGGGTCTTAGTTAGATGAAACTAACACAGTCTCAGGCACACGGCACGCCGCCATTGATCTGGTGAATTGGGTTTTTTGTTTTTGTTTTTTTTCTTTTTTATCCCTATTAGAAAGGAGAATGAGAAGTGGTTTGAATTCACTTGAAATGCACACCAGCATACACTTATAGTCTTGTCCCATTGAGAAGAATAAAACTATATGCCAGATGAGCATCAAGACCTAGCTGATATATGCCAAAGTGACCTGGACCAGCTACACAGTTCAAAGGACATGACAACGGTTCACAGTATTGATGGCCTCCTGTTGATCAGATCAGATGAGCAAGAACTGGCAAATATGTGGGAGGTCTTGGTAAGTCACATATGTTCAAGGGGGTGGGAAATGAGTCCTGTGAAGATTTAGGAGCCCACTGTATCAGTGAATTTTGCCTAGTTTTGAAGGCCAGTGGACAAAGGCACAGATACAGCCTGAGAAGAGCAGGGTGCCTAGGAGCTTGGGCACTTGGAGGGTCTGGTCGCACCACAAGGTCAACCATCTAGATCAGCAGGGATGCTAGCTGAGGATGAGGGCACTCTAGGACGGAGAGTGGAGGAAGGAGACCATGAGTATTCGCTGCTACCTTGGGACGAGCTACAGCACCAGCGGCTAGTGCTTGCCCCATTTGCTTTTCCTTTATACAAAGTGGCCGAGGGGTGGAGAGTAGGGAAACCTGAGGTGTACCACCCAGATCCTCTCCTTTGGGACAGAAGCATCCTTCTGGCAGCTGCTGGAAGTGTTGATGACTGACAGTTCAGCTGGGCTCCCCACTCTGCCCCTCCCCCGCCACAACTGTCCCTAGCTGAAGAGAGTTCTTCGCCTGGGATCATACCTCTTTACCTGAGCAGCCTGCACGCAATGACTAGTTAACACAGGGCTATAAATGCCTGGCCCCTTTGCCCTAAGTAAGAACCACACTCCTCAGTGCCACCCCAGCTCCAGAGTCTCCCCTAATGGGCTGAGACTTTCGCTGTGACTGTATCACAGCCCTGTTCTGGTCCCTTCACTCTCCCACAACTATTGATCCTCAAAGCACCCAACATGCTAATCTCCATTACAGAGTCGGCTTCCATGGAACCCGAACTTCAACACACAATAACCTTGCCTAGCTAAGTTTTTTTAAGAAAACATTTTAAGGGGCATCTGGGTGGCTCAGTCGTTAAGTGTCTGCCTTCAGCTCAGCTCGTGATCCCGGGGTCCTGGGCTCCCTGCTCCGAGGGAGGCCTGCTTCTCCCTCTCCCACTCCCCCTGCTTGTGTTCCCTCGCTGTCTCTCTCTTTCAAATAAATAAATAAAAATCTTAAAAAAGAAAAAAAAACATTTTAAGATATCTGAAATTTCAACTTTTTCAAAACTCCAAACATCATTCATGAGAGAGAAGCCTTTAATGCCATCATGTGGTAATACAACATACCATTATCAACACCTAAAGAACAAAGAAAAAAGGAGAGGGGGGATTATAGGGGTTATATAATGCCAAGATGTTGCCAGGCATGGGAGGAATTTCTGCTCTGCATGAGAAAAGGGAAGGGAATGTGTGACTGATATGATCCTGGAATCATAAAAGTGCTTCAGAAGAAATTTACAGCGGTATCAGCTTTATGTGGATAATAGCCAATTATTAAGGGCTAGGTCTTCAACAAGGTTCTTTCCCATATTATCCCACTTACTCTTTGCAGTCATCCTTGAGGTGGGTAATAAGATGATCACTGTCACTTGGTCACTTTGTCACTTTGAGACTTCCAGAGGTTAATCTTGTCCATGATCATACAACCAATCAATGCTGGAGCTGGATTTGAACCCAAGACATCTGATTTCTGAGCCTGAGGGCTTCTAGAGTCTCTCCTGCCTCCTTGCAGGGATGCCTAGACACCTAGACACTAAGCATTGCACTGTGTAATTCCTTTCCAAGCAATACCTTTCTACCGGAATTACTTATACCCTGGGAACACATACCTTATTTTTACTAGATGCTATTAATGGGAAAAGAAGATTTGTTTTACAGGGATTGACTTATGTTTACTGGAACATACCAATTCTGTATAATAAAGGACATCTCTATGAATCTGTCTCAACTGCTGGCAAACTCTGGCTCCGTAAAGAGGTGACAACCATGTGGGGCTTTAATATTACCCCATTTAATAACTCTCTATATGTTGAAGATCTGGTGCTCAGGAGTTATTGGCTTACAACTGACACTTTAAAGAAATTGTTTTATTGCATCTTTTAAAAAGCCTATAGCAATTTACACTCATCAGAAGCATGTGTTTAGGGGAATTGTAATTAGTGAAGGAAAAACATACAGTGCAGAATAGCAACGCCCAGGGCCTCATGAGATTTATCATTGTCTAATTGCTTCCTAAGCCAAAGTTTCTTACTGAATTATTTACCCCCTAAAATACACCACTTCATTTTTATAATGGAAGCTAATTAAAAACAAAACAAAACAAAACAGGATTTGGGGCGCCTGGGTGGCTCAGTTGGTTAAGCGACTGCCTTCGGCTCAGGTCATGATCCTGGAGTCCCGGGATCGAGTCCCGCATCGGGCTTCCTGCTCAGCAGGGAGTCTGCTTCTCCCTCTGACCCTCTTCCCTCTCATGCTCTCTATCTCTCATTCTCTCTCTCTCAAATAAATAAATAAAATCTTTTTAAAAAAAAGCATCAAGTTTAAAATAAAAACAGGATTTGCTTTATAGGGATGTACTTTGTACAAACAAATGCAGAACATATAAATTTTGCATGATAAATATTTCTATAAATACGGCTTTATAGAATTTATATGTGATTTACATATAAATATAAACATTATATAATATATGCGTATAGTTTGCTTACCATTTATTGAGTTAACCGTGTGCAAAGCAGTGTTCTAAATGCATTAACTCATTTAATCCTCCCAATAGCCCTATTCAATGAAAATCTATTACATTTTCCAGATGAAGAGAATATAGTGCTTTGTCCAGATGAGGAAGCTGAGACGCAGCAAAGTTAATGAACTTGACCAAGAGCCTATAGACCATGACCGGCAGAGCTGGGTTCAAACTCAGGCACTCTGGCTCCAGAAGTCTCTATTCTTTGGGTGTAGAGTTAATCAACCAAAGGAGGGCAAGGGCATCATTCCCCCAGGCCTCCTTATGTCCTTCATACAATGCAGATGGAATGAACCCCTAGGGTTTTGAACTTGTCTCTTCAAGGAATTATTTTATCAATAATAGTGGAATAAACATGACAGGGGTTCAGTCCTACCTAAGTGTCTGGAGGAATTTGAGATATTTCCAGTGAATCAGATGCGTACAGGTGTCAGGCAGGGGACTTCAGTGAATGGAACAGCTGGTTGGAGACAGTGGCAAACTGGGGCACTCACCCTCATCCAGAGGGGGCAACTGCTCCTCCACTCCAGCCTGGAGTTGCCAATATGTAAACGGGTCCAGTGTGGACAGACCTTCCCATTTTTTCAAGAGAATCCATGAATATAGATAAGATCGCCTAACTGCTAAACATGAGTAAAAATTTTTAATGGCAATATTTTGCAAGCCACACAGAATCCATCTGTAGCCCAGCTACGGTTCATGGGCCGCCATTTTGTAACTTCTGATCGGCATGAAAATGAAGAGAGTGGCCTCCCAGGTGCTATGAATTGAAGAGCATTGGGGAAGTGGCCTCATTCCTCTAAATATCTCCCCTCGTATGGCCTGAATTTCATTATTAATTTATCCTCCAAATTAAAATTGAGTTCTCAACATTCATTAAAAAAAAATGTGGCAGAGAGAGGGAACCTGCTAAAACCCATCACCATACTATGAAAAAAGTGATCAGACAGTGCAAGCCCTCCTGCTAGAAGGAGACACAGTCCATCTTTAAAAAACTATCTAAATGGGTTGGACCGAGTGGCCCAATGGAATCAGATTCTGCTTTTGGCTACGGTGATTCAGACTTCCCTTGGCAAAGACGTTTCCGGGGCCCACCTAGTCCTCAGGCCTCTCTCCTTCACTGAACCTGACTTCAACCCTTTTTTTGAGAGATGATTTTACGAATTAAGATTTTTTTAGTTGCAAGTGAAAAAAACAATTCAGAGTGGTTTAAATGAAAGAGAGAGAGAGAGAGAGGAGAGGTGAAGGTGCTAGAGAGAAGGTATTGGTTCCAACTGGAAATTAATCTCTGAGGAATCAAGGTCAGACATGTCCAGTGATACCTTTCCCCATCTCCCAGCATCACGTTCCTCGGTGTTGGCTTCATTATTCGGCAGAGTCTCCCAATAAAGTGGGCAAGGTGGCAAGTAGCAGCTCTGCTGTGACTTGTACCCACGAGGCAACTCTACAGAAAGAGCCCCCCTCCCCGCCCCCGCCATGGCCCCTGCAAAATTGCCGCAGTGGGCATTCTGGACCTGGGTCATGTGTCCATTCCTAAGCCAATCACCGTGGTGGGGGTGGGGAGCGTAGAATCCTCTGACTGGCTAAACCTGGTTTACAGGTCACCTCCTCTCCCCCAGAAGCCAGAATAAAAGGCCAGCCGCTTCTGAAAAGTCATGGGCTTGGAGTCGAATGCATGAGACAGGCTTCCGAATAAGAACTTGAGGGCCTTTTACCACAGGAAATGGAAAGCGATATGGGGCAGGTAAAATTCTATCTCAGATTTCCAGGGAGATATGCACAGCTACCAAGTTGCCTTGCATTTGAGTAACAAGGAAAAGCAAATCCAGTGGCAAATGAAGCAACTTAAAAGCTTTTCTTCCCCGTGAAGCCGATCTCATTAGTTCAGTTCCTGCTCTGGGTTCTGGCCTCTGCCTTTGGTCTCCTCCTGGTGGGGCCACCGGCCTCCAGTTATGCCGCTAAGCTGATCTCCCGGAGATGGAGCCCCGCCTTCCACCCGCTGCCCTGCTTCACTGTCTCCGCTCCACGTGCTCCTGCAGCGTTCCCTGCTAATGTTGCAGTGCAGCCAGTCATCTTGCGAGCTTGTGGAGAAATCGGGTCAGCAGCACAGCCTCAACCTACTCTTCTCTCCCAGGCTTGACTACCGTACTTCCTTTCTCAAAAGACGAGTGTAGCTGAGCTTGGCTAGACCTTATTGCAGCATTAATAAGACCTATGATTCAGGCTCAACCTATCTACTTCTGTCTTTCAATCTAACTCTTTATCATTACACTCAGCTGCTTTCCATTCCCCCCACAACCCGGAACTTTGCTCCCTTACCTTTGCAGATTCTGTTCCATTCCAGGTGTGCCGTTCCTTCATCGCTGCCTGCTGTTGTAATCCTACCTACTGTAGAGGACCTTTGCCTTTTTCTGCTGGGCAGTACTCTACATCACACCCTTCCTGTTAGGTCCAGGGTGTCGTTCAGACACACTGTTTCCTTACTGATTTTCTGCCTGGATCCTCTATCCATTGATGAAAGTGGGGTGTTATCATCCCCTACTATTACCATATTACTGTCCATCTCTCCCTTTATGTCTGCTAATATTTGCTTTATATGGATGCTCCAATGTTGGGTGCATAGGTATCTACAATTGTTATAGCTGTGTCCTTCTGATTAGAATACTGATCCATAAGAGAAATTCTCCACGTCTATGATTTTGATGGAAAGGAGTGGCCAACTCCCACTAAAGAAGCCAGTGGTACTGGATTCTTCTACTCCCTTCCTCCTCCCACCCTGGGCCTCGCCAGCCGCAGATTGTGTGACTTTGGTCAGCTTGTCATACACTCGGTCCTGGACTTTGATTTTGAGAGAATGATAAAAGGACATTCTCAGCAGTAACGAGGCTGAACCAGCCTATTCCTTCTGCATGACTTCTGCTGGGGTTCATATTCCTCATCTTCCATTTTCCAAATCTGATCATTTCAGCCTCCTGATGATCCTGTGAGCCCCCAATCTTCTTCCCCTACTTTCCCCTTTTTTTGTTTCAGCTAGCTGAGGAAGCTTTCTGAGAACTAGCTTTCGTCTGAGAAGTCTGACATAACCCCCTTTAAGGCCCAGCTCACATCTACCTTCCTGCTGTCCTGCAAACCATCTTCTCTTCTACATTTCCCTAAATTCTCCAATAGAAAAGCAAATCCTTGGAATTGGCTTTGATTTTGACTTCTTCACCGACATATCCATCCCCTATGTCAGAGCGGGAGCTCCTTGAGGACAGGGGCTGTGTCTTAGGTGGCTTTGGACCTCTAAAGCTAACACAGCGCTTGGCACACAGTAGGTACTTCATAATTGTGCATCGAATGAGTAAATATGGGTTTAGTTGCATTTAGGCAATTGTTTCTTTCAGGACATTGCCCTGCTGCAGGGATTTTCCTCCCATTTCTATTTATTTAAAAAGAAACTTCTTATTTCAGCCCTCGTCTCGACCATTCATGTTCACTTGATGCATTTTCACCCTTTTTTCAGAGTATTAAGAAACACATCAAAGATTTCAGGTTACTTTCCTTTCTCCTGGCCCTGCCATGGGGATAATGGCGACAACAATCATATTTACACAGCCTTCACCATCAACCAAGCCCCGGGGCCAGCTGCTGTTCATGCAGTAACAGGTCACTAAGTGTGATTATGATCCCATTTATGGCTGAGGAAACTGAGGTCTGGCAAGCTCACGTGACCATCCCAAAGTCACAGAACTGGTAAGGCACGGGAGCTGCTGTGACCCAATGTGCTTTTTGTTGCTCTCCACCTCCTCATGGTGATTCTCCAAAGCCATGAAATGTTTAAAAGATTGGAAGAAATATAAGGAGAAGCAGGGGGTTGAATAATGATCACAAGAAAATAATCAGCTCCTGGACGGCTAAGAATTATCTGCGTTTTTTTTGTTTGTTTATTTGTTTTTGTTTTTGTTTTCTTGGCTTAAGTTAAACCTTTTATGGGAACATCTTAACCGGGACTGTCTTCGGGTGTTTATTTGTTATGGGGCCTCCTTTTTTTTTTTTTTTAAGATTTGTTTATTTATTTATTTATTTGAGAGAGAGAGAGCGCACGCACACGAGTTGGGGGAGAGGCAGAGGGAGAGAGAGAATCTCAAGCAGATTCTCTGCTGAGCGCAGAGCCCAACAGGGGGCTCAGTCCCACAGCCCTGAGATCAAGACCTGAGCCAAAATCAAGAGTCAGACGCTCAACCAACTGAGCCACCCAGGTGCCCACTATGGGGCCTTCTAGTAGATTTCAGTTCATCTGAGCCCACATGTGTTTCACAGCTCCACTGTTTAAAACACCTGGAAAGTATCTGCAGGGAAGAATGCCATGGATCCTGAGATGAACATACCAAATCCCAGTCCTTACACAGCTCCCCGCTGGTAGGGGCCCAACGTTAATAAAAACCATGCCCAAGAACAAAAGAATCCTAGAGGGACCAGCAATTCCCCCAAATACATATCAGGGTGACTTCGCAGGGCAGGAGATGGGAAGGATGCATGGGGGGCGGGGAGCAAAGCATGGTGGTTAAAGGGGTGGACTCCAGAGCCAGCTGCCTAGATTCAAATCTTGCCTGGAGCACCTGCCAGCTCTGGGATCTTGAGCAAGTTTCTGTGCCTCTATATCTTCATCTGTACAATGAGATCATAGTAAAGATACCCGCATCATTAGGTTCCTGTGAAGAGTTAACTTTTGCGAAGTCTTAAACAACAATCTGACACCCGGTGAGCACCCTGTAAAGTGACCGATAAGCTAACGTGTCAGATGAACAGGTACAGAAGAGTGCAGGAAGGTATTCCAGCCATGGAACCACAGCTCAAAGTGAGGAAGGGTGCCTGGCAAATGGGGACAGTGCCTGATCCAGGGGGCTGGAGCACCATTTGCCCAGAGAAGGGGATGGAGGAGGATGCTTAGGATGGAGATGAGCTAAACCACCTGGGGAGGGTTCAACACCACTCCCTAAAATGTGAACCACCCTGTAGATGCAATACAGCAACTTTCGCAAGCAGTAACCCCTATTGGAACCAAAGATGTTTGCAGCACGCCATGAATTTGGCTCCCCACGTTAGGGCAGAGAAAGGAATAAACTATAGGAGAGACTCTTGAGTGTTTCTAAAAGGAAAAAACCCGGAGAAAATGACCTTGACATGAATTTTTAAAATAAGCTCATAGAAGGGGAGGGAGGGAGGTCTGTCCCGTTTGAGGCAGGCTACAGATGTCTGAAGCAGCCCTAATAGAAAAACATTGGCACCTGGAATAGGGCACAGAGTCGAGAATCTTAAATCACAACTCCGTTCTTGCCGTGTACCCTTCGATGAGTCACTGAAGATTTCTGGATTTCCAGCTTCTCCACCCTCAAAATGTGGGCACAACACCCTTTCTCTGCTAGGAAACTTCTGATGTGAAACTCTTTGCAGTGAAGAGCGTGCCGTGTGCGTGCTGGCTAATAATCCCCCATGTAAATATTCACAGAGCTCCTCCCATTACGATGCACAATCACCAAAGCCATGATTGATCCCTTTTGAAAGCTCTGTACACATCTCACTCTGCTTACCTCACTCCCAAGAGGACACGGTTGATTTAATTCTGAATGTCTCAACTGCTCTAAGACAGTTTAAACTTGTAAATGGTGATTTGGTGAATCTAACTGGTTCAAGGTTGTAAGGCCTGGCACACCCAGGAGCCACAAACCCACAAAACAGGTTCACCCAGTCCCAGACACCCTGATGGATGGAGAGAAGGGCCCCCAGGACAGGCTTAAATTTAATGCTCTGATCACATGTGTGGCAAGGGAGGGATGCTTTGTCTCATTTGGGAAACCTTTAAAAGAATGGAACTAATAATCTACATACATTGTCAAAATGCTAGATAATGTAGCCCCCCCGAAAGAAAAGAAAATACAAATTATCTACAGTCCTACCACCCTTAGAAATCTAGAGTTAACTCTGTAGCATATGTAATCTTTCGCTAACCTGCTAAGGTTATATTGTCCTATAGCCTTCCAGACTTCTTTCTATATATTTTTTTACAAAATGGAATTTTTTTTTTAATTTTTTATTGTTATGTTAATCACCATATATTACATCATTAGTTTTTGGTGCAGTGTTCCATGATTCATTGTTTGTTCATAACACCCAGTGCTCCATGCAGAAACAAAATGGAATCTTACTCAGTCTCATCCTTGTTGATGTCTTATTATTCTATAAGATTTTTTCAATCAAAAATATACAATGAACATCTCTCTGTGTCCTAATGTTGCTTTATAGCATCATCTTTAATGGCAAACTGGCATTTCACTATATAATAACAGTCAGAACTCTGTGGGAGAGAGAAGCCCAACTCAAACTAGTTTAAGTCCCATGGAGGGAATTTATTCCTGTGTAACTGAAAATCCAAGACAGACTTTAAGCATAGCTGGACACAAGGACACAGATCTCAGCCTCCCCCATCCATCCCTTCCACATTCCTCTGTGTTGGCTACTCTCGGGTGGGCTCCCCTTGCTGCCTGCATAGGTCCTACCAGCTCCACATCCAGGGGAGGACCCCTCTGTCCTGATTATTCCCACAAAAAGTCTTTGAGCAGACTCCCATTGGTGCAACCTATTTACATGCCCATTCCTGAATGACACTATTCACCATTGTCAGGGATTAGAATGCTCCTACTTGTCAGGCCTGGGTTCCTGTGCCCTTCATGGAGTTGAGTTAGGGAGAAGTCCCTTCCAGCACCAGGGAAAGAGCTCTATTTCTCACTTAAAGTTGGGGTGTTATTACTGTTAAAAAAAAAAAAAGAAGAAGAAGAACAGTTGCTAGGCTGACCAAAACATACCATGTTAACTACATAGAATAATCATTCTCTTTTACCGAGAATTCCATATAGGTCTGGCACTATGCTCGTCACTCTACAGTATCTTATATAACCCTCAAATGATCTGGGAGACTGGGGTCATCACTGAATCTGAAGCTTAGCAAGGTTAAACAGTTTGCTCAAGGTCACAGAGCTAGTAGGGGGCAGGAGTAGGGCATGAGCCCAGGTTGTCCAACTCTGGAGTCAATCTCTGAAAGTGCTGTACTTTTCTGGGCAGACCTTGGTTATTGGACCAGTCCCCATCCTGATGGAGCTAAGAATCATTGACATTGGATGCCCGAGAGAATGAGTTGGAAAGATAGGAGGTGATGATCAGGGAGAGAATGGATAAAATTAAGATTATCTGCAGGGGTGCAGATACTGAGTAGGGCAAGGTCGAGGGTATGACCATGGCAGTGGGTAGCTGAGATATAAGATCTTCGGAGAAGAGATCAAAGAACTGGGAGAGGCCAGGACACTGGGAGGATTAACTACGTGAAATCACCAAAGTTAGGTTAGACCTATTGATGGAGAGCATGACAAGAGGCCAGGAACTAGAATCCTCAGGAAATGATGGGAAGTCACCCGGGTCTGGTGACCACTGCACCTTGGAGAAGTTGTGGGTGGTATCATCTCTTCACATGACCTTCAGAGCTGGTTGGTTGTCAGGGGAGCACCAGGTCACAGTTAGAGCAAGAGGGTGAAGGGAACAGAGAGAAAAGTTTTTGACAATACAGAAGACATTGCTGATGATGGTCAATGGATTCCCAAAGTTACACTGGGGAGTAGGAAGGTGGGAGACGGGGCAAAATCAAGGTATATATGGAATCTGGGTGATGCCCTCGGAATTTGGACTTTGTGTAGGGCTTATCAGAGATAGCAATAGAGAGCCTTATGGGTGAACCCTGGTGATCCCAAGACAGTGGGGCTGAGGCAGTGAGTGTTGCCGGTGAGGATAGGATGAGAGTTCTGGGTCCCCTTTTCATTCCTTCCAATGAAGGTGTTTGATTTTTCTTATCAGGGCTATTTATAAATCGCTCCCCATTCCAGTTCTCTCCTCCAAATTTCTCTAGGCCTAACACATCTTCATTTTGGCAAGGGAAGTCTTGATTAAAAAAAAAAAAAAAATCAAAGCCCTAGAATCAAGGTCAAAAGAGAAAATGATATGAGAATCTCTATAGGAAATAAAGGATATAGTCAGGCTTCACTCCCTTTATGGCCAAATGATATTCCATTATATGGATATACCACATTTTGTTTCTCCACTCATCAGTTGATGTATATTTGGGTTGTTTCCACTTTTCGGCTATTATGAATAAAGACGCTACAAACGTTTGTGTACAAGTTTTTGCATAACCATATGTTTTAAATTCTCTTGGATATATATACCTACCCTTAAGAACTCTCTATCTAGAGAGGAAGGAATCTGAGGAACTAAACTCAGGTCTCTTAAATAATGTGAGATCTCTCCCTCGAAAATTGTATCTTCAAAATAATGTCTGCCCAGGAGGGAGGAAAGACTGTAGCTTCTCTTTTTTTGGAGTGGAAAGAAGACTTTAAATAAAGGAGACCATTTAGAGGTAAGATACTAAGTTTCATCTGGAACATATTGCATTTGAGGCAACTATAGGATATCCCAGTGGAGATACCCAGTGGGCAATGATAAATTATCATTTGTATTTCTTTTTTTTTAAAGATGTGTATTTATTTATTTGACAGAGAGAGACACAGCGAGAAAGGGAACACAAGCAGGGGGAGTGGGAGAGGGAGAAGCGGGCTTCCCGCTGAGCAGGGAGCCCAGTGCGGGGCTCAGATCCCAGGGTCCTGGGGCTGCAGGCAGACGCTTAACGACTGAGCCACCCAAGTGCCCCATCATTTGTATTTCTAATGAGAGATGAGGGCTGAAAGATTGAACAGATATGTGCATATGAATGCGTTTGTTTATACCTCGACTCATTCAAAAAAATTATTTGGCATACAAAGATTTGCACCAATTTAAATAGACAAACTAAAGAAAGGAAAACACAAGGATATGAAATAAAATTGAATTTAAGCCATAAGGTTAACCCATCATCTTCATGCCATAGGTTCTGCTAAGATGGACCCCGCATTTGGCTTTGAACTTCCTAGCAGCCAAAGCAAAGAGGGGAGCACGATTAGTTGTTAAGTTTTCTAATGGGCATAAACATGTTTGCAAATCTCTTGGACAGAGGGAGAGTTGAGGATTCTGATGGGTATAAGACAACTCCAGAAGAGACACTTGATTCAAGAGCATGTCGAACTTGAAGTTAGATATGGCCCTGTATTTGCTCTGTCCAAGAAATGTGAGCACAATCAGTGTGTCATATTTCCAATTGGAAGATTAAAGGGCCAGTATGAAATTCTCTATGCACTCTTTCCCATGCTACAGGCACCCACACTACCAAGGAGAAGGGGGTTCAGGGGGAAAAAGGAAAGAAAAGAAAATGGAGAATGAACTGTCTGGTAACATCTAATGTATAAGACAAGAAGAGAAGCCAACACAAACAAGAGAAGGAATAGCTGAAATACCCAGGAAGGGGGGACCATGGGAATCAAAGCGTTCTAAAAACCAGGATGGAGACTTTCCAAAGGGAGAGACGGAGATGAAATGCTTGCCCACAGGCACACAACCAAAAAGTGGTAGAACTAGAATTTGAGTCCACTTCTGAATGACATGAAGAGTTGTGTCCTTAATTGCTGTATTATGTTTCCTTCAGAGGGGAAGGGAACTACAGGCTCTACCACTTTCCAGCTGTATATCTAGGGCATGGTTACCCACAGTTTACTCATCTATAAAATGGGGATAATAACAGTACGCCCTCTTGCAACGCCGTAAGGATAAGATTATATACTGCCCACAACGTACAAGGATTTATGGTTCTGAGCTTTGAAGGCCTGGGGTTTGCAACTATGATATGAATATTCATTTTTACCTTTTAAAGCCTAGAAAAGGGAACTGGAGTTTCAAGCATCCATTCCTGGAAACCTCACATCTCCAGACTCCACGACCCACTGAGGGCCTGTGACCTGGGCAACTTAACCTGCTTGAGGAAGACGGAATGAAATCACAGTGTTGGCCAAGATCCACCCCTGCAAGCACCAAAAGGCAATCTTTTGGCAGGAAAGGAATATAGTCTTTTATTTCTCAACCCTTGGATACCCAGTTTGAGCAAAAGCCCTATTTTATGAAACAAAAGCCCTGATCTGGCAAACAAACAAACTGAGTATCTAATAACAAGAAACACTACCACCTCTTGAATGTTATATCCAGACACTATTCTAGGGGCTCGCACGCATCTGCTTTGTCTAAGGCTATCGTTTGAATGTCAGCTAATATCCAGGTGGTAGCTCCATCTTCCCCAATGTTTGTCACACTGTCTGACCTCCTTCAGTGGCTGCCCGCTCACTCCACCCACCCTCATTCCACTTAGGTCCCCACTTAGGCAGGAGGTTTGGGAACTGGTAAATTTTTGGCGCTTGTTTACAAGAACACTTTGTATTAGATCAGTCCCAGAATGGAAGATAATGTGAAAGATAATTCAGACCTACTACATTTTCAGGACCAAAGTATTCATCCTGTCTGCACTTGAATACTTCTAATGACCGAACAACTCCATACCTATCAAAGAAGAATATTCTTTCAAGGCCATGTGTGTTCCCACCCACCAGCTTTGCCATCGAAATGCCTTCTTCCTGAAACCCTTCCCTCCCTGCCCTCCATCTAGTCATCCTTCCCCCCTACACATGGGAGCCTTTCTTCCCCCCGGTACAATTTTACTCAGTTTAGTGTTTATACAACAGCGTTTACGGACATCTACTGCATACGAGGTACTGTTCTAGACTTGAGATACAAAGATGAATAAGACGGTTCTGCTGACGGGGTTAAGAGCCCAGGGACTAGAGTTAGAGACTGAACTGAAATCCTGCTTATAAGCCGTATCACCTTGCATCAGTTACTGGACCGCTCTGAGCCCTACTTCTCTCATCTGTAAAATGGGCCAAACAATAACTTCTATTTCGAAGGGATGATGTGATGTCTGCATGAAATAATGATCATAACGTTATTATCAGAGTGTCTGATGCAAGATTGGCACTTTGTAAATGACAGTTAATGGATGTCAGGACATTTGAGCCCACTGGTACTTTGGCTTAGAGCTTTCCTAACTTCCTAAGTTAAAACACAGGCAATTAAATCCTGGCTTAAGCATCACTTACTCAGGGAAGCTCCACCCCAGACCAGGATGTTGCCTGACTTCACAATCACAGCGCTGTCTCCCTTTCTTGATGGCGTGGCCACAGCTGGGATTCCATCTGCATCCACGTGATTAGTATTATCAGGTCTGTCGCCCCACCACCCTCTCCCACTGCCCCATCCCAACCAGACTGTAGCTTTGTGAGCCCAAAGATCTGGCTTGGTTTTACTAACTGTTCGAACTCTTGAACTTCAGTTTCTAAGAATCAAGGAGGCACCCAGTAAGTATTTGAATGAATGAAGACACAAATGAATGGACAAATAAAGAACATGTAATATTGGGGCACCTGGGTGGCTCAGTCATTAAGTGTCTGCCTTCGGCTCAGGCCATGATCCCAGGGTCCTGGGATCGAGCCCCACATCGGGCTCCCTGCTCAGCAGGGAGTCCGCTTCTCCCTCTCCCACTCCCCCGGCTTGTGTTCCCTCTCTCGCTGTGTCTCTCTCTCTCTCTGTCAAATGAATAAATAAAATCTTAAACAAAAAAGAACATGTAATATTAAACATTTCCAATGACACTGAGGTACTATACTGGGAAAAAAAAAAAATCACAATTTTTAGCCACCAAAAAACCAGTTAGTGACTACTAAGGAGCTGGAATGGGATCGGGATAGGATAAATAACTTCGTCCTGACCTGCTTGGGGAGAGGGTACGTGGCAATGTGTAGAGCAGAGAGAGGTGTACAGCTTACCAGGGCAGGTCCTTTAAGAAACGATAACCATAGCTAACATCTATGTAGCACTTACGTTGCTCCAGGCACTGCACTAAGGGCTTTATACATATTAATTCATTTAGCCTTTGCAATCCAATGAGATGGGAACCATGCAGAGGGGTTAGCTAATCTGCCCTAGGCTAGTGTGATGGAATCATGCTCCCTTTTGGGGTCTTGTTACTAGTACTTGGGTTTTCTTCTTCATGACCTTCTGGATTCTGGCCCTTTGCCTCCTTTAGCGCATGCCCTGGCCCCCAGACTTTTCATGTTTCTGACCATTAGTAACCACAGACTTCACCTCTTACTTTCCAGCCCTTTGATATGACTTGATTTCCAGTGCCCATGAGGGCATTAGGGCTCAGATGACCCTGGAATGTTTCTATTGTATTGCTCACATCCTAACAGAGAAGACCAGAAATATTGCCTCCCACTCAAAGTTCCTTTTCTGACTTGAATAGAGTTGTCTCAGTCATTCCCCTGTCATTCCACGTAGAGACTCATGAGGTCAGCTGGTGTCTTCAAGGTCATTTAAAGGAATCCTCCACTGAATTCAGTAGTCAACGGAACAGTATCCCAGAGGAGTGGTTTTCTAGCCTCTATTTGTACACTGCCAGTGATGGATAATCCATCAGCCGCAAGATAGTGTATTCCATTATTGCCTGTTGGAAAGGTCTTTCTCTACCAAACTTGAAACTTCACTCCCTATAGTTTCTCCTCATCAGCACTTGCATATCAAGCAGTAGAGGGACAGTGGGAGCTTTCTGCCCCAGGAGGAGAGAATATGTTATTACCGAAGGTGTTTAGAATTTCTACCGTTCAATGCTAATAAAAGCATATCAACTTTTTGTGAGTTTTATCATTGTTTATAAACTCTGCAGATTATATACTGCTTCATTGCCTGTGCTGGGAGGACTTCTCACGCCACGGCCCACTGGACCCAGTCCCGTCTCTTGGGGGTCACACAAGAAGTCTGCTTCCCCTTCCGCATGATCATTCTTTACACGTTAGAGGTGGCCTGTGTGGCCCCCTCAATCTTTCTCTTACCTGGTTCTTCCCGATAGCCCCATTATCTTGATTACCCTCCCTTAAACAGATATACTCCAAATGACAACATCTGTATCACTTAAGGAGCTGGAATGGGATCGGGATGGGATAAATAACTTCGTCTTTCAACTTCAATACTTTCAGTTTCCTACAACAGAAAATCAACTCAAAATAGCTCAAACAGTAAAGGGGATTTACTTGGGCCACTGACTTTAGGTAAGGCTTTGATCCAGAGGTTCACAGTGGCATTAGAGATGTGTTTCCATTTCCCTGCAATTTTCTCAGCCTTTTTCTGGGCTTCATTCTCAGAATGCTCTCTTTTGTGTAGCAAGATGGCTGCCGATGCTCATAGGTCTCCTTGCTTCTCATTCTCCTCTCAGGGGAAGAGGATATTTCTTCTTCAGCCAAGGAAAAAAATATCCTGGGCTTCTCCCTGATTGGTGTCCAAACTCTCCATCCTCCTCTATGCATGATGGCTACTAATGGGAAGGGTCATAGAATGGATGTTGGGTGGTGTATCAGTTTGCTAGGGCCATTGTGACAAAGTACCGCAGGCTCAGTGACTTAAACAATAGAAATTTATTGTCTCACAGTTCTGGAGGGTGGGAGTCTGAGATGCAGGTGTGAGCAGGGTTGGTTCCTCCCAAGGGCTGGGAGGAAAGAAGCTGTTTCTGGCGTCTCTTGTTGGCTGGTAGGCGGCCATCTTCTCCCTGTGCCCCATCACATTGTCTTCCCTCTGTGTTTGTCTCTTTCTCTCAACATGGCGTTCTCTTTATAAGAACACTGGTTGTATTAGGTTGAGGGCCACCCCTATTCCAATATGACTTCATCCTAACTAGTTGCAGCAGCAACAACCCTATTTCCAAATAACGTCAAATTCTGAGGTCCTAGGGAGTTAAGATTCCAACATATCTTTTTGTGGGGGGACACAACTCAATCCATATCAAGAAGTAACCGTAATGTCCACCACAAAATACATCTTAAAATTGGCCTGGAACTGAGTACAGCCTACAGGTGTGGTTTGCCTTGTGTAGAGAATTGTAGAGTAGATTCAGCTTCTGACTTTGGAGAAATAGTATCCTTGACATGTTACCTAGTTTATGACTCATCTCCAGAGAAGATTATGTGAAAGCCATTTCAAAGCACTGAGTGAGTACTGTAACATTTTCGGCAACAGCTTAATGTGATGGTAGAAATCTATATGGTGATTGCATGGATGACACACCAGACTGAATTCCATGAGACAGTCAGCAGAGTGGCAGACCCAGGCAGTAACATCATGAACTTCCTGTTCATGAGACCTACATGTAACTAGACCTGGATCTTTTGGGGTAGGATGAGAGCTTGCAAATTTTTCCTGGCTGTAGAGGCTAACTTATTCATTTGTAGATTCACCTAAAAGATATTTTTTGAATACTTTTAGTGTTCTATGCTAAGTGATGGGAAGCCACATGTTTACCTTTAACATCTCCCACACTCTGTGCCTTTCCAGACTCCAGCACTGACCCCTTGATGTACTCCTCTTCATCCTTCAAAACCCAGATCAGATGTCATCCCTATTATTAAGACTTCTGAGACTCTTAGCTCATTGAATTTGTCTCTTCCTTCTTGCATAGGGCCTTGTACTAATGTCACAGCTCAGTTTTAGGACCTACATCCTAATACAATCATGTACTTGCAAAAATGACTCTCTTTCTCAACCCCTCTTGACTGAGAGTTTTTTTTGTTCATGGATTTCATTTTTTTTTTTTTTTTTTTAATCATGGTAGCCTCAGGCCTACCACAGAGCCTGGGCCTAGTAGGCATTGGTAAACATTTGTTGAGGGAATAGATGTCCTGCCTTCCAGAAATTCAGTCTCACAAAGAGAAATGAAAATTGGACAATTACAATAGATTATAAATTTTTATTTTATTTTCTTTTTAAAAAATATTTATTTATTTATTTTAGAGAGAGAGAGAGAATGCATGCTTGTGGGGGGAAGGGCAGAAGGAGAAGGAGAGAGAGAATCTCAAGCAGACTTTGTGCTCAGACTTCATGACCCTGAGATCATGACCTGAGACGAAATCAAGAGTCAGATGCTTAACTGACTGAATCATGCAGCCACCCCTAGATTATAAGTTTTTGTTTTTGTTTTTGTTTTAAGATTTTGTTTATTTATTTGATAGAGAGAGACACAGCGAGAGAGGGAATACAAGCAGGGGGAGTGGGAGAGGGAGAAGCAGGCTTCCCATGGAGCAAGGGAGCCCTGTGTGGGGCTCGATCCCAGGACCCTGGGATCATGACCTGAGCCGAAGGCAGCCACTTCACCGACTGAGCCACCGAGCACCACCTAGATTATAAGTTTTTATGATGAGACAGCTATAAGATGCTGGGAGTCGGATAGGTAATCCAGTCATAGGTGGTCAGAGAGGGCTTCTCAGAGAAGGTGACACGTCACTGGAGTCCCAAAGGATGAGGAAAATTATACCAAGCAAAGCAAAGCAGTTGGGATGGGGAATAGAGGAAAGAGCTCTCCCAAGCAGAAAAAGCAGCAGTTGCAAAGGAAAAAATAGAGACTCGTAAACACAGTTGTTTAGTGGAAAACACGTTGTAGTGAAGAATGCAGGCTCTGGAATCAGACCCTGGGGGTTTAAAATTCAGCCCTACTACTTACCAGCTGCGTGCCTTTGAGAGTGAACTTAAACTCCCAAGCCTTAATTTCCTCACCTATAAAATGGGGGAAGGGGTCATTGAAAGGGTTAAAAGTGATAATGTCTCTTAAATGTTCAGCAAATGTCTAACATGTGGTGTGTACTCAACAAGATGGCAGAGAGTTTTTTCACCGCTGGAACCTTGGCTGCGAGGGGCAGGGGGTACTATCAAGAGTTGAGGCTGAAGACAGAGGGAGGGGCCAGGTCACAGACAGAGGACAGCCCCTAACGATGGTCATGTGGTTAGACTACTTCTTTTTTTTTTTTTTAAGTTTTATTTATTTAAGTAATCTTTACACCCAGTGTGGTGCTCGAATAAGACTCTGAGATCAAGAGCTGCACACTCTGGGGTGCCTGGGTGGCTCAGTCGTTAGGCGTCTGCCTTTGGCTCAGGTCAAGGTCCCAGGGTCCTGGGATTGAGCCCCACATCGGGCTCCTTGCTTGGCGGGGGGCCTGCTTCTCCCTCTCACTCCCCCTGCTTGTGTTCCCTCTCTCACTGTGTCTCTCTCTGTCAAATAAATAAATAAAATCTTAAAAAAAAACAAAAAAAAAAGAGTTGCACACTCTTCCAATGGAGCCAGCCAGGCACCCCTAGACATGGGATAGACAACTTCTTACATTGCTTGGGAAATGTGTGGCAGAAACTGCGGTGGCCCATGTGACCACTAATGGGGGCTGGAAGGGTGTGGGTCAAATGTAGATCCCTACTTTCCTGTTTTTACTGCCTGACAATGCCAAGTGCAGAGAGAATGAGGTCCAACAGCATCCCTGACATGGCGGTGGTGGGAATGTAAACTGGTACAACCACTTTGAAAAAGAATCCGCATTTGCTTGTAAAATTGAATATTCCCATACTCTGCAACTCAGCAATCTCACTTCTGGATATATGCCCAGAACAGATTGTCCATTCATTCAACAAACACAAATCTAGCATCTACGCTATGCCAAGCCCTATGATGGGGCTGGGGATAGAGAGATGAATAAGACCCAGAGGCTCATGGTCTAGCAGGGGAGACAAACAAGTAAACCGCGCAGGTGGGACACTTCCACAGAGGTCTACAGGTGCTGCTGAAGGTGCAGAGTAGATGGAGGTAAAAGTGGTACATTCTGCCACCATTGTCAGAGGCTGGTGTTCCCAGACTGGGTGTCTGGGGGTGCAGGAGCGGTGAACTTGGAATTAATGGTAGTTGCTTGGGAGCTGGGTGAACTTGGCACTATGCTTAATCTTTCTGAGCCTCAGTCCCCTCATTTTAAAAAAGCAGCTCAGATCACTGTTAGTGGGAATGCAAACGGGTGCAGCCACTGTAGAAAACATTATGGAGGTTCCTAAAAATATTAAAAATAGAACTACCCTAGAATCCAGCAATCACACTACTGGGTATTTACCCAAAGAATACAACAACACTAATTCAAAGGGATACATGAACCCTGCTGTCTATAGCAGCATTATTTACAATAGCCAAATTACGGAAGCAGCCTAAGTGTCATTGGGATAAATGAATGGGTAAAGAAGAGGTGGCATATATACACAATGGAATAGTACTCAGCCATAAAAAAAAGAGGGAAATCCTGCCATTTGCAACAACATGGGTGGAGCTAGACAGTATCATACTAAATGAAATAAGTCAGTCAGAGAAAGACAAATACCATATGATATCACTCATATGTGGAATCTAAGAGACAAAACAAATGAGCAACGGAAAAAAAAGAGAGAGACAAACCAAGAAACAGACTCTCAACTATAGAGAACAAACTGATGGTTACCAGAGGGGTGTGGGGTGGAGGAACGGGGGCAATAGGGGATGGGGATTAAGGAGAGCACTTGTCATGATGAGCACTGGGTGATGTACGGAAGTGTTGTCACAATATGGTACATCTGAAACTAATATAACACTGTATGTTATCATATGGGAATTAAAATTAAAAACTTAATTTTTAAAAAAGAGGCACAGATCAGGTCAGACATGTGCTTTGTAGAAAACCAGGAGGTGCTATGCATGTGCTCATGATTCTCCCTGTGCTGACCATCTGAGGCTCCAACAGGAAGTGACCTTGGAGCTCCAGAGACCAAAAGGAAGACAAGGGTGGGAGCCCTGCCCACGACCAGAGGGTGGAAATAGCAGGGGCTGATGAGGAAATTATAAACCCAAGAATCGGAACAGTAAATAAAGCAGGAATCTGACCCCTAAGGACTTTTTATACTGAGGATTGTACTAACCAACACACGGAGCACTACTCTCTAAGCATTTTACAATGCATCAGTTCAGGAATGTCTCACAACAGCTTTAAGAGATAGAGTGGTTGTTACCCCATTAGGCAGATGAGGAAATTGAGGCACAGGAAGACTGAGTATTTTGCCACGTTTGCACGTTCCGTAAGTGTTGGGGGAAGGATGCCAACGCAGACCACCTGACTCTGGAATCTGGGCTCTTAATCACTCTGCTCTATGATGCTTCCGGGTAGGAAGGCCAACAAAGTAAGGAAAAGACCGGGGCAGTAGGTGGATTCAGGTGTGAGGTCCTAAGACTTGACTGGACAGGGCTTTGGGGGAGCTGAGGAGGCAGTAGGGCTGGGTTTCTGAGACAAAAAAGAGGAAATTCCCAGCAGGGGGAGAGAGAGACACACAAGGAGCCGAAGCAGAGGCCCTGGAGCTCAGATTAACCTGCGTCAGCATTCCCATGGTAAAATCCCCCAGACGGGCACTCGCCAGGTTCAGACATAAGTAATTCCTAACACGTGCCAGGCCCCCATGCTACACACTTTGTTCATATTATCTCCTTTACCCTAAACAACAACCCTACAAAGGAGATGTTAAGTGTCCCTTAAGAGTTGAAAAATCTGTCAAGGCGCCTGGGTGGCTCCGTTGGTTAAGCGTCTGCCTTTTGCTCAGGTCATGATCCCGGGGTCCTGGGGTCGAGCTCAGCGGGGAGCCTGCTTCTCCTTCTTCCTCTGCCACTCTCTCTCTCTCAAATAAATAAATAAAATCTTAAAAAAAAAAAAAAGAAGAGAAAAGAAAAGAAAAAACTGTCAATAAGGTTAGTTTGCCCTTGCTCGCACAGGTAGAAACTGGGCTTTGGGCTACTGGGGCAGCTCTGCCCACAGGAAGTGCCTGGGAGTGTGTGTCCAGAGGCAGCCCTTTGCTGGGGGAGTGTGAGGGTCCTGCTTCTCCTGGTGAGACAAACTCTGAAGCCATAACTTACACCCCAGAGCTACTCCCAGCCCCCCCACCCCCCACCCCGTGAGATCAGGGATCAGGCTGAGGCTGGGACTCAGTGGGAAATCCCTCCATCCCCCTGAAGCAGAAAGGTCCTTTGGGCTCAAGGTCAGCCTCTCCCTTGTTCCGGTTTCTTCCTCTTCCTTGTCCCACTTCTACTCCCATCCGGGTCTCTGCTGGGAACGCTCCCTTAATGAGTCACCTGCACTTGAACCCTCTTCTCAAGATCTGCTTTGGGAACCCCCACATAGGACACGCCCTAGACTTTTTTTTAAAAGATTTATTTATTTATTTTAGAGCGAGAGCATGAGTGGGGGGCAGAGGGAGAGGGAGAGAGAAACCCAAGCAGACTCTGTGCTGAGCTGCTGAATGCGGAGTCCATGCAGGGCTCTATCTAGCGACCCTGAGATCACATGAGCGGAAACCAAGAGTCGGACGCTTAACCGACCGTGCCCAGGCACCCCAGGACACCCCCTAGCCTCTTAACCACCATCCTAGGCACCATCTTTTTGCTCACCACCCTCACTTTCTAGGAGCTGCTCACACTCCCCCAGGGAGCAGGGATCCACAGGGCTTCCGCTCTGCAAATTCCTGGGACCACCTCCCAGCCAGAGCCCAAAGTCTGAGGCTTGTGCCGACCTCCGCCGAGCAGAGTTTGGGCTGCGCAGGCTCCGGCCAGATTTTGCCGTTCCCAGACTTGAGCAAGCCCAGACACAGCCCACCTCCCAGGGCGTGGGACAATGTGCTGTAAAGTCAGAGGTGGTTTTCAGGGCCCTGTCCAGACTTGTGGGTGGTGCAGAGCCAGATGTGCGAGGGATCAGCCCCGGTGTGTCTGGGGCAAGAGAACCAGACAGTCCACTCCGCAGGGAAAAAAGCCAAACCAACAAATAAAGGTCCTGCACCGAAGCATAGGTCTTGGACTGACAAGTTTCCCAAGGCATGTGTAGCATGGAGTTAGGCATGGCCACCTGGGATGGAGTGGAGTTTCCACAATGGATCGTTGGGCTCCAGCTCCCAGGAGAAAGACTCTGGGAGAGCCAGTGGTCTGACTCAGTGTAGCCTTAAGTCAGGCTCAGCTCAGACCACATCTTGCCTGGAAATCTTCTCTGATCTTTTCCCCACCGCTTGGTTGGGTTGGGTACCTCTCCTCACCGCTCCCACATCATCTGTCTACGGCTATAATTGCATATCTGTCTGTGTGTTGGTCTCTGGGACTAGACCAGACTCAGTTACACCACAGTCCTGTCGTTTTACCTCTGAAACACCAGGACATAGCGCAGCATCTTGGAAACAATGAGTGCTCAGTAAATGTTTGTTGAATAAATACCCACCTTCCAGGGGTGTGTGAAGATCAAATGAGATAATGGATGTGAAAACAAACCACAAATTGCCATTACATTTATTCTTATTTTTCCATGAATATGTTTATGGATTTTATACAAACCAACGTATCGTATGTATTAATAATATTAATAAGAGGAACATGTGCCAAAGCCTAGGCAAAAAAGACTCGTCTAGTGTCCAATGTTGAGAGAAACAGAAATATACATGTATATTTACAACTGTGTATTCATCGCTAAATTCATACCATCGATGACAAGAAATCATTATAACCCCTCAAGGCGGCAGTCAGGTCTCTAGATTATTTGTCTGAGAAGACAGAGGAGTGCTCGCCTGGGGAATGACTATCACCACCTCTGCCTCTCACGTGTTTAAGACTTTTTGGTTTCCAGAAGATTTTGCGCCATCGGCTCTTGCAGTTGCCACGTAAATTAAGAAATCAGACATTGGAAGGAGGGAAAATGCACTAAGACCTTCTTTTTATGTCCGTGTTCTCTTCTCAGGAGACAGGGAGTCCCCACAGGGAACCCTGTGTCGCCCTTTCTGGGAGTGAAGAGGAGCCTGAGGAGGGGGCGGTGCGCGTATGGGAGCAGCTGCTGAATACGAGGGCAGGGCCAGAGCCTGACGCTCACTGTCACACCCCCTGTGGAAAGACTCCTGCCAGGAAGTCCGCCAGACTTCGGTGTCAGGTTCTCTCCTGTAAGTCAGCGTCCCACCTTCCTTATCTTAATGGACGCTCGTGCCGAGGCAGATCCCGTGATGCTCAGCACGTCCCTCCCCTCCTCAGCCGGGACAGACCTGCTCTCCTTCAGTCCCATCTGATGGCCCGGGACTGAGAGGAACAGATTCCCCTCCCTCCCTCCGCATCCCTCCCACTACTTCTCTCCTTTCCCCTCCCTCCCTTCCTTCCTGCTCTCCGACCTTCCTTTCTTCTTTCCTTAATACAATTTTACTCGATTTAATTTTTTGAATAGGCAATACATTCTTAAAGTTATAAGCAGATAATTATAAAAAGATACAGGGAAATCTCTCAGGAACTCAAGGCCTGCTGTGTATCCCTCCGGAGATTTTTTTTTAATGTATATACAAGCATTGCATGGGAATATGATTATATACCACCCCATTCCTTCTTATGCAAGTGCCAAACATCGTATAGTGATACATAGTGTTCTGCTCCTTAATTTTCTCAATTAATAGATCTTAGAATGTGAAGAGCTTTTTCTACCATTTTTTTTTTCATAGCTGCATAGTTTGCCAATGCACAACTTATTTTAATCAGACAGACATTTACAACCAGTGCTGCCATGGAGAGCCTTGGATAGACATCATTTCCCAACTGTTATCTGTAATTAGCTGTGGAGCTGCCGGGTCAAGGGGCAGGTGGATTTGGGGTGTTGACAGCTATTGCCAAATTGCCCGTCATCGGAACTGCACAAACTTATACTCTCGATCACTGTATGAGAAGAAACAGATTTCCAGAACTTTACAATGGGCATAATCCTACCACCAATACACATTGGTTAAGCCCTTACTTTGTGCCTGGCATTTGTTATCTCATACAACCCCCACGATGACCTTTTGAGTTGATGATGATGGGGTTCCTGCCGTCAAAGGAGAAACCTCGGATTCACAGGTGAGTAATATTGCTACGCTAGGTCTCTCATCCGGAAGTTGGGAAGTCAGCAAGTATTCATTCTGATAATTTTAAGATTCCAACAGCCTGCCTTTATTGAGTGCTTAAATCCCTCACTTGACCCAAACAGCCCTGTGACTCAAGCTCTGTAGTATGCTCCATTTTTAGTAATGAGAAAACCAAAGGCTAAAGGGCCCCTGGTTGAAAGTTACGCAGCAAGTGGGCGGCAGTCCCAGGTTTGAACCCAGACAATCTGACTGCACCACCCAAACCCTTCACACCACTGCACTGAGGTCACAGCTTAGAAGGTCCAGAACATGCAGGCCTTGGCAGTTGTCCCCTGTGAGAGCCTCGATCTACAGGTGGGAAAGCCGAGGCCCAGGGGGAAGGGGAGGGGGCCCGGTTAGTGGCTGCTCTGGGTTAGAGCCCCCTTCTCTTGACTCCAGGCAGTGCTCTCTTTCTACACCTTGCAGCCACACAAGTGCTGTGACCCCCTCAGCCCTGGGCTGGTGTTCGGTGCGGATGACAAAGGTGGCCTCAGTGTAGCCCACAACCCAGCCGGCAAAAACCAGCCCCACGGCCCACCTGGGAAGTTGCAGCCAAGGAATCCGAGGGTGCACATCCCTGGGTTACTTCTCCTACACGCTTGCTACCAGTTGTTATAGTGATGACAAAAGACACTATTTATCTAGCACCTACTCTGAGCCTGGCACTATAAGCACATTGATTTACTTCATCCTTAAAACAAGCCCACAACTCAGAGAGGTTACGTGATTTGCTCAAATCCCAGCTCGTGGCAGAGCTGGGATTTGAACGCAGATATTTTTGATGTTAAAACCTATGTTTTTTAGAGGTAGGATGGTTCAATGGCTAGGAACCCGTGTCTGGAGTCACAGACTGGTTCTCCCACTTACTATCTGTTGAACCAGGAGAAATTATTTAATATCTCCGAGCCTCAGTTTCCCTCTCCAGTAAACGAAGATTCATAATAGAGTTGGGACCCTTGAACAACATGGGTTTGAACTGCACAGGTCAACGTATACGCAGATTTTTTACAGTACAACATTGTCAGTGTATGTTGTGTTCCTTAAGATTTTCTTCATAACATTTTCTTTTCTCCACCTTACTTTAAGAATAGAGTATATAAGACACATAACATATAAAATACGTGTTAATCGACTGTTTATGTTAACAGTAAGGCTTCCAGTCAATGGTAGGCTAGTAGTAATTAAGTTGGGGGGGGTCAAAAGTTATACGTGGGTATTTTACTATGCCCAAGGCTGACAACCCAACGTTGCTCAAACAACTGTATCTGTTTACTCAAAGAGATACTTGCATACCCACATTCATGTCAGTGTTATTCACAATAGCCAAAATGTAGATGCAACCCAAATGTCCATCCATGAGTCAATGTGTTTACAAAATGTCACGCACGCACGCACACACACACACACACGCACACATGAATACTATTCAGCCTTAAAAAAAAGAAGGGAATTCTGATACCTGCTAAACATGGACCTTGAGTACATTATGCTGAGTGAAATAAGTGAGATAAGCCAGTCACAGAAAGACAAGTCCTGTCTGGTTCCACTCCTCTGAGGTGCCTAAAATACTCAAATATGGAGAGATGGAAGGCAGCATGGTGGTTGCCAGGGGGCAGAGGCAAGGAGGGAGAACTGAAGAGTTGTTTAGTGGGTATAGAATTTCGGTTTTGCAGGATGAAGGGAGTTCTGTGGGTGGAAGGTGGTGATGTGCCCAGTGGTGTGCATGTCCTCAAAGAAAATACAAATGTTATGCTCTAGGTTTTTACTGCAATTCTTTAAAAAAGAAAAAGTAATAATAATGCCTGTTTTGGAGAGATGTGAGGATTAGGTCACGACTGTGAAGGGCTCAGCGCGGGCCTGGCTTGGAGGAAGCACCCAGTCGATGGAGTTACGTGTACTGTTAGCAACCGTTGTGTGTCCAGCGCGGGAGCCACCCCGGGGGGTGACTTCAGTGTCCCCATCTCGTCTGCTTCGCTGAGGGCGTGTGAGGGACAAATAAGCTCTTGGGTGTGAAAATGCTTCATAAACTGTTAAAAAAAAGGGGGGGGGGAGAAACAATTGATCAAGGTGTTAGGGGCATATTTTGTCTGTCATTTCTCAGCACCTGGTGTCTATCCCCACCACCACACTTGTCACCTTCCCCGGGGGTGACTCCTCCAGGACCCTCTCTCCCCCTCTCCTGACTGGAATCTTCGGGCAAGAGTCCTGTCTTCCTTCATTCCACATCCCAGCGCCCAGCCCCGTGCCTGTGTCCCCTTGGTTAATTTTTGGCGACCTCCGCCGAGTTTGGGGGGTGCGAGGCAGGGAGACGTCCTTCTGAGGATGGAGGCAGGAGGTTCGGTGCGGCCTCCTGAGGTGGGGCCCTCTCCCGGGTGCAGTTTCTCATGATAAGAGTCTGATCGTCTGTCCTGGAGCAAATGTGGGCTCCATGTGGGGAGGCAAGGGAAGCAGAATGTGGGGGAAGTGGCGGGAACACTCCTGGACCGCTCAGGAAGAGGTGACTTCGGGACACGGGCTGCCTCATTGTTTTCCACGGTTTTTCATTACTTGGTTCGAGCTCCTGCGCAGTAAGTGTTTCTCAGGCATGGCTGGAGAATCTAATTCTGGAGTCCCTTCGGCACAAAAGAATGCAATGCAACACCCGCTCTGTGGAAGTGGGGCCGGCCGTTTAGCAGGCGACCTTGGCTGTTGGGGACACACCCTCCACAGACAGGGTGGCCCCAGGAGGGTAAGCAACTTGCCTGAGGTCTCTTGGGAAAGTGTCGGGACGGGGACAACAGCTCACAGTTCTGGGCTGGCAGGGATCCTACAGCCCTCTGCTGACTGAAAAGTTGTGTTGAGGTAAACTGAGGAACAAAGGCAGTTTTTCTGGGGCAGGCAGGCTCGGAGCGGGGCAGGCACCATTGCAAGACCTTCATGTTCACATACCAAGTATGTTCACCCAAGAGCCTCTACACCTCTTACAAAGGTTGGAATAGCTACGTTTTGAACTGACTTTGCCCTCCAAATACCAGACCAGAAAAATCACTTATTCGTCATTCTTCCTTTTGACTCATAATCCCTCGGCATGTCCTACAGAAGGGAGTGTTGGTAAGCCCTGGAGAAGAGGAAGAAAATATGATGAGGTAGCATGAGGGGCTTCCTTAGTCATCGGATGCCTAAGAACAAGCTTACTCAGCCTGTCTCAATGATTAACAAGGGACTTCCTCCTCAAGGAAGGAAAGAAAATGGCCGCCATGGTATTTGCCAGCTAAGAGAGCACACTTTGCCAACACATGCCAAGCGTCTCTGTAACTCCACACTGTTTCTGCCGATAGGGTTTGGTGGTGGTCGAGGGGGATGGTAATTAACGTTAGATGGACGTAGTGAAGTAAGATATGGAGAGGACAGACACGGCAACCTCACGAAGTCAGACTCAAGGAGCCTCACTCAGAACTCAAGTTCTTTCCTGCTTCTGGAAGATTTCACAAGGCCGGGAAGCCAGCTGTCCTGGGTCAAGTGAAGGGGAGGCAGCTCCGGGACACACCCAAGAGCAGTTTCTGGTCAGGCATTCCTGGCAACATGGGGTACCTCAGCCCACCCACGCCTTGTCCACGATGAAAGCTGATAGGCAGGGCCTGCGGAATGCTGGGGCAGGGAAGTGCCTCCCTCGTGGTTTAGGGGCACTGAGAGGTCTCCTTCTAAAAATATCTCCCTCCCCTTTCCTGCCGTGGAAGCTGAAATGTTCACATGGAAGTCTTACTCCCTTGGTTTGAGGCATTATATTCCTAGTAGATCTGATTTAAAAATTAAATACCATCATGTGCAGAACAAACTGAGATATGATCACGCCATGACACTTCACTTGGCATTTATTTATACCCCTGTGCAAATCCAAAGAAGGATTTGAAATTATCACACATTGATTTCTCAGATTAGCCAGCTGAGGGAACCAGATCTTATTTCAGCAAATCTGTGGAGCAGCTGAGAGAGAACTTTAGTTCCGCCTGGGACACCTCATTTTTCTGCTCAAACCGCTCCAAGACCTTCCCATCGCTCCTTACACAGACGCCTCACCTGAATCAGTCACCATCTTCCCCGTCGCACCCCCACCTCATGCAAATGCACCAAGCTCTTGCTTGCCCCCAGACTCCCGACAAGCTGCCCCTTCTGCTGGCAGATCTCTCCCCCCACTCCTGGCTCCTCTGTTCTTTAGGCCTTGGCTTGAAATGCCACCACTCAGGTGGCCCCTTGACTTTGCCAGTTAAGATAAGTGTTTGTTCCTATCTTTCAAAACGCTGTTCTTTGGTTCACAACCTTTCTTACCATTTGATATATGTGTCTACGGTCGACCCATGTTATTTGTAGATTCTGTATTTATGAATTTGTCTACTCCCCCAAATTGAGTTGCATCACCCAAATCAGTACTTGCAGTGCTTTGGAGGTCATCTGTGGACATGGGCAGAGCGGCAAAAAAATTGAGTCATCCAATGCACGTGTTCCCACCTGAGATCCAACCAAATTGACACTCTGCTTCTTATCTCGGCTCTCAGACTCTAAACAAGTGATCTTTTCCCAATTTTGTGTCACATTTTTTTACATTTTGGAGCTCGCGGTTGGTGGTTTCACTGTTTAAAATGGTCCCCAAGCACAGTGCTGAAGGGCTGTCTAGTGCTCCTGAGCCCAAGAAGGCTGCCATGTGCCTTGCGGAGAAAAGGTAGGTGTTGGCTAAGATTCGTCCAGGCATGAGTTATACTGCTCTTGGCCATAAATTAACATTAATGAATCAACAATAGATACTAAATAAGATGTCTTTCAACAGAAGCACACATAAATCAAGATTATGCAATAACTGGTGGATGAATGTTGTGACCAGAGGCTCCCAGGAACCTAACCCTGTGTTTCTCCTGGGAGCAATGGTTCAGTGTTCACTAATTCAGTTCTTGTGATGGCTTTATAAAACATAACCACTGTGAATAACAAGAACCGCATTTGTATTAGTTTTATTCGTTTCTTAGGGCCGCTGTAACAAATACCGCAACCTGGGTGGCTTAAAACAGCAGAATGGTGTTCTCTCATGGTTCTAGAGGCTAGGAGTCCAAATCAAGTTGTCAGCAGGGCCTCGCTTCTGCTAAAGGCTCTAGACAAGGATCCTTCCCTGCCTTTTCCCAGTCTCCGGTGGTTTGCTGACAATACTTGGGTGTTTTGTGGCTTGCAGTGGCCTTTCTCCTCCAGTCATCACATGGCATTTTCTCGGGTGGCTCCGTCTCTGTGTCACTTCTCTTCTTGTAAGGACACCAGTCATATTGGATTTAAGGCCCAACCTACTTCAGTATAACCTCGTCTTAGAAATATATTTATTATATGAAATATACAAAAACACGTGTATTGCATTTTATATATTATTCATATATTTCTATAATCTATATATTTGATCGATATCTATCTACCCAACTGCCCTGCAAACTCCTTGAGGCAGGGACAATGGCTTTCTTATTCACCTTTTCATCCCCAACACCAAGTCCAGCCTGACACAAGTCAGTCAATATTTGTGGGGGATGAATGGGGCAATGAATGAATGGATTTCAAAGTTCAGAATGTTCGACGCCATTGAGCCAGCAGCGACCAAACTCTCTTGGAGCCCTAGGCTCCTGGACATCCTTCGTCCATCCGGTCAGGCTGAGAAAGAAGCCGGGTGGGTGGGCTTCCGGTCTTAATCCCCTCCCCAGTCCATGTCAACCAGTTACCCGTCTGTACCTGTTTTATATACTCCACTTCTATGCGATATTGCTTTTATAAAGGAGCTTTAACGAGTTTTAAAAGTGTGAAAAACACCGAGCTCTCCCCGCTTTATAGATAAGGAAACAGAAGTCCAGAGACATAAAGGGGTTTGCTCTAGGTCACCAGGCAGTCCTGGGAGAAACAGCCAGGTTTTTTGAGCCCTATTCCAGAACTTTCACCCCAATGCTCCCCTTCCTGCCAAGACATACAATGGGAGAATTTTGGAATTTGCCCTTCCTGGGACCCTGTTTTTCTATCTGGAGTAACTTCTGGGAGAAGGAAACAGAGCCCGTGGCATGTGCCCCTTCCCCACAGCTCTCAAAGGCCCTTTGTGCCAAGTTACATGGACATTCCACAGGCCTGCTCTAGGCAAATCCATCTTTCTGCCAGTGGGTCACAAGCCATGCCTTCATCTCTGAGCCACAGTGGTTTGGCCTTTCTGTCTTGAAATGCACCCGTTGCTTTCTAGAAAGCTGAAACCAAGCGAGGGAGGTCGGACTCGGGAAGCCAGGTGCAGATGGGCTGCGGCGGGCTACCAGAGGAGAGAGGTCTGTTTTGCAGACCTGGCTTGAGAAGAAAACTGTGCTAATTATCTCCAAGGCCCAGCTGCAGAAATGCCTTAGCTCGGCAGCAGATTATAAATAGCCCAGAATGCACTCCCAGCCGCTTGAAAACAAGGATATTTTTTTCTCTGGGTTAGAAGAACAGCTCTTCACAGCTATCCCGGGCCCCCTCCTCAACCCCACCCCCAAAGAGCTGTGATTTATGTCTCAGCACCATTACTGGGACCAAGTATCACACAGCCCCGATAAACAATGATTAATTCATTGCCAAGTTTTGCGAAAAAAATGAGGCATTCCTTTGGATGTCCTCTCTTTCATTTTGGCAGAGACATGCTGACCCGTGAGACCAGAGGGGCAGTTTTGCTGCGAGTTCATTACCCTGGCTTTCATCTGGCTGTCTCTGCCCTTGAATGCGGTGGGGGCTGGGGAAGGCAGCAGGTCACTGATGCGGAGGACAGGAGGCAAAGAAGCCTTGCTCTGAACTTGACTGTTGGCTGAGATGCTACAGAAAGAAAAAGCTAAGGATGCTGGGCCAGTCCGTTTACATTCGAGTCCTTCTTTCTAGAGGGAAATCAGCCTCTCTGTGAGGAAATCAGGCCTTAATGCAAATACCCTAAAAATCCTTGCACCAGCTGGCTCACTCCTTAGGACCTTAAGCTTGAACAGTAGCTCCCAATGTACAAAGCACTTTTCATGTCCTGCTCTCATCTGACCCTTACAACAACTGTTTTATTTGTTTGTTTTTCTGGAATCAAAGACAATCCCTGCTTGTTGTAGATAAGTTCAAAAATTTCACAGAGGCATAAAGTAGAAAAAAAAAAAAATCCACCCAAATCCCTTCACACCGAAACAATAATGTTTTCATGGTCATCCTTCCAGACCTCCTAGGATCATAGATGGATATCATTTTACCTGCCTGGGAATATATCATCGTGTTAGCTGGGCTCTCGGTAGAAATAGATGGCACGTTCAAGTGAGTAATTGTGGAGAGTTTAAACAGAGTGTCTTCATTGGCCTGGACAGAAGTTAGGAAAACCAACAAGGAATGGTGCAGTACACCAGGGCTAGCAACAGGGGAGAGCCATTATGACTCACAGGTCTAAAGGCCAAGGGCAGAGGGAGCAGTTACTACAAACCAGAGCTGTACGAAGAGGGTTGCTTGTCAGGAACTATAGCCTTCAGTGGAGACACAACCAGCCCCAGCCAACCAGCAGACATGGAGCCCTGATTTCACTCTCCCCTGCCCTCCAACTGCTGGTGCCTCCCGTTGGCCAACTCAGCCACAGTCAGAAGGTATCGAAGCCCATTGATGGTAGTTCCTCGAGGCCAATGCCCCAGGGCACAGAACAGGATGGAGAGGGTGGAGACTAGACAGGTGAGACAAACAGAAAACATCCTTTACATCCACTGTAATACCACTTTTATCATTCCGTGGTAAGCCAAGAAGTTTCTAATTCGATGAATATAGATCAACATCATACATTTTAGTGAACCTCGTATGGACGTAGCAAATTTATTTAACCAAGTCCCCTGTTGATGTACACACAGTTCATTTCTAATTTCTCAAGAGCATAGACAACGCTGCGATGGGCAGATCTGTACACACAAACTCCTTGTGCCCTTAGGATACGTGATTTTGAGTCCCCGTTGACATTTTTTAGAAACTGAGGCTCATTGCCTGTGAGGCTTGCCCCCAGTCACACGGTGGTCATGTGGCTTTTCTAAATCTTCCAACTTTTCCATATTGAAAGAAAAAGGAGGAAAAAAGTGACTTTTTAGTTTTGAAACAAACAAACAAAAAATGCCCATTCCCTTGAAAGTCCTATCACCTGCATGACTCCGAAAGGGAGGAGACTCTTAGGTCCTGGGAGCACAGGGCCTCAGTCAGTCTGGGGGCACAAGGGGAGGACAGAAGAAGGGCAAAGGGGAAACACAAAGTGATGTCCCAGCACACCCCTTCACTGACTCCACAGGTGTCACCTCAAGAGGTGGACGCAGCTCCAGAGGCCTTACTGTGGTAAAGTGGGGAGGATATGGGCTCAGGAAGCGAGCGGAAGCCACAAAGCCGCGCTTCCTGTTTGCGCCTCAGTCTCCTCATCTGTAAAGTGGAGACAATGCTCACCATGCAGACCCATCCTGAAAGCCACTTGACCCACACCCAGGAAAGGGCCTGGGGCTTTGTCGGTCCTCAAAAAATGCACATTTCTTCCCTCCTTGCCCCAAAGCTGGGAGCCAAGCCAGACGAAATCTGATTTTTTTTTAATTCACAAATATTTATTGAGGAGTAGATAAATATGAAGGTGAACAAGACTCGAGGAGCGTAGAAACCAACGTGTGTACGAACCCACTCAGTACTTGAAGGTGTCCGCTTTTGTCTGGACTTTTGCTCCTATCTGGAATGTCCTTTCTTTTCTACCTGGTGAAGTTACTTGCCTTCTTCATTGTCCACTTGCATGGGAACCCAGCCAAATGTGTCACACCCTCATCGGCAGCCCCACAGCACCGTGCCCCTTCCTCTCCCTCAGACCTCATTTCTTGGTGTATGTAGACCAGTAGATTAAGTTTTGGAGTCAGATGGGTTGGTCGCTGTCCCAGCTCTGTCACTCACCAAGCTGGGGTTTCTCAGTGTCCTCAACTCAGAAATAGGAAGGACATCTCCTACGCCAGAGGGTAGTTGTGGGAACAGGATGGGGGTCTAGACACGCACAGCTCAGAGAACAGAGCCTGGCACAGAGGAAGCCCCCCTCTGTCAGCACTGGAGTTATGACTATTCCTCGCTGCCCACCTGGCACTGAGCAGGGGCTCCGTGGACGTTCGTCGAAACAATCCATGGTGTGTATTCCTTGGCAAAATAGCAGGATAAAAGAGGATTCCAAAACAGCCCAGAATCAAGAACTCACAGAGGGACAAGTTGCGCGGTGGCCCACACTGCGTGGGGAAGAAGGGTTTCTAGGGTGAGCAGCCGAGGAGAAGATGCAGGTGGGGCCGGTGCCAGGTTACTCTGCAGGAATTCGTGGGGGGGGGGGGGACACAAAAGAAGAACAGAAGGAGAGGGGGCCACTGAGTTCTGGTTCCAGCCCTTCTGGGCCTTGTGACTTTGGACAAGGCCCCTTCACCAGAGAGGTTGGCCTTCTTTGTAAATGAGGATAAACAGCCCCCTTCACACAGAGCACCATGAGGATGAGCCAAGTCATGTTTCTGGTGCACAGCGGCCGCAGGCTGGCCACTCTGCTTTTACTATTCTTGTTGTTCCTCTAGGCCACATGACGACTGCTCTCGACTTGCTGGGGTTCCTTTGAGCTCTCTGATCCAGGAGTCCGTGGCGCTGGGCACCTCTGTCCACTGGAGAGCTGAAGGCTGGGGGGCTGTCCTGCAGGAGCCGGGCCTGGGCCTGCTGAGAGCCAGCCTCCTGCCACGAGCCCATCTGCCGGGTCGGCCGTGGCCAGAGCAGTGAGGCGGGAGCGGGGAAGGAGCCTCGGTGTCTGAGCTCCGTGCCAGCCTGGGTACTGACTTTCTGCTTCTCCTGGTGTCGTCCCGGGCTCCATCAGCTTGCCGGCCTCCTCGGGCCTCCCCGCAAGAGCAGCCCCTGGGACTCCCGCCTCGGTTACCAGGGACACAGTCTCCCTCAGAGGCCTTGCCTCTGGTGTCTGCCTCCTGGGTGGGCTCTGGAGACAAGAAGCCGAGGACGTGCGCACAGTGAAGGGCCTGAATGAGATTCCTAGAGAGCAAGACAGGGGTCGGAGGAAGAAGGCTGAAACCAACTTCAATAAGAGGAAAATAAAGAGAGGAGTTCTAGAAGCTGAGTGAAGAAAAGTTTCTCAATCAGTGTAGTAGGGAGAATAGTGGCCCGAGAGATACCTGCTTGCTAATCCCCGGGCCCTGTAGCTATGTTACTGAAGCTGGCCGAGGGACGGTGCAGATGTGACAGGATTATGGACCTCGAGGTGAGGAGATTATGATATTCTGCAGGTGGGCCTTAAAAGCAGAGACCCTTTCCTCCCTAAGGCCAGAGGGAGATATGACCACAGAAGAATGGCCAGAGAAGTTCAGTGTTCCACAAACCAAGGCATGTGAGCAGCCTCCTAGAAGCTTCTAGAACCTGAAAAAGGCAAGGAAATGGGTTCTTCCCCAGAGCTTCTAGACAGAAACATAGCCCAGTCTGTATTTCAGCCTACTGAGACCCCTCTCCGACTCCTAAAGTGCAGATCTGGAAAATAATAGATTTGTGTTATTCAAAGCCAGGAGATTTGTGGTGATTTGCTGTGGTTGCCCCAAAAACTAACGAAAGGAGGAAATGATCAGCTGGTCAAGTCACAGTCTAAGCTTCAGGAAAACGAGAATGAACATTTCCAATGGTTCGGGCAACGAGGATGTCCAGGGGACCTTGACCGAGCTGGTCTGGAGGGGGCGACGGGCAGTGGGACAGACCCGAGGGGAGCATGGGAGGGGACAGCCCACGTGTGGAGGAAGGAATCTAGGAAAGGAAGCCAAGAGATGGGGTAGAGATGTGTGTGGCCTCAAGGGAGGATTCCAGTTCTTGCTCTTGGGTGAAGATGGGATGCCTGCTTTTGGGCCGGTGAGGATGATATCGGAAAGAAGCAAAACTGTGATGAAGCAAGAAAGAGTCGAGGTTCCGGCTGCAAGTCCCATCCCCCAGGCACACCTGGACGCTCCGCAGCCACGAGCAGAGGCGAGGGACCCCCAGGAGAGCCACACCTCAACCCAACCTTCCGCGCAAGACAGGGATCTCCCCCAACAGTGTGGACACAGGACTCATCTCAGGCCACTCTCCGCTCCACGTGTGGTTCCGTGGTACCCCTCCCACCCCGTCCACCTGCGTTCCAGGCGTTGTGAGGTGTCGGTTTGTGGGTGCACGGTTCCCGAAGCAGCGAGATGGTACCTATCTCATTCTCTGTGTTTCCCCAGCCGAGCCTAGACACTGACACTCATAGGATGTATTCAATAAATGTCTTGCTGAGTGATAGCAATAGCCACATCTACCGAGTGCTCTCTCTGTGCCAGAGGCTTTACTGGCCACACGTGTGATCGCACATGATCCTGACAGCAACTCAACCGCACCCATTTTACAGGCAAGTACACTGAGGCCCAAAGAGGCTCTTTTGGTTAATCCAATCAAGGAGGTTAAATGACTTGCCCCACATCACGTGGCTGGTAAATGGCAGGACTGGGACTTGAATCCGGGCAGTCTGACCCAAGAGGCCCCTCGTGCCAGCGGCCCACCACCTCACCTGCGGCGCGTAACTACTGGAGTGAGCCGACTCCAGGCGCTAAAGGAGCAGAGCGCAGGGGGACCCAGGCCTTCTTGGAAGGGACACCTGAGCTTGGTTCTGAGGCTGAGGAAGACGCAGCCAGTGAGCACAGGTGGGAAAGGGGGCCGGCGGGAAGAGGAGGGCGGGAGAGAAGGCGCAGAGGTGGGGAACACGGGCTGGCTCTCAGGAAGCTCCCCAAAGCTGGTTCTGTTTTGCTGTACTGGGGGAGCGTGGAGCCGGAGGAGGGATGCTGGCGAGGGAGGCAGGACCTGGTGCATGAAGAAGGCCTGGCAGGCAAGGGAAATGCCCAGAGGAACCCAGTGAAAACTGTGCGGAATGCCAGCCCCCCACTCCCCCCCTCAACAAGCTGGCGGGAGATGTGGGCACGGCCAGGGCTAGAGCGGGGGACCAAAGCCGCACCCAGCCAGCCGTCACCCTCACAGCTGACGCTGGCCTCCCCAAGTCCACGGAAATTCAAGTCCAATCTGGAAAAGCAGTGGCCAGGGACCAAGGCCCGAAGGGGGCAGGGCAGCAGAGAAGGAAGCAAGGGCCAAGTCTCTGTGTGCCCGCAGACAAAGGGAGAAAGCGGGCTAAGAGTGGGGACAGCATGTGACACCTGAGCCACAGGCCCGGGCAGCAGCCGCTGCAGCCCTGGGGATAATGGCTCCTTTTGTCCTCCTAAACTCTCCAGAAAAGAAAGGATTCCAGGGCCTGCTTCTCCTGCTTGCACAATGCCGGCTGCCCGGGGCCCCCGCTGTGCGGGCCTGCCTTAGCATTTGGGGAGCATTCGGGCCTCTTCACTGTCTGCTCCTTCCCTGGAAGCCGAGCGCCATGCCAGACATTCTGCCGGGGGCTGGGAGTCGGGGCTGAAGCACAGCCTTGAGCCAGGAACTTTCTTTCATGGCCCCGAGGAAACCAAAGGATCGCAGAGCTCTGAATGCGTCTTCCTATCTGTGCCGGGCCTCCTAATGCCTGTCCTCCCGGGCCGTACCCCCCACCCCCCGTTCCTCCACTCTCCGCGGACCATAGTGATTCCAAGCCCAGGCTCTGGACTCGGACAAAGCTGGGTTCACATTCTGACACGGCCACTCAGAATGGCAAGCTATTTCACCTCGACAAGCCTCACTTCCCCTCTCTGTAAAATGGACACGATAGCCCCCACTTCCTAAG
This sequence comes from Zalophus californianus, assembly GCF_009762305.2. NCBI lineage: Eukaryota > Metazoa > Chordata > Mammalia > Carnivora > Otariidae > Zalophus > Zalophus californianus. The sequence goes on along the minus strand of NC_045598.1, from coordinate 175,370,227 downwards.
ACTGGCAATGAGAATAAGGGAGAAAATGCATATAACACACTGAGCTTGGAACATAGCCTTCCAGAAGGGCTCAGTGAGGGTAGACAGCCCAGGGGGTCGTTCAGTCTGTCCCCAGTCTTCTCCAAAGACCAGGCACGCACACCCTGTATTCTATATTCAGACCAAGTGCAAAGCTACTCTTATATTCTCATTGGTGCTGAGGGTAAAGAGGAAGGGGGCCCGCGCTTATGAAGCATTTCCTGCATGCCAGATGTTACCATAAACGACTCAGAGAAACTAGGGGCCTTGTCCACACCGTGCAGAGGAAGTCACCAGGGTTTGAACCGGAGTCTTTCCAACCCTCTGCACCATGATACAAGAGAATTTCATACCTGTGAAAACAGCTTCTGTGCCCTCCTTGGTACCTTCTCTTCTCCAAGGAAAACATTCCCGAGGCCTCAAGGGTGATGGTTTTGTGTTCTTCCACCATCTTGGCCTCTCTTCCTCCAAGTGTGCTCTAGTTTGTCACTGTCTCCCTGCAAAAAACAGCCTCCAGACACAATATTCCCATTGTCTTCTGACCAGTGCCAAATGGAAACACATTCTCACCTCCTTTATCATAACTGCTGTGCTTCTGCTAATAAAACCTAAGATGATGAGGCACTCTGGCCATCACTTTATGCTGATGGCTCTCTCTTACTCACTATATTCAGCCTATGAGAATAATATGCCCCCTGTGCTCTGAACATTCGTAACAGTCATTGTGGATTTTTGTGGCGATAACAGAACCCTTCCCAACTAGTTTAAGCCATCAGGCATATTTTATTTGGTAGCTCGCAGAATCTCCAGCAGTGCTAAAGATTCCGGCTCAGAAGCAACACAGTCAGGAACAATTCATGAACTACCCCTGACCGGGCTTCTCCACCAGTCATTACTGCCATTGGCCAAGGAAACTCCACCCTCACACTGCACATGTTGGCATGGGGCGCTGTCTCCACGACTTCTGAGATCTGGCTCTCCCACATGGCGGCAACTCCTTCTTCACTTCAGTCTCTTCTAACTAAGCCTCCCTGGGCGCATGGCAGGGGCTGAGTGAGTTAATACATGTGTAGCCAGCCTCCAAGACAGCTCCGGTGATCTTACCTCCCCGTGTTTGTGTCCTTGTGTGGGCCCCTCACACACTGGAGAGGGCTGACTGGTGTAACCAATAGGATTGTGCAAAAAATGACAGTGTGACCTCTGAAACTAGGTCATAGAAGACATTGCAACTTCCAGTCTGTTCCCTTGGAGCACTCACTCTAGGAGAAGCCTGCTGCTAGGTCATGAGGACACTTAAGCAACACTCCGAATTGGCAAGGAGGTTGCCATGCAAGGAACGAGAGCCTCGTGCTGACAACCAGCCCAAATGAGCCAGGCCTGTAAGGGAGTCATCTTAGAAATGGACCCTCTGGGGACACCTGGGCGGCTCAGTCAGTTAAGCATCTGCCTTCAGGTCAGGTCATGATCTCAGAGTCCTGGGATCCGAGCCCTGCATCTGGCTCCCTCATCAGTGGGAAGTCTGCTTCTCCTTCTTCTTATGCTCCTCCCCCATGCTCATGTTCTCTCTCTCTCTCAAATAAATAAATAAAATCTTTAAAAAAAAAAAAAAAGAAGAAGGAGAAGAAATGGACCCTCTGGCCCCAGGCAAGCCTTCGGATGATGCAACCCTGGCCACCACCTTGACCGCAACTTCACAGGGGACCTTGAGCTGTAACCACCCAGCTAAGCTGCTCTCAGACACTTTATCCACAAAACCCCCGAGAGATGTAAAATAGTGTTTGTTTGATATTTGTTGTTTACATTTTGGGGTAATTTGTTGTTACGAAGCAATGGAAAATTAAGGCAATACATGTCAACACTTAGAACACCATCTAGCATGTGGTCAGCATTCCTTCAGTGCTGTCCATGCTTTTGTCCCACCTCTGGGCCAAATGTCAGAAGCCGTCACCTGAGCAACCTGGGGAGTCTGGAAAAGGGAAAAGAACGCCAACTTAACTTAATCTTCATGGCAACCCTATGATAAGGTATATTGGTCTCTTCATTTCATAGATGATGAGAAGCTGAATCACTTGCCCGGGGATCTGAAGACCGAGAGCCAGGATATGGGCCCTGGCTGTCTGACTCCAGCTCACCATGGCAGCAGACACCGAGGGACAAGGAACCTCACTGTGGGAGCTCCCAACTTTGTGAATTGTCACTTCATGTCTTTGTAAGAATGACACGTGGAAGCTGGGAGGATGAGCAGAAGCAAAAACGGGGAGAAGCTGGGAATTACAACTCAATCCCATGAGACCCGGGAAAAATGTTTTGACCCCGATTTCTGCACCACCCCCCCTTTGGGCAGAGATGTCGCAAGGACCCCCAGGAATTCAGCTGGTAGGAAGAATTCAGAGCTGACAACCCTGTATCAAAGATTTTTCTGATTAAGGTGCAGGCTGTCTGGGAAATTCCCAGTTCTCCCAGGAAGCCCCCTGAGCTTCCTGTTAGGCTCCGCTGCTTCCTCACAACACATTTGATCTGCCATCCCCGGCTGGCTCTTGGTGGCGGTGGGGGGGAGGGGTTGCCCTGTGCCCCACCCAGAGCCAGCCCTGAAGTGAAACTCTAACCCCTTGCCCCCATTTCTTTGCTGTCTCCCAAACAAGACCTAAGGCCCTATCATTGCAAGTTTTCTCTTACTAGTTGCTGCGGAGTGAAGAAGCAAAACAGAAACATCGGAGAGTTATGGGGAAAGAGTTCCAGGAATTTATAGCATAGAACAATGGAAAGAATAAGAGATTTGAAGACAGAACCAATGTGACTCAAAGCCTGAAAAATCATGTCATTGCTATGCCCTGGGAAAGCAACCTAACTTTCTTGTGCCCCAGTCATCCCAAAAATTGGGAGGCCCCTTTGGGGAGGGCAATTCAGCAAAAGCTACCAAAACCTACGGTACATATACTCCTGCCACCAAGAAACCCACAGGAGTATGCTCACCTACACTCAAGAGTCAGTGCACAAAATTCCATAGTGACATAGTCTGTGACAAAAACTTGCAATTTCTCATTCCTCAGGAAATAGGTAAACAAATTACGGAGCACCCAGAAGATGGAATTGCTTGGCAGCCATCACAAAGAATGAAGCAGAAACAAAGAGACTACCTCAGCAGCTCATTTCTTCTCCGGCAGTTTCCTGTGCCGTCCGCCCTTCCCGGCCTCCTTCCTGTCGCCCTGAGATCATTCCGTCTCACTCCCTCTGCCCCCACACCTAGCAGAGCACCTGAAAACCAGGGGATGTTCCACAAAGAGCTGGCAATTCGTGGAATGACACAGAGCTGGGGCCACACTTTCTGAGAGACAGCCTTCCGACTTTTCTGAAAGCAACTCCCTTTAGGGACAAGCCAGCGGCAGAGTGGGGAAGGGGACCCCAGGCCTCTCAGCTCCTAGCCCCGTGCTCCCCTGAGAACTCGGGCTCTCCTCATGCTCCTTCTTTATTGCAAATCATACTCATCCTCTGACACCACCTCTGGGAAGACTGCCCAGATCACAGCCTCTCCCGCCATTGCCACCAACCCCCTGGCTAGGAATTCCTGGGACATCATGTACACGGCTGAGATCTCCACTAGGCAAGGAGAGTAATCCCCACCGAGTCTCTCTGGCACTTCCCACCCCCACCCCCGGGGACCTGGCATTTCCAAGGCAGCAGGTGCTCAATAACTATGTGAAAAAATGATTAATGAGTAAACCAGAGCAACGGATTACTCCAGGAATAATTTCCAAGCATAAAAGAGTAGATGAATGAATGGCCCCGAATTCATGCAGGAATGATAATAACCGACCCGAGTTTCACGGCCACTGGTCCCTTTTCTCCAGACTATTAAAGTCAACAATGCAAAGATCGTCTTTGGTAAAGTGACGGGCTGAGGATATAATTTCCTCAGGATCACATGGGTTCACCCCTGGTAGAGAAGCATTAACAACAGCATTTACAGAAAAGGAAACACAGGTAGCCAAAAAATATGAAACTATGGGTGACCTTACTCATGAGTTTTAAAAAATGTCATTTAAAACAAGACATAGATTTTTTTTTTTTCCTGTTAAATGTCTAATGCTTAGTGGGCAGAGGAAGGAAAACAGGTAGTCTCAAATACCACTGGTGGGACTGTTATTATATCTAACACTTAGAGAGGTCAACCCAGAAATAACAACTCAATAATCTTTAAATGTGTTTATCTGGGCACCTGGGTGGCTCAGTCAGTTAAACAACTACCTTCAGCTCAGGTCATGATCCCGAGGTCCTGGGATCGAGTCCCGCGTTAGGCTCCCTGCTCAGCTACCTCTCCCTCTGCTGCTCCCCCTGCTTGTGCTCTCTCTCTCTGTCACATAAATAAATAAAGTCTTTAAAAATAAATAAATAAATGTTTTTACCCTTTGACCCTGCAACCCCACTTTTAAAAGAATTAATCCCAAAGAAATAATTGGGCAAGAAGATGCTTATGTACAAGAATTTTTACTTCAATACTGCTTGTAAGAATGACAAATGGGAAACAATATAAAAGTCTATCTACATGGTCTAGTTAAATAAATTGTGTTTCATCCACACAGTGAAACCATCAAACCCTATACAGCCGTTAGCAGAGTATCAGTCAGTCCGTAGAGACAGAACACAATGCTCCTATATGGCTAAGTGGCAAAAGCAGATGAAGAGCGATCCTTTTTATTGTCTGTCCATGTGTATGTTCGTTTGTGAATAGGGGAGAATTATGGAAGCCTATACACCAATGGCTGGGGTTGTGAAAATGGTTGCTTTTTTATTTTATACACTTTCATAGTTTTTGAAAATAATCACTGATAACTTTTATAGAAAGAAAACCATTCAGAGAGCCCAAGAGGCAGGCAGAGGCCCTGGCTTGGGTCCTCCAACTCTGGCCCTGCTTCTTCCTGCCCTTGGCCTCTCTGCTCTGTCTCCGTCCAAGGACTCAGTCCCTGGGAAAGGCCGCCCTAGCCCACTTTCTAAAACAATGGAAACAATGGGGCTTCCTACAGAACGGTGTATTCTACAGAATAAACCTTGGGCCCCCTTCGCAGCCCACAAGAGGGAGTGGAAGGCATGAAGGTCCTACAGCTCGGGGGAGAAACTGCACAGGGTGGACCCTTGGGACGGACTTCCTCTCCCGTGGCCTTGCCCAGCTTTGTTCCAAGGTCAAATTGCCTGCGGCTACTGCCCTTGCAACTCACCAGTTTCATCCACAGCCCCAGGGTATGAACTAATAGGGCCTGGGCAGGGCTCCCAATCAACCAGAACAGAGGGGAGGGAAAGGGGGTGTTATTTTAACCCAAAAGCTCCATGGGAAGGAGGCAAAATAGTTAAAATAATATTTGCTAATACTTCATAATTGTTGTGCCTGATACTGTGTTGATTAAGCCTTGGGGTCAGTGGCTTTAGACAAGAATCTAATCTCTATGAACCTTAGGTTTTTCCATCTAGGAAACGATGGGGTAACGCCTATCTTTTTGGGTTGCTATGCAGAATAAATAGATTGTGCGGGTAAAATACTTAACTCGGTGCCTGGAATATAATAAATGATCAATAAGTAGTCAATGTTATATCATTCTTGCTGCAGTTACCCTTTGGTATGTAGAAGGTGACCTGCCTTCTTTGCCTTCCCCCCTCCGCGCCCCCGCCAGCTGATCCATTTCAGTGGGGCGAATAACTGGCACCACGGGGACCTTCCTCCACACACAGAGGCCCCATGACAAACACAGGGGGGCACCAGCTAATTAGAATGTCGAGGAGGAGATCAAACTCCATGCTAACTGAGGTTGTCTCTGAAAGGAAGTGGAAGATCAGCCAGTTGAGGGATGCCATAGTCTTGAAGGTGTTAGGAGTTGAACCGTGTCCCCCCAAAAGATGTTGAAGTCCTAACCCCCAGTACCCGTGAATGTGACCGTGTTTGGGAATAAGGTCTTGGTAGAGGATCAAGTTAAGATGAAATCATTAGAGGAGGCTCTACTCCAATATGACTTATATCCTTGTAAAAAGGGGGAATTTGGACACAGAGACAGACACACACAGGGGGAACGTCATGTGAAGATGAAGGCAGAGATCGGGGTGATGCATCTAGAAGCCAGGCAACACCAAAGATGGCTGGAAACCCCAGAAGCCAGGAGAGAGGGACAGAACAGAGTCTCCCTCACCACCCTGAGAAGGAATCAATCCTACTGACACCTTGATCTCGGACTCCCAGCCTCCAGAACGGTGAGACAATCCATTTGTGTTGTTTAAGTTACCCCCCCTCCGTGGTCCTCTGTTACAGCAGCCCTAGCAGACTGAACAAGGGGGTCTGGTGAGAGAGGACAGACCTCTGCCTCTGGCCAGCTATGGGACCCTAGACAAGTTACTTCCTCTCACTGAGACTAGTGCCTTTATCTGTGAAATGGGGTGAACACTAGGGACCACTTCCTGAGGTTGAGTGAGATACTGCATGGAACACTCCAGACTCAGTTCCTGACACATAAATGCTCAGCATCTGTCACAAATGTGCAAATTAGTCACCACTGGGGATCGTGGGGGGAGGTGGGGGCCTCCTCTCCATTGAAATTCTAAACTCCTTGTGGGCCGGACATGAGCCTTCACAGGGACTCCCCAGTGACACCAGGATGGTTCTCTGGATTCCACAAATGCTCAGCAAATACTTACTCAATAAAGTGTGTTCTATGTTAGGATTGTATCAGAGTAAATTCTAGAGTAAGATCTGATGTCTTTGCATCCTCAGTCAGAAGACCTCACCTAAGACAGTCAATGAATATTGATGGGTTAGTATTGAATGAACGGATGAACTTTATGGGGTATATGATTTGGCTTGTAGTAGAATTGAATCTATGGTGAGGTACCGTGTTTTATCAAGAAACAAGTGAGCCCCGGCCTGCTATTGATCTCAGCACCATGATAGACTGGAGAAATGCAAAATAATAAGCTAAGGAGTATTAAACATTTACCGCATCAGATGCTGAGCTTGATGCAGATTATCTGCTGCATTCCTCAAAACAACCTTATGAAGTAACTACAGTTCTTACCTTCATTTTGCCAATGTGGGAGACCTTTAAAAGTCACAGCAAGGAGGGGCACCGGGATGGTTCAGTCGGTTAAGGGTCCAACTCTTGATCTCAGCTCAGGTCTTGATCTCAGGGTCGTGAGTTCAAGCCCCACGTTGGTGGGGTCCACACTGGGCATGGGGCCTACTTAAAAAAAAAAAAAAAAAAAAAGTCACAGTGAGGAAAGGAGAGTCAGGATTTAAACTCAGGAATTCTGATCCCAGGGTCTACCCACTTAACCATTATCACTCGCTCCCTTCCTCTTACTAAGTATGTGGAACCCTGTGAAGGCTCTATAGTCTGGTGCTAGAGCCACTTCGAGGCTGCCAGGGGCCTTGGCAGGCATCTAATCCAAGACCCTTTAAGAAAATGAAACTGAGAACCAGGGAAGGTGTGTGACTAGCTTCACTTTAGAAGCTAGAGAACGAGACCCACCTGGGACCTGAAGCCAGGTCTCCTGACCCGCAGCCCATGCTGGTGTGCCTTGGTGGGAGTGGGGATGTGGGCTGTAACTAGTCATTCACCCAAGGCCCTAGCTCTGCATCCTACAAATGGGCAGGGGAAGTCAGGGAGGTGTGGGAACGCTGGCTGCCAACCTTCTGCTTCTGTCCACAGGGAAGACTTGAGCCAGGAAGGGCCAGCCTACTGAATGGGCTGCACATCTGTCTCTCCCTCCTCAGGGACGGCACCCCTGCTGTTCCCACCTCCTCTTTGAGTCTTGTCAATCTGGGCCAGGGGCAAATGGGATCCAACAAGCCTAGGGCCCAGTCTTTGCTCTGGGTGATGTGCTGCTCATTATTACTCAGGACACAGGCATGACAGTCTGTGGGCTCTGATGATGCAGAACATCACGGGGCACCTAGCCCTGCTCCTAAAGGAGACAAAAGGATCCTTATCATGACACTTGTCACCTGAGGAGGCTGGAGCCAATGCCACAGAAGTCCAGATGGCACCCCTCAGAACAGGGAAAGGGCGCTGATGAACATTCCCCATATTTCACAACGTGATGTGTGTTGCACTTGACCTCTCCCCTTGCCTCCCTCCTTTCCCCAGGTGGCCTTGTCTTCCTGCAATAGCCCCAACGTTGTAGCTCTGGGTCAGGGGCTAGCAGTGGGGTTGGAAGGTTCTGAGCATAATAACCTGGGACCTGATTCCTCTGAAAACCACTCGTGGAGAGTTCTTCCAAAGACCTATTCATTTACAGAATGCTCTAGAAATAGCAAAGGTCTCTTTGGAGCCCAAACAGTTCCTGAGCCCTCAGGCAGCTGCCAGCATCTGGGCTTAATACGCAGGGAAACACGGCAAGAGCAACTGGTAGATGTGAGCTTCTATGGGTCACTTAAAATCACCCTGTGATTCTCCACTCAATGGCGAGGCAGCAAAGCTCTGACTGGTAGATTTGGTCCGCTGCATTCAACTACAGTCAGGAAACATTAGTGCTGAAAGGGGTCTGGGGCACAAATGGTCGGGTTGTTGACGTACTTTCTTCTGTTTCATATATTGGGCTTCCACCCACAAAAAACGCACTTGCAAAGAGAGGTCAGATGCTTGGAAGTTAATCATAAAAAGGCTTACCAGTTGGTACTCGAGTTCAATCTTTTCTTTACAGGAGGAAACAGGCCCAGAGACAGAAAGCGACTTGTCCAAAATCACACAGCTAGTGTCAGAGGTATCACCAAGAGAACCAATAGAACCGGGGCGTCCTGGGTCTCAGTGAAAGGAACACAACCTCTGTCCTGGTGCTGGAAATTTCACCATTAGGAATTGTTCCTCTTGTTTTCATAGTACTTGATGGTCTGATTTAGGGATATAAGTAGTAAATGAGTACATTAATATAATTCTTTTAAAAAATTTAAAGACCAATTGTATTTATAAAGCCTTTAAAATTTCTCTTTTGTGATTCGTTGTCTTCTCCCGAAACCCATTCCCTCCCCAGCAGTGTTCGATGATAACAAATCCTTGTCAAATCTTTCCAGACTTTTTCCACGCATTTAGGAACACATTTACAACATGTTATCAGATTTTTAAATGTTCACTTATATATTACAATATGTATTGTAAATATAGGTATGTTATTTAAAATCCCAATTTAGGGGCGCCTGGGTTGCTCAGTCGGTTAAGCATCTGACTCTTGGTTTCAGCTCAGGTCATGATCTTAGGGTTGTGAGATCCAGCCCTGAGTCTGGCTCCACACTCAGTGGGGAGTCTGCTTGAGATTCCCTCTCTCTCCCTCTGCCCCTTCCTCCAGCTCTCTCTCTCTCTAAAATAAATAAATAAAATCTTTTTTAGAAAGTAACAAAATCCTGGGGTGCCTGGGTGGCTCAGTTCAGCTCAGGTCACGATCCTGGAGTCCTGGGATGGAGCTCTGTGTTGGGGTCCCTGCTCAGTGGAGAGTCTGCTTCTCGATTTCGCTCTTCCTCTACTCCAGCCCCTCCCCCGGCTCATGCTCTCTCTCTTTTTCTCTCTCTCAAATAAATAAAATCTTTGAAATAATAATAATAATAAAATCCCACTTTATATATCAACCCCATTTACAAATATAAGATCAAATCATACTGTTTTGTTCACTTCACCTTGTATCTTGGAGCTCTTTCCACGGTCCTCCTAGAACCTTGGCATGTTGTCAGTGGCTCCCTAGGACTCCACTGCATCGATGTACCAAACAGACGTTTAGCCATTTGTCTATCCTCAGACATTCAAGTTTGTTTCCCATCTTTCTCTATTGTAGTCACAGCCACAACGAACTTCCTTATATACAAATCTCTGGGAGATAAGCCAATGTTTCTGCAGAAGAGGTAACTAGAAGTGAAATATGTGAGATCCTTTGTTTAGAGAAGTTCTCCCTTTAAAATGTGACAAGTCACCTTAGTGTCTTCCAAAGGTTTCTCTTCTGACCCTTTGAGGGTCTTCAACAGCTACACATTTTCACCTCGAGTCTTGACAGCAACCCTTGAAAACAAAGCATGGTCCCTACTTTACAAAATAAGACTGCAGCTGAGATTTATTAACTAAACTAGTTCAGCTGGGGAGGTGTCCTCTCAGCCTGGCTTCCTCCTCTCATGCAGGCGCCCCAACCCCAAGGGCGAGCCCTGCCTGGCTGAGGGAAGGAGCACAGCTCACCTGGTCAGGTCGCCAGAATTCTGAGACTGAAGGAACGGGAGAGCCACAGCCCACCGTCTGAAGTGGGGGTGTGGGGAGACAGCCCCCGCCCAGAACAATGGGGGCATGAAGGACACAAGCCCTGAGCTAGAGAGACTTGGGTTCAAGTTGCAGCTCCACGAAGCTCCACGACTTTTCCGAAGGTGTTTTCTTGGCAACCTTGCTTTCTCAAATATAAGATGGAGGTGATACTCGTATGTACCTTACAGTGCGGCGGGGGCATTGATTCAAAGCATAATTCCAAGGGGAGAGCCCTCTGGCCGCTGATGCTTGGCAACCTGGTATTTCCGAGCTTCTCACTAGCAGGACTGGGAAAAATATGCCTCTCGCACTCACCTTCAACTTAATTCATTTTAAGGAAATAGAGTTGTTGCCTTTTCGTTGTTCCTTGTTTATTATCTTTCCACCCCCACAACTCAATTCCGCACCAAAGTTTACTTAAAATTTCATTTCGGTATTTGAGGAGGGGGCTCGGAGACCTTGGTCCCTGAAGTTTGATACTGTGGTTCCAGGATAGGATAGGTGTCAGAGAAATGAGCACACTTGGTGCTGTGTAGCAGAGAAAGTACGGGCTCCAGGGTCCAACAAACCTGGATAGAAAGCGAGGGCCTCTGTTCATTAGCTGTGTGACTTTGGCAAGTTTCTTAACTTCTCTGAATCTCCATTCTCTTCATCCGTAAAATGAGGATTAAAAAATAATAATAATAATAATAGGGCTCCTGGGTGGCTCAGTTGGTTAAGCGACTGCCTTCAGCTCAGGTCATGATCCTGGAGTCCCAGGATCAAGTCCCACATCGGGCTCCCTGCTCGGCAGGGAGTTTGCTTCTACCTCTGACCCTCTTCCCTCTCGTGCTCTCTATCTCTCATTCTCTCTCTCTCTCAAATAAATAAATTAAAATCTTAAAAAAATAATAACTGCTTTGCTGGCTAATTGAGAAGTGTATAGGTAATGAAATAAGGCTCCTAGCATAGTGTCTAGCTCTCAAGATGGGTAGCTGATCTTGCTGTCATTATATATTACTTTCAGTTGATGGTCTTGCTTTCTACTTTGCTAAGAACATGGAAGCAATCAGAAAACATCCACATATCCAGCCATCAACCATTAGCCCTTCCTACACCTGCACCCACAAACTCTGCCTTTCCCCAATGAGCCAGTCTTTCCACTGGCACGTGAGATCCAATCCCCCCCACCTACCCTAGATCATGGCTCCAGCAATTTTTCATTTTCACTTGTTCTCCCTCTATGGGATCAGTCCCATCAAATGAAAACATGCTGCTATTTCTCCCATACTTTAAAACAAAAACCAAAAACCTTCTCATGATCTCGCTTCTGCTGCCAACTACTCCCCCACATTTTTAAGGCTTCCCTTTGCAGCAGAACTTTTCTCTGCCTCATTCAGCTCTTCTACTTCTGCATATATACCCAAAGGTTTTGAAAGCAGGGTCTCAAAGAGACATTTACAGCTCATGTTCATGGTAGCATTACTCACAATGGCCAAAAGGTGGAAGCAACCCAAGTGTCCATCAGTGAATGAATGGATAAACAACATGCGGTATATACATACAATGGAATATTTAAAAGGAAGGAAATTCTGATTCATGCTACATCATGGATGAAATTTGAGGGCCTTATGCTCAGTGAAAGAGGCCAACCGTGAAAAAAGCAAATATTGCATGAATTATTTAGAGTGGCCAAAATCATAGAGAAAGTGGAATGATGGGTGCCAGGAGCTTGGGCAGTGGGGAGCAGGAAGGTGCTGTTTAACGGGTGTACAATTTCAGTTTTGCAAGGTGAAGACAGTTTTGGAGATTGGTTGCACATCAGTGTGAATATGTTCAACGTATACTGAGTTGTAAACTCAGGTAAACATAGTTAGGTTGGTAAATTTTATGTTCTGCGTATTTTACCATAGTCAAGAGTCAAAAGTCAAAAGTCAAAAAAAACAAAAACAAAAACGAGGGCGCCTGGGTGGCTCAGTCAGTTAGGTGTCTGCCTTCCGCTCAGGTCGTGATCCCAGGATTCAGGGATCGAGCCCCAAGTTGGGCTCCCCACTCAATGGGGAGCCTGCTTCTCCCTCTGCCCCTCCCCCCACTCATTTTCTCTCTCTCTCAAATAAATAAATAAAATCTTAAAAAAAAACAACTCTTCTTTGCCTCTGGCTTCTCTACCTGCCTGCCTCTCCCTTCAGCACAACCCGTCAGTGCTCGTGCTCACTGCCTCCTCACCGATCCACTTTCCTAGCTTGGATTGTGGAACACATACCTTCTGGCCTTTCCTTCCACCCCATCATATCCCATTGTTTCTTTTCTTCACAATGCATGCAGAAGGGGACACTTCTGACCCCATTTCTGGATTACTGAGATAGCCTGCCACCTAGTCTCATATTCCCGCTCTACCATTACCACCTACATCCACTCTCAACACAGCAGCCTCGGGATCCCTCTAAAACATGCCAGGCACAACGTCACTCTTCCGAGTCACACCCCCCAGCGGCCCCATTTCTTTCAGAGTGGAAGTCCACGTCAGTACACACCACACCAACCAGCCCCCAACCCCCCACCCCCAGCCCCCCCCCCCCCCCCCCCCCCCCCCCCCCCCCCCCCCCCCCCCCCCCCCCCCCCCCCCCCCCCCCCCCCCCCCCCCCCCGCCCCGGCAGTCCCTAACCTCCCCTCTCCCCACCTTGCTCTTGGGCACCAGCCCCACTGGCCTGGGACCCAGCAGGTACACATCTGCCTCATTACCTGTCACACTCTTCACCTGCAAGTCTGCAGAGCGAACTCCTTCACCGTAAAATGTCCACACAATGGCACCTTTCAGTGAGGTCACCTATACCCTCCACTTCTCCTTTTTCCCATAGCCCTTCTCCCCTCAGTGTATAGACCATTGTAACACACTTTAGAAAATTCCCATCTCTCCCGGATAGAATATAAGCAGGGACTTTGTCTACTTGGTTCACGGATGTATCCCCAGCACCCACAGCAATGCCGGGTGCACCGGAAGTGCTGAATGATTTTCCGGAAGATTAAACCACTGCCAGGAGTTATCCGCCTTGATCTTCATGGCCATTTCGTGAAGGCCGTCAAAAGATACTATTGTATCCCTTTAACAGATGAAGGCACGGAGTCTCAGAGAGGCTAGGTAGGGGTCTTCATTCACTTAAAATGCACTCATTCATTTACTCATATTGAGTGGCGTCAGGGCAGAGCTATGCTTAGAAGAGATTTGTTCATCTGTATTCTTGGGTCTTTTTCCTGCTTATAAACACCGCATACTCCCTTTTGAGAATTGATAAAATCTCGTGCGCCCCTCCCAGTTAAAAAGCAATATAGAGCCACGGCTAAGAGCAGGGGCTTTGGAGCCTTTGCCGTAACTCTCCCTCCCCCATTCCCAGGCTCCGTGAAGTCGGACAGGGTCCCTCAACAATCCTCCTCCTCAGTGTTCACACCTGTAAGGTGGGAATGGCGCTAACCGCTACCTCTAGCGTTGTCATAGGTACTCCGTGAAACAAGTGCGACAAGAGCATTGCTATTGGTGCGTGTGTTTTCTACTTATCCCTACCCGCCCAGTGATGTTGTTCCGTTTGCTTCCAATAGTTTGCATGACAAAACCAATAGGCTTATTTTGTCCATTTCCAAATATAAAGAGATATCATAATATTGAATAGGCTTTTTCAAACCCCCAAGTTTGATACGCCTACTCTCCATTACCCCCGGTGCCTCTCTGCATCCACAGATTGTCGAATGTGACCCCAAGTTAAGAGAGGGCCCTGGCCCCTTCCTTCCTCCTTTTGCATCTGTTCCCGACAGAGGAAGAGCTACAGATTTCCAGCTGCAGGGTTGAAATGGAAACCGGCGAAAAGTGCAAGCAAAGGGCTCAATTTCTCAATCGCTGCAGCTGAAGAGCGCCCTGAGCTATTTTTAAACCCCTTTTCAGAAACTCCAGCGCTGGCAATGGATCTATTTTCTTAACTGCCAAGAGATAATGCTTAAAAGGGATAGCTTGAAAATATTCCGCAGCACTCATAAAAATGACTGAAATAGACGGTGCATAAGACAGCCTTTGTCTGGATCAGCAGCGGGGAGCGAGATGAAGTCTTTCAGACCCCAGGGCAGCAGTGCTGCTGGATCTGCTGCTGACAACCGTGGCTTTGTGGGTTGACTGTGCGTGAGGACCAGAAACGGCAACAAAACCAAACAGAGCTTGTGGAGAACATCAGAGACCCAGCATTTAAATCGGTCATCAATTCCAGGAAACAAGGGACCCCAGAATAACTCTCAAAGAATCCCCCTCCTCTTAGGTGCTGCCTTATCTGTAAACCTGTCCAAACCGTGTTAAATGAAACGAGTCTTCTGCCCCTTCCCTGAGCTCCTCAAGTTTCTCTGCCTCCCTTAGTAAAACCACCAGCCATGTGGTCATCTGTGCTAGGGATTTACGAATCATGCTCAACTCCGCTTTTCCTCACCTCCCACACCCAATAAAGCCTTACCAATATCGTCTCCTAAGTAGTTCTGAAGTCCTGTTCTCTGTATATTACAGAGACTGCCCCACGACCATTGTCCTGATTCAGTTCTTCATTCAGCTCTCAGCTGGCTTTTTGCAAGAGCGTCTTAACTAGTCTCCATGCCTCTATTTGGGTCCCTCTTCAGCAATGGACACTAGGAATATTTTTAATATTTCATAATTACATATTTCAGCAATGTACACTAAGAATATTTTTAATATTTTGTAATTACATATTTTTAAATTTCAAATATTAGTGTGGCACTTCTTCCTTAGAATCTTGTAGTGTTTAATTGACCTCAGAAGACAGTCTGCACTCTTTAGCGGAGTAGATAAGAGCTTCCATGATGACCTGCCCACTACAACCTTTTCCCTCAGCCCTGCTATAACCTACCTCATGCTTTAAGCTGTAGCAACATCAAGCTACCTGTGATTTTCTGCACACCATATTATTTCTTCCTCCATGCCTTTGCTTATGACATCTCTCTTGCCCAAAATGTCATTCATCTCTATTTCTTAACAGGAAAATTTTTATTGACATAAGACATGAATATAGCAAGTGGTACAGCTTGATGTATTTTTATAGAACTGACATACTCAGGTACCTGCTATAGAAATCAAGGATTTGAATATCACCAGTACCCTAAAGCCTCTCCTGTTTCTCCTGACACCACGCCCTAAAAGGTAGCCAATATTCTCCCTTCATTCCATTTTGATTGGTTTTGCCTGATTTTGAACTTTATGTAAATGAAATCATACAGTAGATGACTTTTTGTCTGATTTCTTTCATTTAATATTATTTTGAGACTCACCGACACTGTTGCATATGACAGTAGGTTGTGCTTTCTTATTGTCTAATGTAATAATTCCACTGTATAAACACACCAAATTTATTTATCCAGTCTAGTGTTGAGTGGTTTCCAGGTTTTGGTTATTACAAAAGTGCTGCTATGAGCATTCTTTTACATTTTTTTGGTGAACCTATGTATGCATTTCTGCTGAGTGAATTACCGAATTATATTATATACATATATTTAGCTTTAATAGATATTGCCAAACAGTTTTCCAAAGTGGTTGTACCGTTTGTACTCCCACTAGCAATATATGAGAGTTCTAGTTGCTCCATATTTTTGGCTATACTTGAGATTGTCAGGTTTTTAAAATTTAGACACTTTGATGAATTTTTAAAACTATATCTGAGAGCATCTCCCTTTTAATTCGCGTGTTTAGGTCAACTACTCTTAATGTAATTATTGACCTAGCTGGATTTAAGTCAACCATCTTATTATTCACATTCCATTGATTCCATCTGTTCTTTGTTCTTTTTTTTCTCTTTCCTTGACTTCTTTTGGATTATTGAGTATATTTTAGTGGGCTGCTCTTGGTTTTATATTATGCATCTTTGACTTAACACATTCTATCTTTAAGTATTGTTATAAAACTTCATGTATAATCTAAGGAGCTTATAAGAGTATACTTTCATTTCACTCTCTTTTCTTGTGTCAGACTGGCACTTCCACATATATTATAAAATCCACAGTTTTTTGGTGTTAATTACCTTTTTTTTAAAAAAATTAAAAATAAGAAGAATTCATTTATATTTACTCATATGGTTGTCATTTCTAAAGCTCTTTATTGCTTTGTGTAACAAGAACAAGTCTGCAAATGATTCCACTCAATAAAAGTTTACTGAGTAAATGAATAGCTGCATTTAAATAAATGAATGAAGACCCCTAGCATCTTTGAGACTCCATTTCTTCATCTGTAAAATGGATATAATAATATCTTTTGGCAGCTTTCACAAAATGGGATAATGGACTACTAGAAGTAGTTTAATGCCCTGAAAAATCATTCAGCCTGCTTATCTTCAAATATTTCTTCACCCTGTTTTCTTCCTTGTTTTGGCACTTAAATTGCTGGCATTTTCAGCCCTTTCACCATGTCAATATATTTTTTTTCCTGTAGCTTACATAATTTTCCTCTGTGCTTAAGTCTGGATATTTCCTACCATCCTTTCTTCGGGTTTACAAATGCTCTCTTCTGTCATATGAAATCTACTGTTAAACCTATCTATTAAGTTCTAATTTTCAATTGTTGGATTTTTCAGTTCTACATTTTCTATTTGATTTTTTCCTATAGATCTACTTCCTCACCTTGTCATAAATCACTTAATCATAGTTATTTTAAAGATTATGTTTGTTAACCTCAAGGTCCGGATCATCTGTGGGTCTATTTTTATTGCCTGTTTTTTTTTTTCCTTTGGGTTTTTATCTTTTGGTTCTCTTTAACTGGAATATCTGGTAATTTTTTAAAAGCATTTTTTTTTAATTCCAGTCAATTAACATACAGTGTTACATTAGTTTCAGGTGTACAATATAGTGCTTCAACACTTCCATACATCACCAGGTACTTATCACAACAGGTGCACTCCTTAATCCCCCCTCATCGGCTGTTTCACCCATCCCCCCACCCACCTCCCCTTTGGCAACTATCAAGTTTGTTCTCTAGAGTTAAGAGTTTCTTAAATTCCACATATGAGCAAACCATATAGTATTTGTCTTTCTCTGGCTGACTTATTTCGCTTAGCATTATACTCTCTAGCTTGGAATATCTGGTGATTATTTATTAAAGGCTTGGCATTGTCTTGAAAAATTATAGAGAATCTTGATGATGTTATATTTCTCTAGAGAGGTTTTACTTTTCTTCTTGGATGCAGTTAGTATAGGGGCAATTTGGCTTAATCCAATCAGAAATTGAGATAATTTGAGGGTGAGTTTGTTTTTGTAAGGCCTGCTCTATTTCCAGTTGCCCTTACTCCTAGGACAAGGATCTTCAGTGGTGTCATTCTAAGTCTGGTCTGTTAACCAGGGCCTTTTCTTTTTAGTAGAATTTGAATTCCTCTAGTATCTTGAGATTGCCAAAAATTGTGCTCAGATTTTTAGACTTCTAGCGGTCACCTTCTAATTGACTTAGCCTCTTCCCTGATAAATTGTAAATGCCTTAAGGGGAAAACCGGTGTAGAGTATCACTCACTTCTTTACAGCTCCCTCTGTCTACCATCTTGGTCTCACAAGTCATGCCCTACCTTGGTTGCGCTCCAATCCTTTCAAGCCACTGTTTTTGATTTTTGTTTGATTTATATCCAGCCTTCACAGTTATTCTTGGCAAGGAGAATTGGTACATCACAAACAATTATCTAATGGACAGAAGCAAATGCCTGCCTACCCCCTTTTTGATTGGAAAACTTCTATCCCTTTAAGCCTTAGATGCCACTTTGCTAGAAAATCTCCCCTTACTATTGTTCACCCAACTCTACCCTTATTTCATGACTCCTCACACTCTCTCACATATAATCCCACAAAACACTTTATAGTTCCCACACAACATATAAACATGGTTTATCATTACCTGACTTTGTCTCTCTTCCTCCATGAAACCATGAGCATCTCGAAGCCAAAACTATGACAGATTCATCTCAGTATCCTCCATGCCTAGCAAGATACCTAGTTTAAAAAACATATGCATTAGTGTGAACTTAACTGGTTCTCAATAGATGTTCAGAAATGCATACAAACGCCAGCCAAATCAACAAGAAATGGGATTTTCTTGACCTTGGAAGCTACCACCAGGATTTCCAGATCCACCCGCAGGCCCCCTTCAGTCTCCCAGACATTTTACCGCTGACCTTAATAACATGGCCACTGGGGCACCTGGCTGCCTCAGTCGGTTAAGCGTCTGTCTTCAGGTCAGGTCATGATCCCAGGGTCCTGGGATCGAGCCCCGCGTTGGGCTCCCTGCTCCATGGAGATCCTGCTTCTCCCTCTCCCTCTGCTGCTCTCCCTGCTTGTGCTCTCTCTCTCTCTGTCAAATAAATAAATAAAATATTAAAAAAAAAAAGAACATGGCCACTAAAACTCAGGTGATATGCTCTGAACATCCTGAACCACCACCTTAAGAAGGTGACAATGATTCATCCCGACAAGTCACTTTGTTCCATATTCATGTCCCTCATATGTAAAATAGAAAAGATTAAAATCTACCTTTCCTGGGCTGATATGATACAGTTATAGCTTTATGATTAAACATCCTGACTTTGAAGCTAGATTGCCTGGATGCCAATCCTAGCTAAACTACTCACAAGCTGTGTGACTTTGGGCCGATTAATGAACCTCCCTGTGTTGGTAGGGAATTAACTTCCATAAAAGTCATAGAGCAGTGCCTGGCACAGAGTAACTACTGGCCATTAGTATTCTATGAGGATCAAATGAGATATAGGTATCTCATTGGATATATTTATAGGTTACATAAGTAACCTATAAAACAGTATGTTAGTTATTACCATGATGACTGAGTATTATAATAACTAAATCATTTCCCTTAGAGAAGAGCAACTCAACCCTGAGGCTTCAGTGGGTGCTACCAAATAACATATTTAACGTTAAAATATGAACATGCAACCTTTTACTGTTGGCTTTAACTTGCTAAAAAAAAAAAAAATTAAGACATTTTCAGCCCTAACATTTACTCTGAATGACTCACGTATGAGAATTGAGGTTTTTCCCTATACTTCCTAAAATCTATAAACCAGAAACCCAGAGCATTACACAGGTTTCCCCAACCACAGGCTGTAGGCAGGCCTGAGCCAAAGATAGCAAAGGAACCATACCGAGAAGGGGACAGAAGCCTCTAGACAGTGTGGCATGCTCTGCCATGTCTCCCATGCCCTGGGCTTGGGAGACACTCAGGACCAAGGTGGACTCTGACGGTGTCCCAGAGATGGGGACTGTGAGCTGAGTCGCTCTGTGACCAAGACATTGGGGAGGGCAGCAGGAACTTGGACGTGAAGTTCCAGAGGCGTTAGCAGGATCCAAAGGGTTTAGGAGGCAAGAGCAAGGGTTCAGAGCAGCTAGCTAAGGCCTCGGTGTGCCAGAGTCTGCATCTCACCAAAGGGAGGTGCTCCAAGAGCAGAGCAGTCAGCAGGATGCCCTGAAGAGAACTGCTGCCCTGCAGTACTTGTTAAAATGCAGATTACCAAGCCCTACCCTTCAAGAATCTGAGTATGGCAATCCAGACAAAGTCCAAAAATCTGCATTTTTAACAAACTCAGATTTTTCTGACATAGGCGGTTCTTGGGCCACATTTTGAGAAAGCAGTGGGGTCTACTTAGCTTTAAGGGCTAAGGGTATGGCCTCTTGGTAGGAGTGTCCTGCTGGGTATGGGTGGCCCTGAGCACCCAAGGATAGACAATAGGCAGCCAGAAGTCAAGCAGGCGGAAAAAACAATCAACAACCCCTTTATACCCCGAACAGATGCTTGTCTGTTCAGTGCCTTTCTGTGAATTTGGAAAAGATGCCCCTTGTGGGCAAATGAACTTGATAAAAGCCCCCATACTTTTGGGTAGAGAGGCCAGACCAAGGCTTGGGAAGCAGAGACAGGGGGTTTCAGTCCCTACTTTATCCCTTAGCTGGGTGGTCTCACAGGACCTGAGACAGAGGGGCCGGGGGTCCCTTAATCCTCTTAGCCCCTGACAAGGATCTCACACCCGAGTTCTGGAGGCCAGCAGGGAGCATCACCAGGACTGGAGGAACAGAGGCTAGAGTTCATGTTCTGGGACCAGTCGGGATTGAGTCCAAGTGTTTGCTCTGCTGTTTGCTGGTCACATGACCAGGAATAAATTCCCTACCCTCTTCCCACACCTCAGGAACTTAATAAAATACAACGGCACAATCGCCTACCAGTGAGCCATAATCTGCACCAAGGTAGCCACTCAATGACCATCAGGAACTCTTGATAAACATCAGTAGCCCCAGTGACCACAGGAGGGCAGATGCCCTGGTTCTAGCCCCCACAAACTCACCACCAGGAGGAAAGTTATAATGAAAGCTAATACAAGATGACATCCTACCATATACAAACACAATTAGCAGACAGGCGCAAACACAGCTGTTCCTGTAAGCTCGGTATAGTCCCTTAGGCATTCCATCAAGCACCACGCAAGAAAGTTCTCTCCAAGGCACACAAGGTCAGGTCCAGAGATGCCAAAGGCAATAAAAGAAGAACTAGAAGCCCAGTAGATCCTAATTGAGTCTCCTAATTACACACAAATATGTGAAAGAGAATCCAAACTATTACTATTGCTCTTTTTATTTTTACTTAATAATTTTGGGATTAGGTAGTTCAGTGATATGTTGGATGTATCAGTGATCTGGTCTGAAGTTTCCCCCAAAAAAAGATTTGGTTGTACCCTGCTGTGGGAAGACTTCCTGTCTCCAGAATAAAGGGGAAGCCTCACAACTCCACCAGGAAGGTTTTGCTCACAAAGAAAGAGCAGTGATGAGCAGTAGCTATTTGTTGTAGACAGAGCCAGCTGCATAATTTTTGGGATCCAGTGCAAAATGACAAAAAAGAGTGTGAGGGGGGGAAAAAGGAGGAGTAACAGCTTTTTTCTTTCTTCTACTCTCTCTCTCTCAACCTGTCATGCTGTCTTAGCTTGGGCCGCCATAACAAAATACCCTAGACTGGGGGGCTTAGACAGCAGAAATTTATTTTCTCACAGTTCTGGAAGCTGAGGAATTCAAGATCAAGGTGCTGGCAGATGGGGCTCCTGGTAAGAGCCCTCTTCCTGGTTTGCAGACAGCGGCCTTCTTGCTGTGTCCTCACAAGGTGAAGAGAGAGAAAGAGCTCTAATTTCTCTTCCTTTTACGGGGTCACTAATCACAACACGGGCCCTACCCTTGAGACCTCATCTAAACCTGGTTCTCTCTCAAAGGCCCCACCTCCAAATACCATCACCTTGGGAGTTAGGGCTTCAACATATAAATTTTGTGGAGACACAAACATTCAGTCCATAACCCATGGTGTTTTTTTTAATTTGCTATTTAATGTTGCATTCCCTCAAGCATGGGGATACTTCTGAGGCACTGCAGACCCTCGTGGGTGCCCCAGAACCCTGTCCCCTGACTTGATGCATGGAGGGCACATGCTACATTCAACCCTCCCCATGCCCACTCCAGCCCCTGCCAGGCAAAGGGCAGCAACAGCCGCCGGGTGTGGGTAGAGGAGCTGGCAGCGGAGAACCCCTCCCAGGCAGGTGGCAGGAGGAAGACCCTATATGAGCTCAGGCTCCAAGCCCCAGTGTGTGTATCATTGTCTCATCAGACTGCTATCAAAACACAAAGTCACTACACTGGTCACACGCCCTGACGCCAGAACTCAGAAAACTCCGATGGAGGGAACGCAACGTTGCTGAGTGCCTCCGTTGTTTTCCTCATTCAGTAACAGCAAAAAGTTAATTCCAGAGCACCTAGAGCAGCAGTCTACCCTTAATTGGTGCTCAAAAGCATTTAAACACTGGGAGTTTGAAAATTCAAAGCTATTGAAAATAGGCCTAGATACAGAGTCAGTGCAAAATTCACAGAAAATAAAACTAACCTAGATGAGGGCGTCTCAACCTCAGCACTGTTCACGTTTGTGGCTGGGTCATTCTTTGTTGTGGGGTCTGTCCTGTGCACGGTGGGATGCTCGGTGGCATTTCTGGCTTCGACTCTTTAGATGCCTGTAGCATAACCATCGGCTCCTCCCCCTGACCCAGGACAACCAAAAATGGTCCCTGTGGTGCCAAACGTCCCCTAAGGGGCAAAATGGCACCTGGTTGAAAGCCACTGGTATAAAATTTGGCACTTTGGGGTGTTACTTTACTCATGTTTGATGAGCCAATTACAGATTGTACTCCCACATTTAAAAGTTAAATTCTGGTGGGCTACCTATATGGCATTTTTTTGTTTCTTAACGTAAAAATTGTTCATGCCTAAACTGCTATGCCTTCTTTATTACTCAAACATGCTAATCCTACATCAGCTGTTGGCAGTACGTGGAGAGAGGCCGTCCTTTTGGGGAAGAAGTGAGAGGTACCTTTCAGAATATTCAACAAAGATTCAGTGATGGGACTGTTATATAATCAACACTCGATTGCCCAGATTTCGAGGGAAGCGGTTGTGTTGATATCCAGAAAACCCCCAGATTATGCAAAAATCATTTCTATTTGGCTTAAGTTTTTGTGGTTTGTTTCTGCTGCAAATCAATTTAACTGGGTCTTGTTTAGGCCGGTATTGAAATGAAAGAGGAAGCCATCTGGGCCAGTCAGAATCTGGGATTTAGAAGGAAGACTGGAGGTCGACAATTTGGATTTGACCAAAGGAACATCGGTGAACTAAATTCTTCCCTCTCCTACCTTTTGAAGACTTCTTGGTGGTCAATTCTTGGAACAGAGAGAAGATGAACAGAATTGAGACTGTGACGGATCTATTGGCCCGCATCTAGAAACCCCCAAGTCCCTTGGACCAGCTAGCGGTCTGTGTCTGTCCCCACTTCTGCAGGCTAAACAATGACACCTGCGATTTCCTCACAGCATTGCCCTCCCGTAAAGGGCAGGTGTGGTGGCACAAGGGCACAGTTCCTTGGATCCGAGCTGGACAAACTCTGAGGTACAGCTTATGCTCCAGAGTTCCCTGTGGGGTCAGAGCGAAGCTGGGACGCTGGCTGAAATCACACCCTGGCCTGCCTTCTTCCTCGTTCCTGTCCTTCCTCCACTCCCTTACTTGTTTCTCCTGGGAGCATTTCCCCGATGAATCAGTTGCACTCACATCATTGGCTCAGGGTCTACTTCTGGGAAAAACTGGGCTGAGACATTTTCCTTTCACTCACAAGACCATGAGGGAAATGTGACCTGTACACGGCTCCCCCCAGAAGTGCCCCCGCCCCAGATGGGTCATACAACCAAACCAAGAAGACATGGTTTAAGTTCAGGACACCAATAAGACCTCAGGGTTTTAAAATAGTGTCCCATTTTCCAGGAACACTCTAGGTAGGGCCAGAGCCAGAGAAGGGGCCTGAACCAGATCCGGAAGGGCTGCTCAGAGAAGGATGAGCACGTTGGGCTCAAACTGAAGCATCTTATTCCTTGGAGTTCAGCCTGAAACTCATGCCAAGGAAAGAAAATGAGCCTTGAACCAGGGGCTCGAAGCACAGAGGTTGGACAGCCATGGAAACCACCAGACTCGAACCCAAACTGAGAAGGCTGGTCAGGGGCTGAGGTGGACCGCAGCCCCAAACTTCTAACTCCAGGCCCAATGCTCTTGCTCTTCTGCCCTGTCCTAAACATTGTGGGGTGAACCCATTAGATGCCAATAGCATACCCCTCCACCCCCTCTTTATGACAACCACAAATGTCTCCAGGTGTCACCAACTGTCCCTGTGGGGGGCAAAATTACCCGCTGTCCCATGCTGCTCTGTGTTGTTACATTTCCTTTGCTTTGTTTCCCCTAATAAGTGAACTTCAACACTCATGGAGAGCAGAGATAAGAGGTGCGCATAGCATCGAGGGCAGGCTTTCAAAACCCATTTTGGTGGTTGGATGGCTGACTGCATAATGTTTTTCCCGACTTTCCTCAACACTTTTTCTGTAAAGCAGATATACGACTGCCATTCACAGCTGCATGGATGCTGCTCACACAGGCTACAGAGTGGATGGTCCAAGCCAGAGCTGTGCAGTAGACAACATGCTCAACCTTGCATGGAAGCCTGAGGCAGAGGCTCTTTCTCCCGCCAGAATCTGGAACTTCCTCCTCTAAACATTTTAACCTCCCACCTTATCCCCAGGGAATTCTGGAACCTAAAACTACACTTCAGAATCGATCCCACCTTGAGGCAGAGGAGATGGACATTTGTACTCCACACAATGCCTGGTATATAGTGGCTGTTTGAAAAAGAACAATTGGTTGGATGACTGCAGCCAGAGGCTGAATGGTACAGCATGGCACAGTGGAGGAGACAGGTTATAAGGAGCCCTGATTATAAGACAGGGCTCCTTATAATCAGCTAGACCTTGGGCCGAGATCTGGCTCTGCCTAGCTGTGTGACTGTGGGCAAGTTATTTACCACATACCTCTCTTCACCTCACCCTTAATCTTCACCACCCCCAAACACACACAAGAATTGTTGGTGGGAAGGAAGATACAAACAGTTGAAAACTATAATCCATAGACAATCTTTTGGTGGATAATAAGAGCGATATGGCATCATGGTGAAAAACACTGGTTTCGGAGAGTCAGGTATGTGGTTTGAATCCAGTCTCTCCTTGTGCAACACCAGTCAAGATAGTTAGGTGATCTCCACCCCTAACCACCCCGATGTGACCATGGAGATAGTAACAACACCTACTTCATGATCATTGGGAGATTGGCACTGGATTGGCACAAAATGAACAAATGCGGAATGAATAAACCAAGGAAGAAACAGAAGGATGACCTAAATGGGTCATGGCCAGGGGGGTAATGGGCTGTGGTCTGGCAGAATATCCAGGTTCAAAATACATGTGACAGCTAATGCCCAGTCCCCAGCCCAGCTGGGGCCTGGCAAAGGCTATTCCCTGCCAAGTCATCATCCGTGTTTCTCTTCATGGGTTGTGTGGGTCCAGAGGAGGTGGAGAAGGGAAGCGGCCCTGGTGAGTAACCACAGGATGACAGATAGTGACACAACGTGAGAATTTGCTTCCTGAGTCCCTGTTCAAGCCAACGCTTGGAAACACGTGCCTTCCAAGCCGGACAACTGTATCGAACTTCCATTTGAGTTGCAATGTTAGGAAACTATGGAGGGGATGACATAATAAAAAAGTATCAATCTTTGACGCCAGTGGGATCGGCATGACAACCCCAGAGAGCCAGTTGGTTCCATCACTGGTGGATCAAACAGAGGACGGAAGCCAAGAGAAAAGTCTGGCTTTGGCCCGATTCTCTGGGGGGCTGTGGTGCATGAACTGCTCCACAGACTTGGTGCCTCCTTGAGGGCCCTTGCGTCAGTTATTGGCCGCAAAGGGACTGGGAATGGGGGGGATGGTAGCCTCCCAGATAAGATGGTTCCTGACGGAGGGTAATTCTCCACGGAGTGGGGCAGCTGTGAGCATCAGCAGCCGACACACAGCAACTGGGGAATGGGTGCACCTGACCCTGTGGAGGGGCCCAGGGCGGGGTACCGATAGCATCCCCGACAAAAGGTAATGTGTGCCCTAAGGGGGGAGTTACAACAGAAGACTTCTAAAATAGGACCTTTCTTCCCACTAGAGAGGTCTGTGATCGCGGGGTCTTTATAAGAAACCAGTCAAAGAAGGAGTGGATTTCTTTCCTCTTGTTGGGATTCTCCTCAAACGTAATAAAAGCCGAAAAATCAAGAGTTCACATCTCTGGGCAGTGTGGGAGTCTGGGGCTTGGCTTCACTTCTCAAGCCCCAGGCACCTGCTGGCATGGTCTCAGCACCCCGGGGGCCCCCAAATAGCAGATTCTGCCCTCCAGGCTCTCTCTTCTCTGGAAGAAAGACGGGCCTCTTGCTCGCTCTCTCTCCCTCCCTGCCCTGCAGGTGCCCCACTCAGTGGTGGCCCTGGCAGCCTCCACCAAAGAATGTCACTCTGGCCTGGGGCCCGGCCTCAGACAAAAGCCCTTTTGGAGCTAGGCCTGCATCCTCTGGCTGACAGGCCCCTGCCCGCCTTCCCGCTGCCAACTAGGGGTGGCAGCTAAATTCATCCCCTCGAATTGATGGTTTCCACAGAGCAAGGCCTCTTCCCTGCTTAGGAAGTAAAATGAGTCTGAACCCTTAATAGGCTGTCCTTGGCTCCGGGACAAATAGCTGACTGTCCTCACACAGAGGAGGGAAGGAAGATGAGACACCCCACCGCCTGAGACCAGAGGCAGCCAGGCCCGCAGACGCGTGCATGGCGGGTGGAAGGAGGGAGCCCAATGCCCAAAACAGACACAAAGCCCTGAACCCCAGACAAACCTTCATACCCAAGCCTGACCCTGACCTGGGCTGGGAGTCAGCGCCCCCACCCCCGCCCCCGGAGTTTGGATTCCTGGCCCTGCTATTTCCCAACGGTGTGACCCCTAAGCAAGTCATTGTCTGGACCCCCGTTTTCACTTCTACATGGGGAGATAAAAAGGGTTACTAAATTGATTTAAAAAAATCATATGAGAGAAGGTCATAGCTTTCTGATTATAAAAAGAAATACATGGAGAAAACTTAGAAAATAAAAAAGGTGTAAAGAAAGAAATCTAATTAGTTGAAATTATGCTAATAATTGTGTAATTTTGGTATATTTCTGTAGGTCATTTTTGCATTCATGCACATAAATGTGACTGTTGGAAGCCACAAACTCAAAGCCACTCCATGTATTTTGTTTGGTCCTAAGAGAATTCACATTTAATATATACATATGTGTGTATTAATACATTAATACACACGTATGCCAACCTTCTAATGCCAACATCACACACTGCAGATCCAAAACCTCTTTTTAGGGATCCAGCATTTAACCTATTTGGGATCTTCAAGATATATCCACATACCCTCCTTAACCAAGATCACTTACACTGCTCATTCTTACCCCTCCTCTCAAGCCAAGTCCCAATCTCTTTGTGATTCTATTCCTTCTGAAGCCCTTTCCTGTGCTGTCTCTGGGAGGCCATCAGCCATGGTCTCATCTGGACCAAGAATAACAGGTCCCACCCAAGGACCCCTCAGAGGTGGCCGCTGAAAGTTCTGGCATGGGGTTGGGAGAGCTGTTTGTTTATCGCAGACTCATCTAGAATGGGACGCCTGTCATTATGGGATTTGTTGCTTCATTGTCTTCCAGACTGCTGTGGCCCTTCATGGCCCCCAGGGAGCCTTGCTTGCTCACCCAGGAAATGAGAAATGTTACCGGTGGATGTGGCCTTAAAAACTAACCCGTCATCTTAGAGATGAAAAGATGGACGCTCAGAGGGGTGAGATGCGTACAGAGCTGGATTGCTGCCCAGGCACAGAAGCAGAGCTGACAGCCTTCCCCTTCCTGCCAACACCCATGTCTCTGCTTCTCACTCTGCTGTCACCTTTTCCTTCTATTCTGGATCCAATAGTGTTCCCCGCCGCCCCCCCCTCCCCCCGCCAAATTCATGTCCACCTGGAACCTCAGAATGTGACCTTATTTGGAAACAGGATCTTTGCAGGTGTGCTCAAGTTAAGAAGTGTTAAGAGTCAACTCTGATCCAGTGACTGGTGTCCTTATAAGAAGAGGGAAATTTGGATACAAACACACAGAGGGAAGACAGCCATGTAAGACAAAGGCAGAGATTAGAATTAGGCTGCCCAAAGCCCAGGGACACCAAGAAGTGACAGCAACCATCAGAAGCTGCAGGAGGCAAGGGAAGATTCTTCCCCGGAGTCTTCATAGAGAGCACCGCCCTGCCCATACCTTGCTTTTGGACTTCTAGCCCCAGAACTGTGAGAGAATAGTTTTCTCGTGTTTTAAGCCACCCAGTTCGTGGTGTTTTGTTACAACAAAGGAAACTGATACACCCTCCTGAGCTGGTGTTCTCCTCCATCCCTTGCTGAAAGAACACAACTCTAAAGAGACAACACTAATTTATTCAAACATGGTATGATCGGGGGCCCACAGCGCCAGTCAGATTTATATTCTAGAAGATGACTTCCACTAAGGGTGATGAAATTGCGGTGAAACTAGGGATCCTCACAAATGGGGTTCTAAATCCAGCTCTGCACTACCCCTACAGATGCTAGATGCCCAGACCAGGGCTCAAAGAGGCACAGGTGAGTGGGGCCGGGTTGTATGGTGGCAGAGAGCGTAGGTTCTGGCCTCATGGCCTCTGCTCAGGTTCTCATTCCTGCACTTCACAATCAGCCATATGCCCTGAGGCAAGTCCCTCACCTCTTTGTGCCTTGGCTCTCTCATTTACAAAGTGAGGATGATAATAACAAAACCGATCTCTCAGAATTGGCAATTTCAGAAGTACATTCATGGAAAACACTTCGAACAGGGTCTGGCACCTAGTAAACAGCCAATTATCTTAGTTTGTCACCCGTGCCCAGGATCATTTGGCTGTCAGTGACAAAGGCAACATTTGAACACAGGCTTGCCGGCTCCAATGAATGTTTTGGTTCTGTGATTCTAGACTGGAGAAAGTCCATGAGGTTTTAAGTGCCAGCTTCACCCACAGACTTCCTCCTAGCAAATGAGCCCAAGAGTGTTGTGCAAATGATTCCATGGCCTGCGATACTCCGTTCAATCAAATACGCCATACTGGATGGCAACAAACCCCCACCTGGGCCTTCTTTTGGGAAATCGGACTGTTGGGCGCTTGTGGCCAGGAAAGAATGTTCAAGTTCAAGCTGTAACCCAGAAGAAGCCAGTTCTTCATCTGGGTCTTAGATGTTAAGGGGTGCGTGTGTATATGTTTGCATGTGTGGAGAGGACTCAGAATTGCCATCTTCCTGGGCAGAGTCAGCTGTGAGCTCAGGTTCACTGCCATCTTTGCAGCCACGAAGAACCCAAACAACCTCCCCTGAGAGGTGGTATAGACATGTGGTTATGAGCTCAAGCTTTGGAGTGCAAAGGTTCGAATTTAAATCCCAACTCCACCACTTCTTATATTGGGAATGTGGTCCAGATTAACTTTCCTGGGCCTCTCCTGTCTTTGTCAAATGGGAATGATCATTGACTTGACGTCATGCAGTGGTGGTGAAGAGCAAACGAGGTAATGCATGTAAAGCATCGAGCACAGAGACAGCACCTAGGTTCCAGAAATTGATGCTGCTTTGATAATGGCAATGATGATCTTGAAGGTGGTGTCCACTCAGAGCGTGAAACGGGGGAGACTGTTGCCTTCCTCAAACCGGCACTGCCTGGGCAGCCCCTGATCTGTGCACCCCATCCCCCCACCCCCAGCTAGACCTGGGAGGGGAAATGAGATGAACACACTTCAGCCCTTAAAATCCATCTGTGAATTCCCAGTTCTAATGGGTAATGGCAAATCCCTTCAATTTTGTTTCCCTGGGAGGTGATATTAAGATTCTGTCTGGTGGGACTTTCCCAGTCGATGCATAAAGACCTCCTTCGAGAAGGTTGATCCTAAAACCAGCGTCTCCGGTAAACACGGCCCTGTTTTGTGAGATGCTAACAATCACTATGGCTCTTTGTTCTGTGTCTTTTGGCTGACTTTCAGTTCATGAGGAAGTGTCTGTATTGGAGCCAATTTGAATTGATTTTGCAAGTAAAATTTCAGGGGACAATGTGCCAGGTGCCTCGGAGAGCTGGAGTCTGGCGGATTCTCTGTCATCTGCTCACAATAACCCAACCCAGGTTTGTATGGTGAGCCGCAGTTTCCAAAGCACTATGGTGTCACATTTACTATTTTATTCCATCTTCACAATAACCCTGGGAGGCTGACATTGTTCACCCTGTTTCTCAATTTTTCCACTTAACAGATGAAACAATAAGAGCTTACGTGATGTGCCCAGGCATCTATGCAGCACCTGGCTGGTCTGGGAGTTGGACCGAGGATTTTCTTTAAAAGCATCTCAACAATTTAGTGAGTATCTACTCTGTGTCGGGGATACTGTACCAAACATTGGGAATGTGGAGATGAATAAGGCATAAAGAGCTGCCTGAGTAGGAGGGGAGCCGAGTGTGGAAACCACAGTGTGACAGACATTATTATATGCATACATATAAGAAGTCACTTGCTCCTTACTCCAAGTCTTTCTTCAACAGCTCTCAACAGGATTTCAGTCCCACCCCAACCCCAGACAAATAAACCTGCCCTTATCAAGGTCCCGAGGACCTCAGCTTGCCAAATGCAAGGGTGAACTCTTCCTTCTCATTGAACTCAAATTCTCAGAAGCAATGGACACAATTGACTATTCTCTCCCTCTAACACTTTCTTCTTGGGCTTTCATAATACCAAACACTCTGAGTTTTTCCATCACAGAAAGCCAAGCTCCTTCTCAGCCTCCTTTGCTAAGCCTTGGCTTTTCCTTTGATTGTTTGTGAATGTTCAAAAACCCGGGGCTGAGTGTCGGGCTCCCTACGTGGGCCCTTCCTCACTCCCTCCCTGGGTTCCCTTCTGGTCCCATGGCTATAGATACCACCCACATGCTGATAACCAACTACTTCTCTCCAGCCCCAATCCCTCCCCCTGAGTTCAGGCCCACATGTCCATTCAGCTTCTAGCTATTCCTCCACATGGGATGTGTAATCATCATCTTAAAGTTCATTGTAAAATTAGCATACGCAAAACAGAACTTTTGATTTTCTCCCCTAAACTTGTTCCTCCATTCTTGCCCATCAAAATTAGTGGTACCATCATTCACCCAGTAACTTGGGCCAGAACAGTCACGCTTGATTTCTCTCTTTCCTCATAAACCACACCCGATCAACAAGTGTTGGTGGTACAGCTGCCATATTATGTCTTGATTCCACTCACTTTTCTCCATCTCCACAGCTACCATCCTGATCCTAGCCATTGGTGTCTCTCTGAGACCAGTGAAATAGCCTCTTAGCTCGTGCCTCTACTCTTACACCCTAACAACTCACAGAGCAGCCAGATGAATCTCTTAAAAGATGTAAATTAGATCATGTCACTTTTCCGCTTAAGCTCTCCACTGGTTTACCATTACTTTTAGAACCAAATCCAAACTCCTTAGCAAAGCCTACCAGGCTTTCCTTCAACTCACTCACACCTTCCTTTCTGACCTCATCATCTACAACCCTCACCGCCCTCCAGCCAAACTGCCCCAGGGCCTTTGCACTTGCTCCACTCTCTGCTTAAAATAATCTCCCCCACATCTTTGCAGACCTGGATGCTTATCATTCTATCAGGTCTCAACTCCCTCTCCTCAGCACGGCCTTCCCCCAGTCATTGATTTTATGTCCTTTGAAGGATTTACTACCATCTGTAATCATATTATTTGTCTCTCTCATCCCCATTAGAATGTGATCCCTATGAATGTCTGGTCCAAACACCTGCTGTAACGAAAGCCCCATAGCCAGGGTCTGGCACCCATGATTCCTGTGTTTATGGAGAAGGTAAATAACACAACATTATGTATACTTAGAAACTTGTTCATTGCTGCGAAGAAAAATACCTGGGTTCTAAGAGGAAGGTCAGATGGCGCTTGTTTTATAATGGGTGATCTGGGAGGGACTTCCTGGGAAGGGGTGATGAAATGAGGCCTGAAGAACGGGAATGAGCATCCTGGAAAGAGTTCGGGGGGGCGGGGTGGGGAGAATTGCAGGCAGAGGAATCAGACACATTAAGGGCATATATAGACAGAAGGCGAGGAAGAGAGAGATTATAGATTTTTTTCCATCTCTCTCCTCCTTCTCTCTCTCTCTCTTTTAAAATGGGTTCGTAGAATTTTATAACTTGATTTTAACTTAATATATCAAAAGCATCTTTTCAAGTAATTCAATTTTTCAATTTTTGTTTTGTTTTGTCTGTTCTTATGAACAATGCTGCATTAAATATCTTATTTTTAAAGATATCCACATCCACTAGAATGGTTAGAATTAAAAAGACAACACCAAGTGTTGGTGACAATACAGAGCAACCGGAACAGTCCTATGCTGCTGGAGAAAGTGTAAAGTGATATGACTTTGAAAGTCTTTGGCAGTATCCACTTCACTGAGCAGACATTTCCTGTGACTCAGTAGTTCTGTTCCTGGCGTGTACTCAACAGAGCCATGTGTGTCTGTCTACCAAAAGACACGTACGAGAGTATCAACACAGCACTGTTGATAGTAGCGAAAACCAAAACAGAAACAACCCAAGTATCCACCCACAGTAGAGTTAATTGTGGAATAATCATACAATGGAATCTACGGAGTGATTAGAATTCAACAGATTATTGCTACACACAACATGGATGAATCTCACAAACACAATGTTGGGTGAAAGAATCCAGACACAAAAGAGTAGACTGCATTATTTCTTGTTTCCTAACTTCAGAAATGGGAAACTGCATCTATGTTGTTGGAGGGGAGGGTCAAGGGAGGGGACAAGAGGGAAATTTCTGCAGGAAAGGTCATGTTCTGCTTCTTGGTCTACGTCATCATATGTGTGTATCTCTCTGTGACAATTTGTGGAGCCAAACATGATTTTGCACTTCCCTGTATGAGATTATACTTCAAAAAGAAGGGTTTTGTTGTTTTATTTTTTTCTTAAAGATTTTATTTATTTGAGAGAGTGTGTGAGCAAGAAAGAGAAGGAATGGTGGAGGGGGGGAGCAGACAGAGGGAGAAGAAGACTCCTTGCCAAGCAGGGAGCCCGAAGCGAGGCTCGATCCCAGGACTCCAGGACCATGACCTGAGCCGAAGGCAGATGCTTAACTGACAGAGCCACCCAGGTGCCCCCAAAAAGAAGTTTTAAATATTTGTGATTGGGGCGCCTGAGTGGCTCAGTCGTTAAGCGTCTGCCTTCGGCTCAGGTCATGATCCCAGGGTCCTGGGATCGAGCCCTGCATCGGGCTCCCTGCTCTGTGGGAAGTCTGCTTCTCCCTCTCCCACTCCCCCTGCCTGTGTTCCCTCTCTCGCTGTGTCCCTGTCTGTCAAATAAATAAATAAAATCTTTAAAGTAAACAAATATTCGTGACTATTTCATCAGGAAAATTCTTGAGCATGAATTTTTTCTAAGGCAAAAAAATTTTGGCAAATGGTACTGTGGTGGGTTGGGTTGAATCATGTCCCCCCTACAAAGATATGTCAGAGTCCTAACCCCCAGTACCCGTGAAGATGACCTTATTGGAAATAGGGTCTTTGCAGCTGTGATCAAGTTAAATGAAGTCATACTGAACTGGGGAGGGTCCCCAAATCCACTGACTGGTGTCCTTATAAGGAGATAGAGGCTTGGTGACACAGAGACACCTTGAGAAGTCTATGTGGAGGCAGAGAGATCGGAGGGATGCAGCTACAAGCCAAGGAATGCCAAGGACTGTCAGCAACCACCGGAAGCTGGGAGAAAACATGGAACAGATTCTCCCTCACAGCCCCCAGAAGGAACCAACCTTGCCAACACCTTGATTTCTGACTTCTTGCATCTCAACCTGTAAAACAATAAATTCTTGTTGTCTTAAGCCTCCTAGTCTATGCTAATTTGTTATGGCTGCCCTAGGAAACTAATATAAACTGCAAATTCTGAGGATTACTTTTTGATCCCCACTTGGCCTCTTGGTAGCAGGTAGAGAATGTTCCCAAGCAGTGGTTACAATTTATTTTTTTAAGATTGTATTTATTTATTTGACAGAGAGAGACACAGTGAGAGAGGGAACACAAACAGGGGGAGTGGGAGAGGGAGAAGCAGGCTTCCCGCGGAACGGGGAGCTGGGTGCGGGGCTCAGGGCTCAATCCCAGGACCCTGGGACCAGTATCTGAGCCGAAGGCAGACACCTCACCGACCGAGCTACCCAGGCGCCCCAGTGGTTACAACTTAATCTCTTGAGAACCCTCCTGTTTCCAGCCGAGCCCAGGGCCTCTCCAGATTTTCTATGTTGCAAATGACACGATCAATTCATTCATGTGTAAGTTGTGTACAGGACCTGGAGGCAGAGGAGGGAGGAGCAGGTGAGCAAAGTGAAGACGTGTGGCACGATTCTCACATATGTCATCAATCCCAATTCTTAGCTGTTAATGTTATTCAAAGACGTTATTACCTTTTTTAACTTAACTCCTTCCTCATTACATAATAATTCATGTTTACTTTATGAAAATTATAAAATACACGAAAGCAAATCAAACAAGTAAAAACTACTCATAATACAACACCCAAAGACACCCACCATTCATATTTTGGTTTATTGCCTGCCAGACATTTTTCTTGGCAAGTATGTACATTCTCTTTTCATAGAAAAATACCATCCCTTCCTAATTGTCCACATAGCTTCTCTTGCACTGTACTGATAAACACAGGTTTTTACAACTACTCCTGAGACCCATTCTACTGCCCACACACACATTTCTGCTTTTGTCTTCCGTCATGCAGTCCTCGCCCGAGGCCCCTTCCTGTGACCAACCCATTCTTTCACACAAGGAGTCAATTTTCTCTCCAGCCCTGACTTCACATGGGAAGGCCTGGATTCCATCTCAAACAGTGCAAGGGGAAAGGCTGTTTTCCAAAGACTTCTTTAGTGTGCTTGCTGCTTTTCCAGCAACTGTCAGACTTGCCTCCTCTTTGAGAGCTCAGGTGCTGAGAGTTAATTATGCTCTTCCATTCAAGAAGACATGATTACCCTCACCATCAGAGCAAAGAACTTGTTTTAGTATGGTCCTCTACCCTCCAAGTCTTTACTTTCTTTCCCTTTCCCCCATTGACGTCCATCCTACTATGTACAATTTGTATCCTGGAATATTGTGATGCACCCCTTCTGTTTGCCCCTCCAGATCTACTCTCCATTTCCCTCGGTCCAGCTCTGGGTTCCTGGAGGCTCATCTGTAGCGTGGACGTCAATGGTTTGCTTGCCCTCTGGTTTCTGATGGGGTTGGGCCCATGGGAATCACTGTCAGGAGATCCAGAAGGTGGCATAGCAAGGTGTTCTGCTGAGGCAGGTGTTGGCTGCATCCCCAGGGCCCCTGTGAGGTGGCCTTCTCTAGGCACTCTCTCAACCAATTCAGCCCCTTTGGGCCTAGAGCACTTTAGGGCCTAGAACATGGTTGTTCCTCCTCTAGCCCACTTCACCATCACTGGTAGTTTTCCTAACCCTGCCCCCTCTTTTGCAAATACAGCTCTTCCTCGACTTAGGATGGGCTTATGTCCCAATAAACCCACTGTAAGTTGAAACGACCACACGTCGAAAATGCATGTAATACACCTAACCTACTCAAAGTCATAGCTTAGCTTAGTCTACATTTTCCCCCCTTTTTAAAATTTAAATTCAATTAGCCAACATATAGTACATCATTAGTTTCAGATGTAGGGTTCAATAATTCATCAGTCTACTTTAAACATGCACAGAACACTTACATTAGCCTACAGTTGGGCAAAACCATCTAACACGAAGCCTATTTATAATAAAGGGTTGAATATCTCATGTAATTTATTGAATACTGTACTGAAAGTGACAAACAGAATGGCTATGTGGGTGCAGAATGGCAGTTGATGTATCTGTTGTTGACCGTGTGATCGCTAGCGGACTGGGAGCTGTGGCAGATGCCTACACCCAGCACCACAAGAGCGGATGGACCACTAGCTGGGGGAAAAGATCCAAATTCACAATTTGAAGTGTACTTTCTACTGGGTGCGTTTCGCTTTCACACCACCATCAAGTCAAAAAATCGTAAGGCAAACTTTCTGGACCTCGTCTGTAGTACTTTTATTAATTCTCCAGTGGTGCCTCTGTGTATGCCCATCTTTTTCCTTTCCAAATATGTACCTTGTAAAATGGAGGCTGTTCCTTGGCGTGCACATTTGTGTATACGTCCGCGTGCAGTGAATAGACTTCATCCTGTTTCTTATTTACTACGTGTATCGCCAGACAGTGCATGCCCCTGGGTACTGCCTCCACCCACAGGGCCGTACAGTTTCCGCAGACTCCCTCCCCCACTTCTCAGTCCCCGGTGAGGAACTGCCTCCAATGTCCCGCTACCACATGCGACACCACAATAAATCCAAAGTTTCATAAACTTTTTAACCCAACATTTTTCAGTTCTTTTTTTGGCCTCGGTTTTGACTTTATGCCAAGCACAGTCATTTTATGAGTAAATCACGTTGCATAAACCTCAAGTCTGTGTTGCTCAGTTAAACAAAGCGACACTAAACTCATAAAAAGCACTTTTAAAAAGTGGTTTATTTTTTCCCGATTTCCCCCCTACGGTCATAAATCGCATAATAAAAATAAATGACAAAAATCCACACAGGTTACCGCTGATTGAGCCCTTCCGTGTGCTGGTTTTGTCCTGCACCTGGTGTGAGCTTTAGCTCATCCACAGCGTGTCGAGCCAACTCGTTCTGGCTCCTGAGAGCCAGTGGTTAAATTTCCAAGAATTGTGTAGGCTGGTTACTAAACACAGCAATTACTAAAAATTAAGTTATGTAAACTCCCAATTAAAGAAATTACATTAAAAACAGCTATGATAAAAACTCAACATTCACCCATGTCTAATTATTTTACTACATTTAACTATTATTTGGATTCGAATTATGTCAATTGTATTTGTACAGGGGAAATATTACATAATGGTGCCCATCTCTGCCAATTCCTCGTTCAAATATGTTACATCGGTACCTTGGACATCAGCTGTTGGGGGTGTATTTGCATCATGGAAATCAGCAAACACTACAAAGCAGTGGTTACAATTTGCTTTTACAAAGCGGTTGGTGGTTAAGCAGTTACAGGCACACCACTCACTGGACCGTCACAACATTGTACTTGGTACTTTTTTCATTTTACAGATGAAGTGAGGTTTGGAGGAGACAAATAGCTACACCCAATCCCACATCTCATGGAAGGGAGAGGCGGGATTGCCGTGATAATGCGTATAACGCAGGCCACTCCGTCCGAAGCGTGTCGTAGAACCATAGACGTGGTAACTAGGTCAGATTTTGTTGTGTCGAATCCTCTTGCAGACAATGAAACTAGGCACAGAGGGGTTAGGTTATTTGTCCAAGAGTATGTAATTAATAAAGAGAAAGGAGGTGGGTTCAAGCCAAAGACTCCTGGCCCTAGAGTCTACCCCCTTACCCACCACCCTCAGATCCTCTGAGGCACCGGGAAGGGCAGGACCCGGGGAGCGATCTTCTGCATCCCGGGCCTCCCTCTCTGCCTCTCCCTCCTTGTCACATGATGTCCTATCTGCGTTCCTCCCTGTGCTTGCTTTATTTTCCTCTCTCTGCTTTTCTGTACCCAGGTCTGCCTTGCGTTTCCCGACTCCTTGATATCAGAACCTGCCAGGACTTATAAAGAATAGCTGTTCCAGAAAATAGCACGTTCCCAGACAGGATCTGATTGGCCCAGCCTGGGTCACATAGCTGCCCCTGGTTCAATCTATGAGTCCAGCAGGGTTGCTGGGCACACAGCCTGCCCCCAGGGGTAAGGGAAGCAATGCTGGGGGGAGGAGGGGGGGGTGAATGAGCAGACACAGAGGGTGTGTCCACAGCCTTCTTACCCGGCACCCAGCCAGCAGGACCGCTGGGACGCTCACACGGGCAAGGAGAATAATAGTGGTAATATTTACCACTTCCCTGGTCCTTAGAATAGACGTCACATATACTGAATACAATAACCCTGTGGTGGGCAGGCTATTATTAACATCATCACTCTCATTTCACAGATGAGATAACTGGGGATCAGAGAGGTTGAGCCACTTGCCGGACATGGACAGCAAGTGAGCCCAGCTCAGCGGTCTGTCTGTGTCGCTGGCACCCTCACCTGGGGCCGGTCCCCCTGGCCCAGCTGCTCAGCGCTGCCAGACCTGCCTCGCAGAGCTGTTGAGAACCCAATTAGATAATAATGCCTTGGAGAGCCCTCTAAGCTCTATAAAAATGAGTCCCTCCTCCGTTTCTGTGTCGTCCTTTATATTGGAATCAAGGCAGTGATACAAAAGCAGATGTGGGGCACATTATGGGTCAGCCTGTCCTACCCAGCTCCTCCCCAGTGTCCCCACCGGGAGAGTCACCCCCTGGCCGTAAACCATGTCTATAGAAAGACGCCGCTAAACCTTAAACAGGTAACTTTGAAGAAGCAATAAAGCTTTTATTAGCCCTCCAGGCGGGGCTATGTTTTCTCCAGTGGGGGCTTTGTGAGTGGCAGAGAGGGTGGGGTAAATCTTGCCCGTCGATGAAGGACAGCTGGGGCCAGCAGGACTCAGGCGGAGAGGAGGAAGGAGGCTGTCGGAGGCTGTCGGAGGCAGGGGGCTACGGGGCAGAGGGAGAGCGCTGAGGGTGGGAGACGGGCAGAGCGGAAAGTGGCGACCAGTGCCGGTGTGACTTTTCAGAATCGCAGCCCTCCAAATCTGCATGAGCTGGAAGGAGCTGCCCATTGTACAGATGAGGACACTGAGGCCCACACCTGCTCTGGATCAGGCTGTTGCCCAGGCCGCTTTTCTGGTTCACCAGGTGATTTCTGTGGACACTTCAACAAGACCCTGGCGGTGTTCTTCCAGGATGGTTTGCTTTGCCGGGAGCAAACCTCAGGGAGTCACCAGCAGGGATGCAGGGGAGCCAAACAGGACCCTGGCAGAGAAGACACGGGATGCCCCATGCGATCTTCCTCACGTGCTTTCCTGTCCATCGCTCCGTAGTGGTGAGTGCTCCAGGGGACGCTGTGCCCGAGTGCATGTCCCTTTGCCAGATAAACTCCAAAGCCCTCTGCCCGGTTGTCAAAACCTCCCTCCTTGTCTACTTCTCACCTTCCGGTCCTCTCCTTGCCAACAAGGGCAATGCCACCTACCCCATCACCCAGAGCGGCATCTGCTGTGGTCAGCGGCCCATGGTTTATATCCTGTCTTCACATCTAGTTTGTCAGCTCAAGGAGGGCTCTCAGCTAAGACTTTTTAGTGCTCAGTAAAGCTTTTATCCATCCACTGGCAAGCTCTTCTACTTTCCTCCCCGAGGGCTCCTGCAAATCTTCTTGCCCACTGCACAATTTTGGCCCAGTCCCTTCCCCTCTGGGCTTCCTTGTCCTCATCTGGGAAACAGAGGCAGGGGACAGATAATGTCATTACTAAGGCCCCTATTGGAACTGTCTTTCCACGAGATTAGTAGTAATACCGAATGGTAATCCCCCATGTTCCTGCAGCCTTTTACAGTTCACAAAGCCTTTTCTCATCCTTCTCATTCAGCAGACTGCCTTAGAAACAAGATTTGCCTACATGGTTAGACCAGCTCCCTGGAGTCCCTGCACTGAAAAGTCTCAGCAGGAAGGGCGGTTCCAGAACAGGCCTGCCTGGGCTTACCCTGAGGTCCTGAGAGGCACTGTCTGTCCCTCCACCTCAGGCTGCCTTCTCCATGGCCTGGCAGGGGGTCCAACTGAGAGTGGCAAGACCAGTGAAGCCACCTCCTTGCACAATCCAGGCTAGGCAGGGCCATGAACGGAGCAGCGTAGGTCTCTAGGAAACACCTAGTTCTGGAAAGAAATCATGGAAACAGTGCTGGGAGCCCTGTGTCAGTGACTCCTTTATTCATTCAACAAACACCTGTTGAACATCCGGGATGGGATCTCATTTGGGTAGGCATTTAGGAT
The DNA here is from genome assembly GCF_009762305.2 of Zalophus californianus. Classification (NCBI taxonomy): domain Eukaryota; kingdom Metazoa; phylum Chordata; class Mammalia; order Carnivora; family Otariidae; genus Zalophus; species Zalophus californianus. The sequence continues at coordinate 175,330,429 of NC_045598.1, read as the reverse complement.
AAAAGATATGCCTCCTTCTCTTAAGGAGCCCACCGTATAGGAGAGAGTGGAGAGCCAGGGTGGCTCAGTCAGTGGGGTGTCTGCCTTTGAGTAGGGTCATGATCCTGGGGTCCTGGGATGGAGCCCTGCATCGGGCTCCCTGCTCAGTGGGGAGTCTGCTTCTCCCTCTGCCCCTCCCCCTGCTCATGCTCTCTCTCTTTTTCAAATAAATAAATAAAATCTTTAAAAAATTAAAAATAAAATCTTAAAGGGCGCCTGGGTGGCTCAGTTGGTTAAGCGACTGCCTTCGGCTCAGGTCATGATCCTGGAGTCCCGGGATCGAGTCCCACATCGGGCTCCCTGCTCAGCAGGGAGTCTGCTTCTCCCTCTGACCCTCCCCCCCTCATGCTCTCTCTATCTCATTCCCTCTCTCAAATAAATAAATAAAATCTTTAAAAAAATCTTTAAAAAAATCTAAAAAAAAATTTAAAAAAATAAAATCTTGAAAAATAAAAGAAAAAGATTATAAAATAATTGTGGCAATACAATCCCACTTTTCTATGTGTCTAAACACATAGAACAAGATTGAAAGGATGTACATAAAATTAACAGAGTTTATCTCTGGATAAAGGGATTCTGATTTTTATTTTCTACCATCCCTACCTGCATTTTCAGATATGGTTTATTATAAACATTACTTTCATAAAAAAATTATTTTTAAAAGTAAAGAAAAAATATGGCATTGACACCTAGCAGAGAATGATCCTGAGTACAAAATTGAAATTAAGAAAATTAAGTTTAAAAATCATTGTGCTATCTAGAAGTTCTTATGTTCTTCGATTTGTATGTCCATACCTGAGCCAAATCCATTCAGGTCTCAGTTAAATCACAAAATGCTACATGGTGTGGACCTCCTGGGTCCTTCGGAAATACTTGAGATGGTAGATGCTCCATTACGTATCCCAAGGGTTACCTACTGCGAAGATCGTGAACTCAAATGCCTTCAGGGTCAGTCAAGTTTCATAAATGAGTGAGGTCAGCAGAAGGTAAGCACTGTGGTTAACTGAACAGCACAAGCTCGTCAGCTCCGGCTGATTATGTGTGGGAAGGCAGGCCCTATCTTGCCCGATCTTCCACTTTTTTTTTTCCTTTCTTTTTTTTAAAGAGAGAGAGAGAATACGGTGGGGGGGAGCAGAGGGAGAGGGAAAGAGACATCTTCAGCAGGCCCCATGCTCATCATGGAGCCCAACGTGGGCCTCCATCTCATGACCCTGAGATCACGACCTGAACAGAAATCAAGAGTCGGACACTTAACCGACTGAGCCACCCAGGGGCCCCCATATCTCCCACTTTTTAAAGAAAAGCCAGAAATCTAGATTTTTTTTTTAATGTGAAGTTTTATAATTTGTAGTTGTTGAGAACCAATTCAAATATTTATTTTTTTTTAAAGATTTTATTTATTTATTTGAGAGAGAGAGAATGAGAGCTAGAGAGCACGAGAGGGAAGAGGGTCAGAGGAAGAAGCAGACTCCCCGCTGAGCAGGGAGCCCGATGTGGGACTCGATCCTGGGACTCCAGCATCATGACCTGAGCCAAAGGCAGTCACTTAACCAACTGAGCCACCCAGGCGCCCCGAGAACCAATTCAAATATTTAAAATACGGTGTAGGCCATGCAACGTGTTGTAGGCCTTTTCAGATCATTAGTTGGCCAGTTGGTGACCTTGGGTCCACAGCTGGTGTGAAGCCTGGGGAGGGGCAGTAGGAGGCAAATATGCAGAACGGAGACATGCGGCCAAAGTGGTGAGCCAGGAGTGGGATCGGGGCTGACAACCAGGGAACTATCCCGGGAGGGGGAAAGCCAGCGAGGAGGGAGCTACAAGAGATCCTGAGTTACACAGAATCATTGCACGGAATTGCTCAGAGTTACACTGAATTGTGTTCCAAGTTCCCAAGAGTAGAAAGGGGCCACCACCAACCACCAGGAAGGATTTCAGATTTCCCCCCTTCTTGATGACTCTGACAACATAGCCCATTTGTTGAATTATATATTAAGTTTGTAATCATTAAATATATTTTAAAGCTCCATAAAAGGAATTTTATGGAAAAACGGCTCTAACACAGCAATTACTTTCTTTGTGTAACTTTTCTGTAATCTGTATCAAAGCCGTAGTCTCAGTGTATAAACAATTGTCAATATTCATTTGATGGTAACGGTGGAAAGGCTTGAGTCGCTGTCAGTAGGAGTTCTGTGTGACCTTGAGAAAGTACTTAACCGAGATGGGCCTCTCTTTGTAGCTCTCATTTGTAAAATGAGAGCATCTCAAAGATTCTATCAGGAATGAGCTGAAAGAAAAAAAATCTCTTTAAGGCCAAGGCTTCATTACACTCAGAGCTGCAGATCAGCCTGCACTGTGGCCCAGGGGAGTAGCTCTGGTCACCACCATTTGAAGGTCCATGCAATAATTAACATTCTGGATTGGAAAACGCCTTTAATGTGCTCCGAGAAAGGAGAACACAAAGTGAAGGTGTTTTCCCCTCAAAGCTTGGGGGTTTTCTTAAATGGGACTTAGAGATATGACTTGTCAAACGTTCCTTGGAAACCTGCTCAAATACTGCCTCTTCATCTCCATCAACATGACCTCAGCCTAAGCCTACTTGCTGGCCTCCTGGCCTTTGGTTTTCCATCTCTCATCAATTGTCTTCCTAAAAAAACAGTGAACATCTCATTCCCCTGATGAAAGCCAGGTGGATTGCCTGGTGCCCACAGAATCAAATCAAACTCCTCGGCCTGACATCCGTACAGGGCAGCCTCTTTGCCTGTCTTCTTCCTTGAGCCTCCTGACCCCTACAAACCCTGTCCTCCAGCCAATAGGAACTCCTCCTATGGGTGTAGGTAAACCATACCCTTTCATGACACACCAGGCCTCTTCAAATGCTGTGGGACTCTTCATTCTCATCTTAGTAACCCCCTAATCATCTTTCCAGATACTGAGGATTCAATGGTGAATATAAGAGAGAAGTCATTCCTGCCCACACACAGCCTGCACTGGGCCTGATGTGTGGTAGTAAGAAGGTACTCGATGAATGTTGTCTTGTCGGATGAATGAATAAATGAGTGAACAGATGGATGAGTCCTTGAATAAGTGAATGGACCAATGAGTGAATGAATGAATAGATCAAGAAATAGATGGTTGTAAGGATGGAAGAAGGGATGAATGGGTAAATGAAGACGTGAATAGAATGAATAAATGGGTAGGTATACGAATATAGACAACCAATTCCTACCGTTTTAACGAGGCCAGATTCAGTGGTCAGAAGAGAACAGAGAAATGGCAGAGGAGAGACAAGTTAAAGCCAGAGACCAATAGCTGTCCTTCCCTTTGTTTCCCTGTAGCTACTAAAAGGGGGCTAGTGTTTCCCTCTCTTCTTTTGGGCCCCAACCTGTTGGTACCCTTGTCCCCAACAGTCCCTTCTGCCACGGGAAGCTCCTTGTTTTCTCTCTGAGGTGGATGTTTGTATGTGTGTATGTGTATCTGGCTCCCCTACTAGACTGTAGTTCTCTGAAGGCATGTTTGTGGTCCTGTCATCTTCAGGCCACTCTTCTCCCCACATGCTTGGCACTTTATTGACCTTCAGAGTTATCGGCTGAATTTGCTGAGTGCTAGTAACACATCAGGCATTTTCTCTGGATGAGGGAGACCTGTTCAGGTGGTGTTTGCTGTGCTATGTTAATAGGTTTCCATTACATGCTTCCTGCTTTTGCAAATTTTTATAGCATTGTAAGCCAAAAGCTAACGGTTCTAAGTACTTAACTAGAGTTTAAGTACTCAACCCCTACTTTTAGAATGCTGCCAGGCCTCTATCTCCAGGAGCTTCCGGACTCTTTGTTAACTCACTAAAATCAGAGTTTGGACTGTGTTTTTCACTTAGTAGAAGTGACTCTCTTTCAGTAAAATGAGAAACATCAGGGAACAGATGTGCATGAAGTGATATGATCTGCAGCACTAGACGGGATGTCAGAATACCCTTCCACTGCCTGCTGTTTGGCAAGTGACCAATCTCTTCGAACCTCAGTTTTCTTACCTACAAAATGGATGCAATATGGTAATAATTAAATGAGAACATACGTGTGAGAGTTCTAAAGCTAATATACAGGATGCCTGGGTGGCTCAGTTTGTTAAGCGGCTGCCTTCGGCTCAGGTCATGATCCCAGGGTCCTGGGATCAAGTCCCGCATCAGGCTCCCTGCTCCGCAGGGAGTCTGCTTCTCCCTCTACCCCTCTGCCCACTCTCTCTCTCAAAAATAAAGAAATAAAAAAATATCTTTTTTTTTTTAGAAACAAACTCTTTTTTTTTTTTTAAAGATTTTATTTATTTATTTGAGAGAGAGAGAATGAGAGATAGAGAGCACGAGAGGGAAGAGGGTCAGAGGGAGGAGCAGACTCCCTGCCGAGCAGGGAGCCCGATGTGGGACTCGATCCCGGGACTCCGGGATCATGACCTGAGCCGAAGGCAGTCGCTTAACCAACTGAGCCACCCAGGCGCCCCGAAATAAAAAAATATCTTTAAAAAAATCAAGCTAATACACATAAAAGGGCTTATGATTATTAACAGTGGAACAAGATGGTGGATTTAAGTGACCCTTAAACAGTTCTTCACCTGTGATTTTTAGAGGTATCACAAGAAAAGCTTATAGAGGAAGGTAGAAGTCTTGGAGACAGGGTATCAGATAGCAAGCAAAGTTGGTAATTTTTAATCAAGTGAACATCTAAATGATCCCCACTATTTTCAAAGTAGATTTATCTAACAATAAACATGGAATCAAAAGTATCAATAGCAAAAAGTTGGCATAAGATGACTCAAAAAAAATAAGGCTGGGATTTTGGAAGTAAATTCAATCATGTTCTATGTCACAGATGGCCAAAGGTTTTTTTATAAAGGGACAGATAGTGAATACTTTATACTTTATGGACCATACAATTTCTACTCTGTCATAGCACAAAAGTAGCCATACACTATTTGTAAAAAAATGGGTGTAGATGTGTCCCAGTGAAACTATTTCCCCAAGCAGGAGGCAGTCTAGATGTGGCCTGTAGTTGTGGCTTATCAAGCCCCATTCTAGATGAACCCAGTGCTCCTAGGTCAAAATGACCTAGAGCAACTGATCACTGCTCATCTTTGTTATATCAAATTTTAAGAGAAATGATTGATATCTATTGAGTACTTACTAGGTACTAGACACTAGAGTAAGCGCATTACACAAATAATTTAACTCTATGAAGGAAGTACAAATATTATTCCCATTTTACATTTGAGGAAAGGTAAGTGATTGAGCTGGGGTCCAAACATGGACTTGGCTCACTCCAAAGCTCTAAATCTGTCCACCTTATATTACCTTGCAGGGAGCTTGAGCCTTTTAGCATTATGTTTAGTCCATTAATATTTAATGTATTTATTGATATGTTTGGAGTTAATGACACTATTTTAATGTCTGTTTTCCGATTTTGCCATCTTTTTTGTTCCTATGTTCTGAACCGGGACAGCAGAGCTGTGGGTTTTCTCAGTCCATTCCCAGCTAATCCCATCACTTTTAGCTGGGAAAGTGTGGGGTTTTGCCCCTACTGCCTCCTCAATCAAACTCACCCTCTTCTGGCATCAGAGTTGCTGATTTTCTTGGCCAGATCCAGGGTGATAAAGCTGCATTTCTCCCCTGTGGAACTGGAGGTGTGCTGGATATGAGTAGCCAGAGGCAAGAAGACCATAGACTTCTACCATTCTCACCTGAAGCTCTAGTAATATTTTAAGCATAAATACTTCTCAATTGCTCTGCCTTTGGTCAATTCCTAGTACCCAGAAATTGTTGTTTTTGATAATTTTTGTCCAGTTTTAGAATTCCTCTTTTTGTTGGGGGTGGGGGGGAATTGCTGCCCTCTTCACTCTATCATTATGGGAAGTCTTTCCCTCTTTAATAGCACTTTTGGACCTAAGGGCTACTTTATACAGCACTAGATTTCTTTTGGTTAGCTTTCATGGTATATCTTCTCCAATCCATTTCCTTCTACCCTCTCAGTGTTCAGCAATGTAAGGTTGGATTTTGTTTTTCTTTTTATCCAATCTGGCAATTTTTGAGTCTTAATTAGAATATTTAATCTATTTTCATTTAATATAGTTACTGCTCTGTTCAAGTTTAAATCTACCATGCTATTGTTTGTTTTCTATTTGCCATATTTGTTTTAGTTTTTTTGATCTCCTCTCTTTGTTTTTTATTACTTCATTTTCCATTTATATTAGCTTGCTAGTTATATATGCTTGTATCATTCTTTTAGTGGTTACCCTAGGTGTTTCAGTGTGCATTCTTGACTTATTACGGTTAATATAAAGTACACTTTCATATAGAGTATTTAACACTTCCCAGAAAACGCAAGAATCTTAGAGCACTTGAACTCCATTTCCCCCTCCCTGCCTTTTGTTCACAAAAACATTATTTCATTAAAAAATTATGTATAATACATTCACATTTTATTATATATTTTATTATTTATATATTTATATATTACATTCACATCTTATTATATATATTTTACATATATTATATACATTTATGTCCCCAGAGGGGACATATACCAAAATATTCAGGCTTTTACCTTTGCTGGGAATTGGGGGTGATATATTTTTTATCTGCATGTTTCACTTTTTCAACAACGAACATGTGCTTTGTCAAAAAAGAAAAAATCTTTAAGTAGACAAGAGGGAAAAGAACACTTGCCATGCAGACCCATTAAACCAGAGCACTTCCTCCCCGTTCAGCTGCTCCGCGCTGACAGACTCCTGCCTCCCCACCCGGCCAACAGGGTGAATCAGAATGTGGGCTGGGCTGTGAGTGAGTGGGAAGCCCCTCAGGCCTGTGAGGATTACACGGGATTGCACAGTTCAGGCAGGATGAGAAGACAGTGCGGCCCCGTTGAGGCTTGCCTACTAGCTCGTCTGTTCCAAGTGCTCGTCACCACGGGTCACTCTACCCAGGGTGATCAGCAATATCTGGTTGTGGACGTGACAGGACGTTGTGCAATGACTGGGCAAATCCAGAATCTTCCTTTTGCAGAGCTAGTGAGTACTGCCAGCAGGCTGGGCCCATATGAAAAGGAATTAGACACAAATCTGCAGGAGTCTCTTCTCCCCATGGCACTCTCAGCCCTGGTTTTGGTCCAAAGCACAAGCCAGGCCAAGCTAAAGGCTGTAGACCTCCCTTCCTGCCTCTGACTCCCAGAGTCCAGCCCCATCAAAGTCCAGCTGTCCTGGAGTCTCCCTTAGGCAAAGCTCCACTCTATGCCGGGTGATAATGGGCTGAAGAAGTGAAGACATTGCTTTGTATTTCTTTAATGCTTTTTGAAGTATTTTCGTCCAGATTACCCTTTTTGATTCCTATAACAAGAGAACACAGAAATCACCAGAAGTCAATGCTCTTGAGTTTCCCACCATCAAATTTAAAAAAGGACCTGCACCTGTACCAATGTTCTCCTATTTCCCCTCTGTTGTTAGAGAGGAAACATCCCTTCTCCTACAGGAGACAACCGCTTTCATGTGGGCTATGGATTTTCTCCTTGCTTACCTTCTCAACGACCCACTGCATTAATATTCATTGTTCTCTTCTACATCTCCCACCTTTCCTTCTGCTGGGTCCTCGTTCTCAGCACTCAGATCTACTATAATATCTCCAGTGTTTAAAAAACAAACCCAGACATCCAACAAGAGGCGGAAATTGTCAAACTGGACTAAAAAAAAAAAAACAAAAAAAACAAAAACAGGATCCAATTATATGCCGTCTACAGCAGACAAACTTTAGGTTCAAAGATACAGACAGGTTAAAAGTAAAAGGATAGAAAAAGAAACATCATGCAAGAAACAACGATGAGGGATGCCTGGGTGGCTCAGTCGGTGAAGCGGCTGCCTTCGGCTCAGGTCATGATCCCAGGGTCCTGGGATCGAGCCCCACGTCGGGCTCCCTGCTCAGCGGGAAGCCTGCTTCTCCCTCTCCCACTCCCCCTGCTTGTGTTCCCTCTCTCGCTGTCTCTCTCTCTGCCAAATAAATAAATAAAATCTTTAAAAAAAATACACTTCAAAACAAAAAGTGTCCCTAGTAATACAGAACTTTCGTAGTGATAAAAGGGTGGGTGCTCAGTAAGACTTTATTGAATAAATGAATAGAGATGACAGAACAGAGTTTATGGTCTCCTTTCACTGGAAGGAGATGGAGGCCCAGAGAAACATGGTGGACGTTGAGGCTCAAATGGATAATTTTTTGATGATCCAGGAGTGGGACCTGAGTGTTCTAGCCTTTTCCTACTAGGCCACCTCTCTAGCAACAATGCCAACCACAACCACTGTTGTGTATGAGGCGTTCTGTGCGTCTCCTATATTAGTCCATGTATCCTCATAGTCGCCATTGATGTATAACCAGGATACTATTATCTCCACTTGGTGTATGAGAAAACTAAGACACATAGGGTTGAGTAACCTACCAGCTGCTAAGAGGTGGGGCCAGTTGTGAACCCAAACAGTCAGAGTCTGGAATCTGTAGATTAACCCACCATATAATATTGCCTCAAAAAATTAATCCTGTTAATAGGTTAGCTAAATAATATGTAATTATCTCCCAGAGAATGATGTCTAACTCACCTCCAGCTTGTAAGGGTCAGGTGAGCCTTCCCAGGGAAAGTAGCATTTAGGCCAAGGCCTGAGGATAGGTAGCAATTAGCCAACCAAAGAGAGACTTGTGTACAGAAAGACTTGGAGGAGAGACACAGCAAGACACGTCTGAGGAACCAAAAGGAGAACAGGGCTTGAAAGCATTGAGATCAAGTGGTTTGATACGGGGCAGGACAAGGAGGTACCACGCAGGAAGGCCTTAAAACACCTGTAACTGCTAGGATGCTTTTGGTGGCTGCCGGGTACAAAACCTAGGCTCGAACTGCCCGAAATAATAAAGACATTTCTGATCTAACTCTACAAGAGGCTCAGAGGTGGGTGGCTTCGGAGTTGCTTGATTCAGTGGAGCCAGACTCTTTAGCTCATTGTTCTGTCACTCTCGGCCTCATGAGAGCCTCTCCCCGTGGTCACAAGGTGGCTCTCAGCAGTGACTGGAGCGACAGAGTCCTTTGCTGAGAATGGCCAGTGATAATTACCAGAGATCGCCATGCCCTGGGGGTTTAAACAGGCCAAATTCCCTCGGAAACCGGGGGTGAGGTGTTCACATGAATGAGTAGAGGTGTAGCTGGAAAGGTGGAGAATGACAATTAGGTACGCAACCAAGACTGTCCACTACATCATGTTAGAGTTTGGAATTTTTCCTAATGTCCATGGAAAGCCACCGGAGGCTTTTGAGCAGAGACCTGACTATTGATGGGGTGATGGAAGAGAGGCGATCTTCCTGATTTGTTCATTTGTGGGGACAGGCCTACTGTTTCTCTCCCCCTCTCTCCCTCCTTCCTTCCTCCTTACCTTCCTTCCTTTCTTCCTGTAAACGGAGGGTTATGTTGTGTGCACTCTCCCCTTTCCTTAAAAATTCAGAGCCAGATCTACCTCCTGACTTTACTCAGCACGTGGCAATCGAAATCTGACAATCTCGTGACTTTTGTTTTAGTTCTTGTACAAAAAGGAGTCGTTAATTTGAAACCTTTTTAAAATTTTATCGCCCTTGCACTTCGTGTGTGTGTTGTTAAATGCCTGGCGTGTAGTATGTGCTCAACATATGAGTAATGAGGATGAAGTTGTTGCGTGGTCTTGCCGTCCTAGCTGCAAGGTCCACACTTCCTGTGAAACTCAGGATGATGGCATTCTGGCACTTTCATCAATTCCAGACGATTTGTAGTCATGAAAACGTTGCCCTCCTTGTGTATAAAACATTTCTCTTTTAAAAAACATTAAACATGTAAATTTTGAACAAATAGAATTAAAGAGCATTCTTGGGGACTTTAAAAAATATGAACTAGCATGATACACATCTCAATGTCTTCTCAATAACTTTAATTCTCCTGAAACTTGCTGTCTTTGTCTGCTTTCACACCATAAAATGATCAGTAGTTTCTGTGAGAGTGGACTGTGTGCCTGGTGCTGTCCACTCCATGTATGACCTCATTTGCTCTTTCCTGGGAACTCCATGAGGTCGGTTCTATTAATACCTCCTTCACGGACACAAGACCTAAGGCTCTTACATAAAATAAATGGCCTTTCTAGTGTCTTATAGCCCGAGAGGGGAAAATCAATCTTGGAACCCGAGCTTATGCTCATTTCTCTTGAGTTCCTTGGTTAGTTTATTATAGCAACTGTGTACTTTTCCTTTACTTACCTATTAAATTTTGGTCAGAAGTAAATTCTCAATGATTTGCCTGTAATCTTCTCCAAATTCAACACAGATTTATTGAATATCCACTGATTGCAAGACATTGTGCTAGATGCTTTGGTGTAGAGGGCAAATAAAAGGGCAAGAACTGGGCAAGGGCAAGAACCCTTCCTGCAAGGACTTTATTTTCTAGAAGGGAGCTGGGGATGGTATGAAAATTGTATACATCACTCTAGTGCAAGGCAACATGAAGTAAGGTAGAGGCTAACCTCTACTGACTATTCTACCACGTGCCAGGAACTGTGGATACTTTATTTACATGATCTCATTTAATTTTCTGATTTTCTGAAGAAGGACTCAGAGACTCAGTTTCCTTAATAATTTGCCCAATGCACCATGTAGGAATTTGGAGAAGTCAACAAACTAGAGTTTGAAGGTTGGCCCTAACTCCCGCCTCAAGAGCAAAGAGAAGTTCAAAGTAATGAAAAAGTCACTTGAATTTAGGGGATGAGCAAAAGCATGATTGAAGAGGTGGCCTTCGGAATCTTTGTTGGGGAGGAACATTGGTGAAGGGATCAAGTAGACAGGGCATTGCAGTAGAGGGAATAACAATGTGCGCAAAGGAATGAGTCAGGGCTGGAGCTGTGTGTTTGAAAAATGGCACCCAGTCCACTGAATGGAGGATAGGCTATGACATGTGCCCATGATGAGGGGAGCATGCTTGAGAAGTTGGGCTGGGTTCCACTGAGGAGGACTCTCTCTTGACAGGTGATGGGAAGATGAAGGTGTGGGCCGGTCAGTGATGTAACCAGAGCTGTATTTTAGGAAGATTAACTTTATGAGCTTGAGGCTGACTCATAGCTGATGTCACTCCTGTTGTTCTGGCCCCCAAGCTGCTTTTTCTCAGCTTCTCCTTCTCCCAAGCAGTGAAAGGAAGAAATCTCTAAAGACAGAGACGAACACCATTCTAGGTATATCCCCACTGCTTCCTCCTTGAAGAGCTTCTGCCTTTTTCTTCTCCACTTCAAGTGGACGAAGAAACTTCTTTCCTCAGAGAAAATGGCTAATGAATATATATGTAAAGATTTAGATCCACTTGTAGTAGAGAAATACTAATTAAAAGTAAATGAGTCAGCACCAAATTAGTAATGCATTTAAAAAGTGGTAATACTCGGTGCTTGTGAGGATGCAGTGAGGCAGACACTAACACGTGGTGCTTGGAGGAGTGCAACTCAATGGACACTGTGCAAAGAATTCCAGATTCATGCAGAGGAAATCACCTAAGATTAAGACAAAGGTACCCAAAGAAGTTAACCACAAAATTAGTGAGAACAGTTAAAATTTTGAACAATTCTGATGTCCAATCTTAGAAGAAACCTGCAAATAAGGTGCAGCCATGTAATATTAAACAATATAACTACCATAAAACTTAACTCAAACATAATTCTCATTATCTACATAGTACATGAGAACTAGAATCTCTCACTCTTTTTTTTAAGATTGTATTTATTTATTTGAGAGAGAAACAGAGAGAGCACGGTTGGGGGGAGGGGCAGAGGGAGAGGGAGAAGCAGACTCCCCACTGAGCATGGAGCCCAACGTGGGGCTCCTTGCAGGGCTCAATCCCAGCACCCCAAGATCATGACCTGAGCCAAAGTCAGACACTTAACCTGCTGAGCCACCCAGGTGCCCCCCCTCTCTTTTATCAAACTGGGCCTTGCAGGGAAAGCTAACATCCCTTGTTTTCCTGCACAAGTTTCTTTCTTCTCCCTCTGTCTCCCCAGAGATAACCACTATTTTGAATTTGAAATGTGTCCATTCAGAGCTTTAAAAAAATATTTTCCATGTGTGCTTAGCAAATACAACATATTATTTTGGCTTGTGTTTTTGTTTTCTTTCTGGTATCAGACTATATGTATTATCCTGCAACTTGCTTTATAAAGTGCCTTTTAATTACATGGGAGAATCCTTGCGGCCTACCAACTGAGAGGAGGAAGAGATCTTATTGTACAAACAGCATACGCTCAAATATGTACAACTGATCTCATGCTTAGAAAAGAGACTAGAAAAGAATATGCCAAAAATACTGGCAGTCTATTATCCGGGGGAAGGATTTGGAGAGACTGCTCTTTTCTTCTTTAAATTTTTCTGGGTTTCACCCCCCCCCCCAGATTCAGCACATATTAATTTTATAACCAGAAATAAAGTTATGAAAAATATGTAGAAAGGATTTAAAATGTCCCCTTACCCGTGAAACACCAGTCTTTCCCCTCTCCTGCATTCCCAGGGAAGTCTTTTTCTACTTTATTCTCCAGAAGAAGAGAGAGAGGCCCTCTCTCTCCCTGCATTTCTCTCCATGTGCCTCCGAGGTGGTGACAGAGATTTGTCAGCCTCTGTAGCATCTTTGCAGCAGAATTTCAAAGAGCCACATTCTTCCACACTGAATAGAACATTCTGAACTAGAAATTGCCACACTTTACACACCATACTGCATAAAGAGTGCTTAGCGTTCAACCAACCTCCTAAACAGTTTCACAAAACATCCTTGCCTGGTCCCAAGTCAAGGCAGGCAGGGCTTGTATTATGATGAGGCACCTGTGCACGTGTCCACATATCACCAGCCTTCTTCCTGACTAGTGATAGCTTCAGGACCCTCTGTATGAGCCATATGCATTCCTAGTGTCCAGGACAATGTGTGGTGAAATTGTCCTCAGGGTCCAAGGCATTTTGGTTCCCATGGGGATTTGTGACAGTCCACTGTCTTTTGGTTGTTGTTGAAGGTAATGTAAAAATAACTTTAGTTTTCTTCTCTTCTTATAAAGAATTACATGGTTGTGTTTTAAAACAGTAGATACAGATAGATGAAAAGAAGAAGAAAAATTAAATGTCTGTATCAGATTTGGTGTGTAGCACACTCTTCTTTTCTAGATGCCACTCTCCACTAAAAAGAAGTGGCCCCTCCGAGAAAAGTCTGATTCAAAAGCTGGGGCATGAAAGGAAGAAAGTGAGCCCAGAACATCTTTCTGTGCCATAAAGAAAGGCCAAAAGAAAGCATCAGAAAAAAAAAAAAAAAATACTTCGGCATATGTCAAAAAGGCACAGGAGTCAGCATGAATGGGCTCCTACTGGCCAAACCCAGACAATTTTGAGCATCATGATAAATATAGACAGTAAAGGGACAGTAACCCATTGAATAAAATAAAACTCCGTAGTCCATTTTGATCATAAGTAAATAAATAAGGCAGAGCTCCTCCTTACAATTAATAAATGTAGGAGAAATGATTAAAATAGAAAAATCACCCTTTTGTAACTATAGTAAAAATTGGTTCAAGTAAGATTTATCAACAGGTTCTACCTGGAAGGTGGGGAAGAAATCAGACAAGGAACAGGAAATTTACACACTCTCTGAGTATCCTCCCACAAAGTATTTACTAGTTACAAAGGAGAAACAGAAACTATTCTGTGAAGAAAGCACAAGTGACAACAAAGAGATAAAAGTTAGCATCATGCTAAGGGACAGACAGATGTCATGGGTCTCTGGATGTGATACCTTGAGAAGGACACAACATCATTTATGTAGTAGCCCAGCCAAAAATGCACAACCTGAACCGAATTGTAAGGAAACATCAGACAACCTAAATCGAGGGGCTTTCTGTAAAATACAGGCCTGTATTCTTAAACACTGTCAATGTCATGAAAAAGGAAGGGTGCCTGGGTGGCTCAGTTGGTTGGGCAACTGCCTTCGGCTCAGGTCATGATCCTGGAGTCCCGGGATCGAATCCCGCATCGGGCTCCCTGCTCCTTGGGAGCCTACTTCTCCCTCTGCTTCTCTCTCTCTGTCTCTCTCAAATGAATAAATAAAATAAAATCTTAAAAAAAAAAAAAAAAAGACAAAGAAAGGCTGATGAACTGCTCCAGATAAAGAAGAAAAAAAGATAAGGGGCACCTGGGTGGCTCAGTCAGTTAAGCCGCCAACTGTTGATTTCGGTTCAGGTTGTGATCTCAGGGTTGGGAGATCGAGCCCCGTGCCCAGCTCCATGCTTGGTGGGGAGTCTGCTTGAGATTCTCTCTCTCCTTCTCCCTCTGCCCCTTCTCTCCTGTCTCTGTCTCTCTCTCAAATAAATGAATAAATCTTTAAGAAGACAAAAGAGGTGACAGCTAAATGCAATGCACTGTCCTGAACTGGGCTCTGAACAAGGGAAAAATAAGTTCCTATAATGGACATAATGGGGACAGTTGATTAAGTTGCAATATGGACCGTAGCTTAGATGAAAGTATTGTATCAGTATACATGTCTGGAATTTGCCAATGGCTCTGTGGCTATGTAAGAGAATATCCTTGTTCTTAAGAAATGGATAATGAAATACTAATGGGTAAAGGGACGTGATATCTGTAACCTATTCTCCACTGTTTTATAAAAAATAATTTTGTGAGCACAAATATAGGAGATGAGCAAGAGAGAGAAAGAGAGAGAAATACACAAGAGGGTATATAAGTCCTCTGTGTACTGTTCTTGCAACTTTTCTGTAAGTTAGAAATTATTTCAAAATCAGTTTAAAAATAGATAAATAAGGGGTGGGGTCTGGCTGGCAGAGTCTATGGGGTGCATGCAACTCTTGATCTTAGGGTTGTGAGTTCAAACTCCATGTTGGGTGTGGAGCCTACTCAAAAAAGAAAAATTTTAAAATAAATAAATAAAAGTATTTCCAAATAACCAAAGAAAGATAAATAAATAATAGCATTGGAATTAGCTATTAAGAGTAACTCAGCTGTGAAAAAAGAACACCTCTAATCTTATTAATGTCAGGTGATCCTCACATACACTATGGTGACCATCCACACAGAGGTGTTTTTCAAACAAAAATGGAATCAGATTGAAGCCAAGTTTTTTGTTAGTAGAACAAAATATCACCAGTGGCTTTTATCCATACACATACATACCCATTGTTTATAATTAACCATAATTATTAGCAGTTTTATCCTTTTATATTATTCAATTGCATAAAAGTGCCTTCATTAATTGAATCAATAGCTGCCAGATACAGGTTCTTCCAGGTTTCCCAACTACAACTAATAATACATTTCATCAAATCAAAGGACACATCACTTATAAGAGACACCACCATTATTCTATGTACAATTAAAGAAAGAAAAGCACTTCCCAGTTTCTGAGATGTTGGAAAATATGCATTTAGGATTTGTGAAATAAATACTTTTTCTTCAACGCCTAAGAGAACTGTGGTCTGACAGCTCAGATTCAGGTCAGAAAATGAGGTTGCCTGGGGCGCTTTGCGACTGGGCAAGTTGCTTAACTTTCCAGGATGATTCAAAAAGTTTTTTGGGGTTTTTCAGAACCTAAGAGTCATTATTAAAATGAAGATAATAATACCTTTCCCAACCAACTTGTTTTTCACTTTTACTATTGTTTACTAAACACTAATGTTCTGTGTCATTCATGAGGTCTGCACCTGAGGATTTTGCGCATTTAATGGGGATGATGAACAAGTATTGTTCTGCCTCGGGTTATTAGGTATGGCCAGGGGAGAGGGAGGGTGGAAAGGGGGAGAAACCTGATCCTGTGGGATTTATTCATCCAGCGAATATTTATTCATCTTCAACTATACCTTAGGCCCCACTCGTGGGGTCGAGTAGGTGATTTTTGAGACCTACCTGGGAAGGGGCATCCCAGGCAGAGGGAACAGGGGAAACAGTGTTGCAAAGGGATGGAAGCATTATTAAGGAGAATGTGGGGAGCTGTGGAAGATGAGACAAAAGATAGGATGTTATTAGCCCCATGTGGTCAGTAACGGGACAGCTTCAGAGGTTACACGGCGCTGTAGGGTCCCATAGCTGAAGGGTGCTGTGTTGTGTTAGATTGATCTGTTTGAGTATCTGGCTCTTGAGCCTGATCTTTAATAACCACATGACATTTCATCATATGATTGTTCTTTGCTTTATTTGACCAAGTCCCTATTTGCGGGGGTACTTGGGCTCTCGGCACTTTGGGATGATTTTTGAACAATGTTTCAAAGAACAGCCTAGAAGTAGAACAGGTGGGCAACAAGATATGCAAAAATGGGGGGCTTTTGATACACATGCCGATGTTGGTGCTGTATTTCAGTGTGCAGGGGCTCACTTGCACAAAGTGAGATTATGCGTTCAGGATAGACTCTCTCGGGAACAGGGACCTTATCAATACTATTTCATTGAGTCAGAGCCAAAAATTGTAACATGCGTCTGCGCACTAGAGAGAATTTAGTGTGGCTATGTATTAGTTCTAGTACTTGGATTAAAAGAAGAAGAAAAAGCAGCAGTAGAAATTCAGTATCGAGGAGATCTGATGTAGCTACTGTGTGCATGTCTCTGTGTGTGTGTTTCAGTGGACAGTAAGGTCGGTGGGGTGATAAGGCTGCTAGACGGGAGTTACTCAGAGAGTCTCAGGCTGCATTTTCCAGGACAACAAGAAGGACAAGGGCAGCAACTCTGCTCTCCTCCACCAGATCACTGCGGAATAGTGCATTCAGCTTGGCTGTCCCAGTTCTGGAAAGATACAGCAAACCAGCGTGTGTTCAGAGGAAAGGGGCCAGGATGGCGAGGGGCTTCCTGACTATGCCGCCTGGGTGGTGGCCTCAGGAACTGAGAGTGACTGGTGCTAGGAGAGACTTCAGGCCTGAGGTTTCAGAAATGTCATCTACCTGAAAGTGAAATCTGTTCAGTAGTTTCCAGAACTCAGACTTTGTGCAAACGAATGGAAACCACAAACTGGCAGATTTTAATTCAGTCTAGGGAAGAACTAACAGAGCTGTTAATAAACAAAAGAGAGGTTTCTGGAGGGAACACAAGAAACTATTAGCAGTGGTTACCTCCATGGAGTAGGACCAGGGGAATGCCCCATTGAAAATTACCCTTGTGTTCCACTGAAGAGGTTTTAAAACCATGTGCGTGGATTATACTTATAATGAAGAAACGGATTTAATAATGCAACACAACAGAAGGAAAACACAAGTGGATTATAATAGCTAAGGTATTTTGGTTGCAAGCATCAAAATACAACCCTGGTGGGGCGCCTGGGTGGTTCAGTGGGTTAAGCATCCAACTCTTGATATTGGCTCAGGTCATGATCTCAGGGCTGTGAGATCGAGCCCCACATCGGTCCCGTGCTGGGCATGGAGCCTGCTTAAGATTCTCTCTCTCCCTCTTCTTCTGCCCCTCCTACCCCCCCCCAAAAAACTGGCTAATAGGCAGAACAAGCAAAAAAAGGATTTAATAGAAGGACACAACTGCTTCCAGAATTGAAGAGAAGGCTGAAGAAGGTCAGGAGTCCCGAAGCTGCTCAGGGCCCTCACGGCCACATTGCTTTGCTGTAACTTGGTTTGATCAGTTTTCTATCTGTGTTCCTTGGTCTCCCAGCAGAGACAGTCTGATTGGCCCGACCTGGGGTCATATACCCACTCCCTCACTGACTGAGAGCCCCTGGTACAATCACTTGAAATGGGGGAAGAAAGTTTCCCAAAGAAAACTTGGCATGCTGTTACCAAAAGGAAGGAGGGATGCTGGGCAGGCCAAACCACGATATCCATTACACTGGTTTGTAAGAAACAGGGTAAGCTATCTCCTAAGGTAGGGAGGTTCTCGTCCCTGGAGGTATTCCAGACAGACCGGATGAGCATTTGGTGACAAAGCTGTAAAGAGGTTCAGCATCTAATGGGGGTTAGGTTACACCACATCGACATCCCTCCCAACCCACCCTGAGATTTATGGCCCTATGATTTGGGGGAAATGCTATCCTTTAGACAGGACAGATAAGACCACACTTCCACAGCCAATGTGCATTTCATGTTCTCAGTCTGGAGCCAGGCAGACGATGGTCTCCCCAGGCTCTTGTTTCTCATCTTTCATCCTCTCTCAGGCCATTTGCCTGCACTTCCAATACTTCTCATCTGACGGTTTTGAGGACTGAACGGGAGTATTAGAGAGGCCTGTCTCTGGGGTCAGACTCCAGATCAGCTCTAGGGTTCAGCCTTCACAAACTGTGTGACCCCAAGAAAAGTACTCAGTTTCTCTGGGCCTGTATTTCTTCACCTGTAAAGCGAAGATTATAATAGTACCTGCCTCCTGGGGTTGTTGAGGGAAAGAAGTCATACATTTAAATGATTATTAGAGGACCTGGCATGGAGAGAGGACTCCGATAGGGGCACCTGAGTGGCACAGTGGGTTAAGCATCCAACCCTCGATCTCGGCTCAGTTCTTGATCTCATGGTCGTGAGTTCAAGTCCTGTGTTGGGCCCCGTGCTGGGAGTGGAGCCCACTTAAAAAAAGGGTGGGGGGCTCAAATATAATGTCATCTTCTCCCCTTCCTCCTCCTTGTTCCCAGCCTCCTCGAGCATCAGTGGCTCCTCAACTACAACATATTATTTAAAAAAGTAGCTCCAGAAGGATTGCCGACATTTTGTATTCCACAAGAAAAGAGGCCACGTCCTATTTATTTTCTAAATTCGTCTCCCTAGCAGAGTTCCTAGTACGTATAGGTGCTCAGTAAATGTGAGTAAGTGTGAGTGAATCAGTTCCCAGAGGTTGCAGAGTAAGAATATTTCCGATGCGTGTTCTACCAAGGTTCTAGAGGAAGCAGAAGAAAACCCCTCACCAAGGGTTAAGGGGAAAGGAACAGGTGACAGAGTTAGTCAAGGAGTGATTCACGGACGGGATGGACCCAAAAAGAGAAGTCTCTGGGACCACCCCCGTGACCCGGTAGTGGAAACTAGATGATGAGCCATCTGGAGACCCCCGAGGGACCGTTTTGTACTGATTTGGGTTTCAGGGTTGATGGAACATGATGGAAGTTTTCAGAGTGAGGCACTTGGGTGATCTATTTTGGAGGAATTATCTAGAGAAAAGAAAATGAGAACTGCTGGTAGCCTTTGCGTGATAGCCTTAGCGGAAGAAGAGGTGACTCCGGGACATTCTGATAGCCTGGTTTTTCAGGCCTGGTGCACTGCAGGGTCCCATGCAGATTGAGGATGGAAAAGTAACACTGTGGCAAAAGGCTCCTAATAAAGAGACTATCTTATATGGGAGGAGATTTTTAAGTCCAGTTTTGTTAAGCTGTAACAGACACAGAGACAAGTGATAAATCAGAAATCTACAACTCCATGAATTTTCAGAAGTGCGCATGTGCGTGTTACCGGCACCTGCGTACGGAAATGAGTTTTACCTGTACAAGTTCATAGGAAACATCTGGGGCACTTGGCAGGAAAGCAGATTCCCTGGCCCTGCTGTCAGAGATTCTGATCCAGTAGGTTGACCCCTCCTGAATGTGGGCCAGGAATCTGCATTTCTACAAGCACCACCGAGATGTAGACGAGGGTGACCCACGGACCATGCTTTGAGAAATACAAGCCTTTGGGGTGAGAACAAGCTTTAGAGTCATGTAGGCCTGGAGTTGGAATCCCACCTTCTCCTTGAGAGAGCGATTTGAACTCCTCGTAGGGAAAGCAGGAGCCACGGTACTGACTGGTAGGTTTGCTTAGAGTATTAAAAGAAAATGCGAGTAATCAGAGAAATCCAAATCAAAACCACAGTGAGATATCACATCACACCAGTCAGAATGGCTAAAATGAGCAAGTCAGGAAACGACAGACGTTGGCGGGGATGTGGAGAAAGGGGAACCTCCTACACTGTTGGTGGGAATGCAAGCTGGTGCAGCCACTCTGGAAAACAGTATGGAGGTTCCTCAGAAAGTTGAAAATAGAGCTGCCCTACCACCTAGCAAATGCACTACTGGGTATTTACCCAAAGGACACAAACAGTGAAGGGGCATGTGCACCCCAATGTTAGTAGCAGCAACATCCACAATAGCTAAACCCAGATGTCCATCGACAGATGAATGGATAAAGAAGATGTGGTCTATAGATACAATGGAATATTACTCAGCCATCAAAAAAAAAATGAAATCTTACCATTTGTAACAATGTGGATGGAACTAGAGGGTATTATGCTAAGTGAAATAAGTCAATCAGAGAAAGACAATTGTCATATGGTTTTACTCATATGTGGAATTTAAGAAACAAAACAGAGGGTCATAGGAGAAAGGAAGGAAAAATAAAATAAGATGAAATCAGAGGGGGAGACAAACCATAAGAGGCTCTTAACTCTAGAAAACAAACTGAGTGTTACTGGAGGAGAGGTGGGTGGGGGGATGGGGTAACTGGGTGATGGACATTAATGAGGGCACGTGATGTGACGAGCCCTGGGTGTTATATGCAACTGGTGAATCACTAAATTCTACCTCTGAAACTAATAATATACTAGATGTTAATTAATTGAATTTAAATTAAAAAGAAAAAAGAAAATGCACGTAAATCCAGGACAGCTACTTAGCACAGTGTTGGAAACACAGCAAGCACTCAATAAATATAGCAAAGCAAATACTTGCAGCAAAAAGGTAGGGTTCTCTGCAGGTATTTGTTCTCAGTACCTAGTACAGTACACCATCAAACAAGACTAAGGACAGTGGAACATGAGAGTTAGCAACACTGGCTTGGTGGTTAGGTGCCCTGGGGTGTGAGTCTGAGTCCTGGCTTTATCACCTACTAGCTGGGTCACCTCGAGTGGTTTCCTGAACTCCCAGTTGCCTCATCTGTAAAAGGGACATAATCACATCTACTTCACAGGGTGAATGTGGGGATGAAATAAGATGACCCAGTAAAGCCCTGAGCCCTGGGCCCATGGCCTGGCCCCTGCAAAGAGTTCAGTATAAGTTGAATACTGCTATACATAGAGCCGAAGCTAAGAATGTTCCATCCCTGGGCAATGAAAGTTCTCTTCAGGAGCAGCCTGAGGGAAAAAGGCCACCTCTCTGTGATAATGTTGAGCCATGTAATAAAAAGGCTAAGAACTGCATGTTTATTAGTAGGCAGAAGCGTCACTACCGTAATTATGGGTCAGGCCCAGCTGCTCAGGAACCTTCCCCACATGTTTACACCTTGCAAGGGGCGGGGGGGGGCGGAGGCAGGAATGGAGTCCAGCTTTGCTCCCTGTCTGAAAACTCTCATTTAACTTCTGCCAAACACAGAGGTCAGCATTTGGATTCCTGTAGGGGTTGGGGGCATCAGGCTATTTCAACCCACGCTTCCCAGAGCCCATACCTGAGATGGGGATCACTACAAATCCAGCCTTGACTTTGAAAATTGGTCTTCAGGGGTCACCCCAAGGTGCTTTATTTCTGGAGAACTAAGTTATCCTGGCCGAGTCCCCCAGAGTGGAATATGGTCAGCATACTGGGTTAACGGTTCTTGTCTCCTGCGTAAGGCAGCCTGAGGCCGTGCCAAGAATCAGAGGTTCCAGTCCTGCTACTGTATCAACCAGGTAGCCTTGAGCAATTCAGTCACCTTTTTAAAATACTTATAAGTCCAGCTCTGTGCTAGACACTGGGGAGTACAAACCAAAGTACAAGAAAGTTCTTCATCCTTGAGAATAGGGCTGCCATGTACAGTTGTACATGTTGGAAACTGCCCACGTCCATTTGACCAAGGGCAGGAGTAAGGGCCAAAGTCGAGCTTGCACTCTGGTCACATGGGCCAGGCCCACATCCTCCTGGAAGAAAGGGTGCCTTCTACTAATTTGTACAAAGGTGCAATATAGGTTAGTGGTACCTTTTTTGAGAAGCTCATGTCTGGTTACTAACACAGAAATCTAAATAAAAACTGCTTTTCCTCCCAACATGAAAACCAAAAATTCCGTGTTCTTAGGTGGAGAGGGGTTGAGAAGACCAAATGGGTGAATAGAGATGAAAACACTTCGGGACAATATATAAAACAGACTACAGCTCTCATGATACTACGGTATAAGCATCTTCTGCAAACCAGCTGTGTGACCTTAGGAAAGTCACTGTACTTCTCTGGGCTTCATTTTTATCATGTGTACAATGAATCAGTATCCCAGGTAATTCTGATGCTCGTGTCCAGCAGGCGTGGTAGATAAACATCGGCCCCTTCCAGATCCAGTGTTCTCTGAGTCTGTATTCCACTGTGTTACGGCAGACAGGGGTTCGGCTGGGCATGAAGTGATGGGAAGGCCAGGAAATAATGTCATGATCCCTAACCTGAATGCAATGATCTTGCAGAAGGGCTCAGCAGCAGTGGCTTTGTGCTCCTGTCCCCAGGCTCAACTGGCTAGCCCTGGACACTCACCAATTACACACACAAGCTCACAGGAATATGGTCATTCTGCCTGGGCTGACACCACTCAATATCCTAACTGAAAATTGGGATCAACTGGCCCAGACAGGTTCCCCGTTGATCTTGCAATAAGTTCAAGTCAATAAATGTCACAATAAGTCTCTGGCCAGCCTGGAAATTCTCAGTCCTCAATAGGCTATAAATACCACCAGTCAGGATTTGCTGTTTGTGCACTGATCTATTTGAGTGACTTCCTCCTTTCTCCCTCACTTGTCAAACATCTGCTAAGCTTGGGGTCTATGTCAGGCACTGTGCGAGGGGCTCAGGATATAGAAATGAATAGTAAGACAGAGTACAGACCTCTCTGATCCCCCAAATACATCCACTAAGGCATAAACCGCTATCTGGAAACCTAGGGGCATTTCAGGCTGTGAATCTTTTTCAGGCCAGTAGCTTCCAAACGTGCCAACTGCCATCTTAAACAGTAGCCTGCAACCCAGGAAAGAGAAACCCGGAAGCTTCCAAAGTGGGGGAAAAAAACTTCAACAACTCACAAAAATGCATCAGGGGTCCCTGCCTTGGCTACACTACTGTGTTTCACCAGTGGAAGTCAGGACATTTTACAGCTGCCCACATATATTTCCCCTCTTCTGTTCCAACTGAAGCTTCAGCTTTACTGTCTGCAGGTTTGTCTGCAAGCCCAATGTGGTCAACAGTGGTTGAAAGAGGAACCACAGAGGCTGGATTGCTTGACCTGCGACTATCGGATCTCAGCCATAACATCTACCAGGGGTTCTCTGCCCTAGATTCCTAATTATTTGTAAGACAAACCTTAGGGTCTCAAATGCCCCTTCCACCGATGGGAGGGGCGGGAGAATGAAGGGCGCCCTCCATCCTATTCTTCATTGGGACCAGCATGTCCGGAGGTGAATTGGTGCTAATGTTGAGTCAATGTCTATTGCGTGCTCTTCACAAGAGCCTTGTAAAGGTGGTGCTCTTGTCCTGTTTCACAAATGAAGAAACTGCTGCCTTGGCATTTTGTCTGGATTGTCCAAACGCACACATTCAATGATGAAAAAGAGCCATCACGTTAAGAGCTAGCATTGCTGAGCATTTCCCATCAGTTAGACCCACGGACATTAGTTCATTCATTTTTTCGAATAACTCTACAACATGGTTAATACTATTATCCCCAGGGGCGCCTGGGTGGCTCAGTCATTAAGCGTCTGCCTTCGGCTCAGGTCATGATCCCAGGGTCCTGGGTTCAAGCCCCACATCGGGCTCCCTGTTCAGCGGGAAGCCTGCTTCTCCCTCTCCCACTCCCCCTGCTTGTGTTCCCTCTCTCACTGTGTCTCTCTCTGTGAAATAAATAAATAAAATCTTAAAAAAAAATACTATTATTCCCATTCTACAGATGAAGAAACTGAGGTTTATACAGATTAAGTAACTTGTTCAGGATCACACAGTCCATAAGCTTGGAGGAAAAATTTGAACTTCGGTCCCGGAATTACGATTCAGAGGTCTAGACTCTTGGCAAGCTGGGTTTGAAATTCTTTGTCCTTGCTTTGTAGGGGAACAAATTTAATTGGTTTAAAAAGAGAGAGAGGGAGAGAAACCAACAACAAAACAAAACACCTCCTGGTCAATGAAAGCAATCAGTGTACTTAGTTAAAGCACGTCTCCCTCATTTCAGGTCTAGCCTTTCAATATCTGGACTGAAGTTCATGGGCAGATTATCACAGAGAGGCTGGTTGTGTTGCTAATCAAATAATTCTCACAAACAACAGGCTCCTGTTATTGGCCCAACTTTCGGCTGTGCCTCTGATTCAGATGAGAGCCCCCTGGTGCCAAGAAGACGGTTACTGGCATAATCTTCGTGGACATCTCAAGGAAAATAAAATCGCAGTATACGGCAAATAAATAAATACAGAGAGCAGGCCTCCACCGAGTACGGGGCTATGTTGAGGAAAAGAAAAGATGTTGGATTTGCTCTCTGCCCAAATTGTCTAGAAAGGAAAATAGATGTTGGACAAGCAACTCTTAACAGTTGAGATGTAATTGCTAATATATTAACAAGCAAATCCTGGAAGAACCCGGGGAGAGGCATGCTGACATCCAACAGAAAAAACAGAAAGGTGCCACTAAATGGTGACCTTTTCGTTGACATTTCATATTATTTTCTTGTTTTCAAGTGAGCAGTGAGCATGCCTTTCCAGCACCCATGCCGTATCCCCACTGAGTAGCAGCTCCAAGCTCTGGATGGCACTGAGCCAGCCCCAGGAGTCTAGCTTCAGGTCCTGGCTACAAACCAAGGAGATTCCCTACCCATCACCCTGGTTTGAGGTTGAGCACCTGATCCAAGATGGTCTAACCACAGGGAAGCCCAGGACTTCCGTTCGCTGGTTCTGGACTGAGAAGACTCTTCCTCTCTCTTTCCTGGTGGCACATTATCCGTGAGGCCTGGAACCACTGCCCCATTTTTGCTACCAGAGAAACCAGCCTTAAGGCAGAGCCAGCGCAATGAGGACAGCTGGGCCGAAAGAGCTCCAGAGAAAGGGAGCTGGAACCTATTTTTTCAAACTGTGCAAAGACGCTTGTGAAATACTCTTAGTATAATCAGGATCAAGGATCGGTTGGTGGGGAGAGGGGGGTCTTCTGATGTCAAGGACAGAAAAACTAGCCCAAACTAACAAGCAAGAGGGAATTTATTAGCACGAGAACATGAACAGTTGGTGAACAAATTGGGTTTCAGGCATCTTTCTACTCAACTCTGCCCTCCTCTGTGTGTGGGCCTTATTCTCAGACACCAGACACCACCTCCCTTCCCAGGCCACAGCCTCCATCTCATGACCTGGCATGTCCAAGTCCAGTGGAGAGGGGAAAACCCCATCTTCAGAGCTGTCTGAGCAAACCCCTGGGATTTTCTGATTGCATCTTGGCTTGAGCCTGGTTCCCAGTCCAGGACTAAGGACTGCGGACGGGAGAATGGACTTCCCCAGGAGACTTGGGCCTGAGGCCTGTGATTCACCTCGGCAGCCAATGTGGCGGTCAGCTTCATGCGAAGCACATGGCTGAAAGCGGGGGTGGCTATCTCCCCCCAAAATGAAATCAAGCAACAGAATAACAGATGTCACTGACAGCTCATTTGATAACGCCTCTCAGCCAACATTCCTAACATAATGCCATGCACAACAGGTGGGGTTGACAGAAAATTTTGTTCGCCACACCTAAGACTGCCTTTCTCGCCTTTGCCGGCCTAGAACCAGAAATAGCTTCTGTGAGATTTTTGCTCTTCCATGATGTGTATTCATTCCTTCAGCTTACATTTCCGGGACACTAGTTATAATAATGAGAATAGTTATCAACCTAACGCTTGCACGTGTAACATCTGCACTATCTCATTTAAGCCTTACTACGAGCTCCTTGGCTCTCAAGAAGGGGTGACTTCGCCTTCCCTCTCCCCCAGCACCAGGGGACATTTGTCAATGTCTGGAGACAGTTTGGGTTGTCACAACTTGGGGGATGCTCTGGGGGTGACCAGTGGGTAGACATCCCGGATGCTGCTCTGTTCCCCACGTCGCTGTTGTCTGTTCCAGCAGTTAGCAAACTTTCTCTGTAAAGTGTCAGTTAGTAAATCAGGTGTATCTCATCATAACTACTTAACTCTACTGTGGTAGCACAAAAATAGCCCTAGAAAATATGTAAATGAATGAACTTGGCTGGGTTCCAGTAACACTTTATTTACAAAACCATGGGCCAGATTTAGCCTGCAGGACATAGCTTACAGACTCCTGGTCTATCATAATATCCATTCTTCCTTTAGTAAGTCTTCATTTTTAGCTGCGCGTATTTGTGTCCAGCAGTCCGCCCGATACAATGATAATTCTTAGCCACTCCCACAGGCAAATGTGACCATTTCAATAAACTCCAGCCAATGGGATATAAGAGGAAGCATTATTTGCGATTTCTTGAAAGGCTGTTTAAAAGTAGCGGTTTCATTTGGGAAGGACCCCTCTCTGCTCTTCTGCTTTTCCTCCTTCTTCCACCCCAGGAAGGGCCCCAGCAGTCATCCTGGACCATGAGGTGATTCGCAGGAGGAAGCTGCAGCTGGGAGGGAAGAGTAGAAAGAGCCTATATCCCCAGTGACGCCACTGAGTCACCACACTCGTGGTCTACATGTAGACTTTGACGCGATGGAAAGATAAACGTCTGCCTTGTTGAAGCCACCATGTGTGTTGGTGTTATATATGCGGTGGAACCTAACCTGAACTCTACGTCAGCATGTGGAAACACTCAACAAATAGTTGATCGTGAAAGGAATGCCTAGAGCATAGAGGAGCACCCTAGGGAAACTCATTTCTGCCGGGATGGGTGGGGGGGTCATGAAAACAAACAGACACCAGGTCCTCCTCAGGCTTTTCATGGCTCAACACCCCAATGACTCAAGTCTCCGGCCAGTTCCTCCTACTGCCTACTGCTTTTCTTCCTCCCCACAGGGGACTTCCCTTGTTTCGTGCCCACTGTCAACTCTGTCTTCTGGGGCACCCTTCCCCACCAAGATTGTCATAGAGAATTCAGTTTCCTCCAAGAGAATGCACTGTTCCTTGGTGTTTGAAAGGAGTTTCACCGCTAGACACCAGGCGGACGCAGCCAGGAGAATCTCCAACATCACAAAAGGAGCAACGTCTACTAGACTGAGGAAATGCAACAGATCCTTGTCATGGTCCCTGATTTGTTTGCCTGTCACTGACAGCGTGTGGGTGGCACAGAGGGAAAACCTGGCTTTGTCACCCAGCAACCTTGAATTTGATTAATGACTCCGTCCCTTCGCAGTGTGACACCGGCCACACTGTGTCATTTCCCTGAGTGTCACTTTCCCCAAGTACAAAATAAGGCCACAGCAACTTTCCCACAGCAATCGTGTGAGAGTTAAACAGGGAAAGAGCCGGGCACAGAGAAGGGGCCCAAATTCGTTCAGAAACTTCTCTAGGCCTGCCTTGCTGATGATCAGGACGGAAGCATGGTGGGGCGATTACCTGGGACTTGGGTGGATCCCCTGTCCTGCTTTGGAAGGGCAAAATCTTCTAGACTTCAAGCTAAACACTTCCTTTTCTCTTAGCCTGCCCCTACTCAACGGCACTTCCTTTTTCATCCCCCGACCCTCCTTTAAAGAGCTAGCAGAACAGTCCTTTGCATCAGTACAATTCCATTTCTCCAACACGATGTCAGCCACGCTGGAGTCCTGCGTGACCATCCAGTGCCACGAGGACATTCACAATGTCACACTTACCACGCATTTCTACTTTTCGATGAACGAGGCCTTGACGCTTTGCATGTCCGACTGAGTAAGTGGTCATGGGGCCCTTCAAAACTGCAGGCCCTTTCCATAAAGGTGGCTTAAGAATGCAAAATAGTCCACATCCCTGGAGAGGTCTGAAAAAGCTATTAGTGCCAGGCAGGGGAAATGAACAACCCAAAAAAAGCTGCCGGCCGGGAACAGGATCCCACAGCATTCAGTGTGTGTGAATTGGGTTCCTGGCTGTTCCTGGGGCTGTAAACTTAGCACTGCCTCCTGTAAATGGTGTCAAGGAGAAGTGGGTGAGCTCTAGAGAGAGGTTAAGAGGCCCCACAGGTGATGGCTATTTGGACGCATTCATGGCAGAGCCACTAATTGGGGAGTAAAAACAACACACCCAAAGGGAGAGAGGAGCGAATTATGGATATAGCTCTGGGTGGGAAAGAAGCAAACGATCTCTCTTTTTTGTTGTTGTTTTCTAGCACCTATTGAGACAAATGGTCCTTTTCATTCAACAGGGCATCGAAATATAACAAAAGACAGGACTAGACATTGGGTAGATAGGAACAAAAATCTGGTGGGGGCAGGGCAAACGAACTACCGTTTGTGTAC
Organism: Zalophus californianus; assembly: GCF_009762305.2. Taxonomy (NCBI): domain Eukaryota; kingdom Metazoa; phylum Chordata; class Mammalia; order Carnivora; family Otariidae; genus Zalophus; species Zalophus californianus. The sequence continues at coordinate 175,302,027 of NC_045598.1, read as the reverse complement.
AGTAAAGCCTGTCTCTTTGGTTGTTAACAGTAACAGGGGAGAAAGCTAAACACAGTCAGGGACATTGAAAAGTATTAACTTCCAATGTGTATGAAATGTTTTGTTAGGCCCTGTACAGATGAGACAGAAGCCATTCATCCATTCCATAAAGACCTGCTAGGCATGGACTGTGTACTAAGCATTGAGGGAGGTGCTGGAAGTCCAGTGAGGCACAGGCAGCCGTGGGCTCTGCCCACATACCCCTGACGTGGCAAGGGGTAGACCCAAAGCAGTGAGGAGTCCAGGTTCTTGAGTCGCGCTGCCTGTGTTAGACGGCCAGCCTTGAGCAAGTCATGACTGCGAGAAGTAGGAAGGAGGACAGAGCTGTGTGTGTTGGAACCACTCACCAAGAAGAACAAATCTACGAATCTTAGACATGCATTTCGTGGCAGGGTCTGGACTAGGACCTACAGCACAACAGCAGCTACACATATTTGAAGGGAGGGGTATGTGTATGAATGAGCCGTATTACATCTCTGTAATGAGGCTTAATACACTCCTTATTCTTCTATTACATCTGTATTTATATACCCAGCAAATAAACGAAGACCCTCCACATGAGAAGAGCAAAGCCTATTTACATGCCATCCCAAGAAAGTCGGCCACTGTCACTGGCATTTGGGCAGAGACTGACAGGCAGGCAGAAGAGTTGGAGAGCTTCATTGTGGAAGGAACCCCAACTTTCAGTGTGCCCCGATTGGAGGCTGTTGGGAAGCTGGAGGCGGGCTAACTGGAAGCAGGGGATCCTATTGGTTAGGGGTGCATATATAGCTTTCTCTGCTTGGTCCCAAGTTGGAAGCAAGGGAACAACAACAACCACAAACCAAACAGGCAAGGTATCAGTTATCAACGAAGTTCTGGACATTTCGGGCCGATTTTTACAGAGTTATTGTTTCGCTTCCTGGATTGCCACTAGAGAGGGCAATCTGGCTTCTTGCAAATCTGAGTTAGGGCAGGCTGGCTACCTGGGTTGTTTATTGATAAAGGCAGATAAAGGATGTATTTCTTGGGCAGGTTGTGGCTTAAAGTTTTCATTTTTTAATGTGACCTGGCCACTGCTTGTATATTCAGTCTCTCTGTACATGGGCTTGGGGGTTCATGAGGGTGTATGGACCCCTTGCAGTAAATTCCATGAAGGTCCCACAGAAAGGAACCCATTCCTTTATAATATCAGAAAGTAATGGTGTCATGCATCGTGGGACTTAGATGCTTTTTGTGGGTCGCAATCTTGCTTGGACTTCTGGGCCCCCAACGGCCAGATACTTTCAAGGCGTTGTGCCCTTCTCTCCAGAGTGAGAAATACCCAAAGAGGTGGTTTGAGCTGTGATGCTCAGGAGATGGTATGGTTAAAAGAGATTTCAAATTAGAGTCCTGGGTCCTGGTGCTACTTTTGCCACTTCCTTAGCGGGGTGCCTTTGGGGAGCCAACAGCTCCAAGCCTGCTGTCGCTCTTGGGACACGAGTCCAGCTGAGGACTTTCAGGGCCACCTACACCCCCTCTTCCCCCCCACCGCTCCCCCCTCCCCTGCGCCCCCATCCCCTCTGACACTGTAAGAGCTGCAACAATATTTGTGAAAATGCTTCATAAACTGTGTAGAGTTATGCAAATGTAAGTGCATATTATGAAAATTATGGAAATGTTATTGTCTATCGGCATCCAGCATTTGTAGAAATCCATTAATGGGAATCTTTAAAAAAATTCTTTTCCCCTGGCGTGGTTCTTAGGCTACTATGTGAGGTCTTACTCCATCAGCTGTTAGGTCTTTAAAGCGGCACATCATTTTCGAGTGAGTTATTCAATTAATCATTTGTCATAACTCCAATGTCCCTTTGGATTGTGCTTCTGGAAAGCCATCGTAACTGGAGGAGTGGCCCTAACTCTCTGCTTATCTTGCAAACAGATCAAATGGCTGCAGGGGCGGGGGGAGCCTGATTAATGGCCAAATGAATTAGTAGCAAGTTGGGAAAAAAAAAAAAAAAACCGGAGAGCCAAATGGTCACCAATACAGTTTACCTTCCTTCACACAATGAGGTGGTCCAGTAATGCAGCTAAATGGGATTGCTACAGATTGAATCAAAACGGGGAGATTGCTATTTAAAGGCCCCCCGGGGGAAATTACTTGATAAAAGATCTTTCCATTTTCATGGATGAGTCCCCTGAGAGAGTCGCTTTTTCTAAATTAATCCAGTTTTCAAATTATTTTTGTATATTACAATATATATTAAACTATAAGCAGAAATTACATTATAGAATAGAATATACAAATATATAGAGAATAGAGTTTAGATAATATATGTAATTTCTCATAATAATAAGTTACTGAGACCCAGTGGCTAACATGTATGTGAATTGTGTGGCTATTTACATTTCTCCTCTGAGAGATGGTGTTGAAGGAAAGATGGTGCCTTGATTATAGGTCCTTCAGAAAATTCCCTTCAACAAGGGGAAAAGTATCCAACTCAGGATAAAGATATTATTTCAAATAAATAGCTGTGACCAACGAGAGGATGGTTGCCATTTGCACTAGTAAGCTCCCTATCAGAAAAATTGGAATTATGGGGAAGAACTTAGTGGAAAGCTGTTTCATTTGATAATTGGGTTTGAATTTGTTCCAGAAAATGCATGTCAATAAGAGGTGTGAGATGGGTAGGCCTCTCCTACTTCAATATATTTAGGTAAAAATAGATTTAGAGTAAAATAAATATAAACAAGTTTTTTGGGGGAAAGAAGTGCCCCGGTTGCAGTTGGGACAAGCTAATGGTGTCATGCATCGTGGGACTTAGATGCTTCCTTCTGCTTTGTCTAGTGACAGACAAAGTGATAGGGAGAGTCCAAGAACCCAAGGTAGTGGGGCGGGGGGAGGCAGGCATTAAGCAATTAAGCATCATCTGGGAAGTGACTTTGTTCTTTCACTGGGAATGCCTCTCTGGGCCACTGCCTGGAGCAAATAGCACTTGTCTCTTCCCAGATCTCTTTTTCCAGCTGTTTCCAAAGTACCCCCAGAGACAGACAGACATGACTGTATATGTAAAGTCAACAAAGATGGAGAGTGAGCCTGAAATCAGGCCTGAAGGTCAACTACCGTCACATGGAAGACACTTGTAACATCACCTGGACATGGGGAAGTAAGGTCCAGGAAGGATCTCTGATTCCCTGGAGATCCCACAGCCAGTCAAGCTCAGGTAGGTAAGTTCTTTTTTCTCCTCTGTCTCCTGATGGGCATCACTGGGGAGATATTACGTAACATCATTCCTGCCTTGGGGCCAGGGGGCCTAGGGGGTGTTGTGCTCATTAGCTGGGTAATGCTTGCCACCACCTTTGAAGCTGCTGGATAGGATCGCAGGTAAATACCATTACCGGCTGCAAATGAATGTTCCCCCCCCCCCCCCCCCCCCCCCCCCCCCCCCCCCCCCCCCCCGCACACAACCTGTTTTCACTTGTTGCCCGGGGCCACTGGCCACTTGTGGCTACAGAGATTGCTGCTGAGTGCCGGTTCACAAGCATCCATTTGCTCCCCAGCTTCAGAAAATAGAAGGGCTGGGTCCGGGTCTTATTATTAAAAGCAAACAAACCCATTATTAAAAGTAAACAGGGCAGAACTGCTTTGAAACAATTGATTAAATGTCTCCTGGCTCAGTGGCCTAAATTCACCCCTGTTACTCCAAACAAAGCCTCCCATATTGAAAATCTAAAGAGAGAATGCTAGCAGTGTGGTTCCGAATCACAGGTGCGCTTGCACATGCACACACATACACACACTATTGAGTGCCTGTTACAGCTTAGGCTCAGGAACCACATTATCTCTAATCTTCAAGATTTAGAAGTAAGAATATTTTGCATTTTATCAATGGCATGGGCAGGCCATTTGCAGTAATTTGCTCACGGACACAGCTATAATATGGAAACATGAGCATTTGAACTTAAATCTCTATGACTCCAAACCCATGCCTAATCTACCTTAGCACATTACAGACCGGTCTCCTATGCCCCTGTGTTCATTGTTGATTTAAAGAAAAGCCAAGACACAGGAGAAGGAAACTTGCATCTGCCCCGGTAAAACCTCCTGAAATTGTAGGCATGTTTGTGGGGTTGTTGGAGAGAGGAAGCCTCAAGCCACCTCCATCAGTTAAGTGTGCAAAGTGGGCACAGCAAAAGACTATAGATGTTAAGTGGCTGGTGATTATTATCTTGCCCCTGTGCATGCTCAATTCCCCGGGCCATTTTATGTACTCAGCTGTCCAAAGAAACCAGAAAGCAGCTTTGTAGGTGCAGAATCTTGGTCTCGTCAGTGAGTTAACAGACTCTCAGGGATAGACTCCTGCTAGCCAGATTTATGAGAGACAGATGTATAGACAGAATATTAATTGGCTACAGTAGGATTTTGTTTACCTGGGAGTTTTAGTGCTAGAAACATTAACAATGGGATTGTTCGAAAATGAATTTAAAAATTTCTAAAATCATGCCATTGGAAGAATCAATAAACAATCTGCTGTGGGTGCAATGCCAGGTAATAGAGATTTACCATACCAGCAGTCACTAGCTGGGGATGGTACAGATAGATGGTGTCACTGTTATGAATAGATCGACATTGACTTCATCAGAGCTACTTCGTGTTGTGAAAAACCTTATGAAATTATATGGGATAAGAAACTATTTACTGGAAAATAATCTGACAATTCCCCCAAAAGTTTACAAATGGATATTCCATATGAACCAGAAATTCCACTATAAGTATATCCCCAAGAGAACTGAGAACACATGTCCACACAAAAACTCATACATGAATGTTTATAGCACCTTTATTCATAGTACTCAAAGTGGAAACAATTCAAATGTTCATCAACTGTTGAATGGATAAACAAAATGTGGTATATCCATACAATGGATTATTCAGCCATAAAAAGGAACGAAGCGCAGAAACATGCTACAACATGGATGATCCTTGTAAACATTATGCTGAGTGAAAGAAGCCAGATGAGAAAGGCCAATGTATGAAAGGTCATTTATATGAAATGTCTGGAATAGGCAAATCTCTAGAGACAGAGAGTTGATTAGTAGATGTCTAGGGCTGGGGATGGAGAGGTACAGCGAAATGCAAATGGGTAGGGGTTGCTTTGATGAAAATGTTCTAAAATTAGTTGTGGTGATGGTCACACAACTGTGACTATACTAAAAAAATCACTGTAAAATGTTTACATGGGGAAATGTTGGGTTTTGCAGAATATGTAAATTTTCCATTTTCCGGCAAACTCAGATGCCTCTGATTAATTAGATTTAACTAGGTGTTTTTCAATTGCTTCATGTGTCATGTTAAAAGTAAGGTGTTCTAATATGCTTTTCACTCTTTTTTCTGCTACTCTAACCAGAACTCGTATCTTACTTACAAAATGCTCCTTTTTCTCATTGTGCTTGGATGGAACAGAAAAAGCTAAGCTCAAGAAGAGGAAGAGATCAGATCTTGGACAATCCTGTTCTGTAATTTGCAATGGGGATGTCTGCTTTTTCCCTGCAAACCCCATTCTCAATATCAAGGTAACTAATTTTGCCAAATTAGGAGTCAGCAGGCAACCTGGGACAATATAAACAAGGAGAAGGAAATCAAATTCTCCTGGGAGAAGTGTGACTGGGCACAGAGTAGATGCTCAAGAAGTAGATCAGGAATTGACTAACCATCCCTACCCCAGTACTGGGCAGACACACTTTCCTGGTGACCTAGAACCATTAGATAGGGTCCCTCTTCCTTGAACAGTCCCAGAGAAATGTAAATTCTTCTTTTTTTAAAGATTGTATTTATTTATTTATTTGAGAGAGAGAGAGAACGAGTGGGGAGAAGGACAGAGAGAGAGGGAGAAGCAGGCTCCCCGCTGAGCAGGGAGTCCGATGCGGGCCTCGATCCCAGGACCCTGAGATCATGACCTGAGCTGAAGGCAGATGCTTAACTGGCTGAGCCACCCAGACACCCTGAAAAATGTAAATTCTTTTACTTTTCCCCTCTTTCACATCTTCCCATGAACCAAACTATGTAATTGCCATGACCAGATGCTTCAAACTGGCCTGCAGAGGAGATTTTAAAAACTGGGAAATTTTAAAATATTTAGATTTTGGAAAACTTCACATCAAGATGCAAAGTTTCAGCCCCTCTGGAAGGACTGGAACGCGTGGCAATAAGGGCACACATTCCCACTCGGCCTGGGACCGAGGAACAACTGGCTCTTGGAGCGAGCACTTTGCTCTCCAGGCGTCCACCGTTCCCCCGCTTCTTATGAACGGACAATTGGCCTGCTTCACGGGTATGCTGCCTGACCCCATAGACATGATGAGCTTGTGACCCCGCTGTTCCAGCCTTTGGCCTTGTTACCAACCAGTCTGTGAGGGTAGACCTTCTTTCATTAGTTTCCTGCCTCAGTGACACATTTGGCACATTGAGGTTATATTATTCTTGGGTGTATCTCAGGCCACCATCCACAAACACATACAAAACATCTCCTAGGGTGAGTCACTGCAACAGATATTACTGTTGATTCTTGCTGGTTTCATTTTCAAAAAGGCCTTCCGTTTCTAAATTTGAGACGCTTTTATCTGCTGACAACTGCCCAGTTTTTCTAAGGGACTTAGTGGGTTGGGGCTCATAAGACATTCTGCTAATAGGTCATGAGGGGGTCATGAGGGGGAGCTTAAACCAGTTTTATCTCACAGATGAGCCATGGTAATGATCAATACATGTGAATAGCTCACCTTGATTGAGTACTTACTTACTGTGTGCCAAGTGCTCGAGTCAGTCATCCCATTTAGGCCTCACACACCCTTAGGTTCCATAACACTTCCATTATCTATTTTACAGATGAAGAAACTGAGGCACGAAAAGCTGGGACGAGAAGAAGTCAGAATTCACACCTAGGCTGCTTGACTCTGAGCCTATCCTCTTCACCACCTTGCCTGGCTGCCCTTGTACAAGGGTCAGAAGTGTCACAGATCATTGCCTGAAGCTTCATCGCATCCCTGAGGCCTCCCCTAGCAACCTGGACACACGTTGGAATCTTGTGAGGAGCCTCCAAAGCACAGAGGAAATACCATCGTGGGTTAACATTTGGGGGATCTAATGCAGGGTGAATGTGGAAGTCTCTGCACTCTTCTTTCTGTATGTTTGAAATTGTAGCAAAGTAAAAAAAAATTAAATGAAAAAAGTGTATTGGAATAACATTAATTGACTTGGAGGGATTTCTATAGGAATTGTTTTTTTTTAAAGGTTTTATTTATTTACCTATTTGCGAGAGAAAGAGAGAGGGAGCACAAGTGGGCAGAGAAGCAGAGGGAGAGAGAATCCAAAGCAGACTCCGTGTGGAGAGTGGAGCCCGATGAGGGGCTTGATCCCAAGACTGTGAGATCGTGACTTGAGCTGAAACCAAGAGTCAGATGCTTAACTGACTGAGCCACCCAGATGCCCCAAGAATTGTTGATGGTAAGAAGTGTTAACAGGAAATTTTTTTTTTAATTTTAATTTTTTAAAAAAGATTTTATTTATTTGAGAAAGAGAGCCTGAGCAAGGAGGAGGGGCAGAGGGAGCCTGATGCGGGGCTCAATCCCAGGACGCTGGGATCATGACCTGAGCCCAAGGCAGACGCTTAACCACCTGAGCCACCCAGATGCCTCAACAGGAAGCGTTAGTAACAAGATCCAGAAAAGTGAGTGTGATGTGATTCTATTCATGTAAAGCAAATAATGACAAAATATGCACACACACATATGTACACACACACACACCCATATGCCTGTATGTCCTTATACGAGGATGGGATAAAATGTGTATAATACATTAAAAAAAAAAATCTGGAGCCCAGTTCCCATTCTACTTTAATTGTTTAAGGGTAGGACCTGAGCAAGAGTAGTTTCTTTTAAAGTTCCTTAGATCAAAGTTCTCAAATTTGCTGCACGTTAGAATCATTTGGGGAGTTTTAAAAAGTCCTGATGCCCAGGCTATGGCCCAGATGAATTAAATCAGCCTCCCCGGTTGTGGAACTCAGGCACAGGTGTTTTCAAATTCCCCCAGGGGATTCCAATTGCCAAGTCTGAGGACCAGGCAGAGCTCCTGGTCACCTGGGGCTGAGAATTACTTCTGAGAGGGAAGTCCTGTGGGTAGACTATTATGTGATAGGCATTTGATATCTACTTCAACCCTGGAAAGAGGCCACGAGTCAGGAACCTGCAAGGAAACAGGCTGGCTCCAGAGATCAAACAACCTGCCAGAAGTCTCAGGGCTAGGAGATGGTGGTGGGCATCCTGAACCACCCTCTACCAGGTGAAGGATGGTGATGGGAGTGCCTTTGAGAAGGCTTCGTTGCTTCTCATTCTCTCCTTTCCAAGATCACACGACTTGAAATTCCTTTAGTAGAGCTTCATTCCTCTGGGTTCCTCCTCCGAGGAGCTATTAAAAAAAAAAAAAAAAAAGGCAAACTCTCCTGGGAGGAATTGCATGTTAATCAGATCTTGTCTGCGCAGTGAGTTCTGGGCATTTTGAAGGGAGGAAAGAGTTTGAGGGATGCTTAAACATGTGGAAAGAATGGGATGTAGGGGGTGTAAATCTGATGTTGTCCCTTTCCTGTTCACAATCCCTAATTCACTAGACTTACCTCATCTTGTGTAGTTGAGACTTCGTGCCCATTGGCTAGCAACTCTCCATTACCGCCTTCCCCCAGTCCCAGCGCCTGGCAGCCATCCTATGAATTTGAGTATTTTAGCTAGTACTCAATTCCACTCATAAGTGGAATCATGCAGTCTTTGTCCTGTAGTTGGTTTATTTCCCTTATCGTAATGTCTTCAAGTTGCATCCATGTTGTTACATATTGCAGGATTTCCTTTGAGGCCGAATAATACCCCATTGTATGTACATACCACATTTTCTTTATCCATTCATCCATTATGGACATTTAGGTTGTTCCCACATCTTGGCTATTCATAATAGTTATTATGAAGAAGCTATTATGAAGAAGCTACGTCTGTAAGATTTATCGAATGCTTATTTACCATATGCCAGGAACTGCTTTAAATGCTTTCCATATATTAGTGGAAGTAAAAGTCACTACAGACCTATGAAGTTTTTATCCCCACTTACAGATGAGGAAACTGAGGCCCAGTTAGTTTGGCCCAAGGTCATACAGTCAGTTAGTAGGTTGTAAACTGGAGTTTGAACCCAGTACAATCAGGCTCTATAAACAGTGACCTGATCACTATAATACCAATAGTACTAAATATCATACTAATGATAATGATTGACAGCAAACTGTATGTCAACTACTATTACTGGCAAGGTGAAGATGTGACTTATACATCCCCATAACCTTGGGGACAGGATCCAGCAGGGTTGTCCATGAGATTGGTTAACTCCAGAAGTAACACTCCTCCTTATGATTTTTGGGAGGGGGTGGAGAAGGGTTGTGATGAAAAGTTGGACAGAGTTGGTTAAGCGACTGCCTTCGGCTCAGGTCATGATCCTGGACTGCTGCGATCAAGCACCAGCCAGGCCCCCTGCTCGGCCGGGAGTCTGCTTCTCACTCTGACCCTTCCCCCTTCTCATGTGCTCTCTCTCTCTCTCTCAAATAAATAAATAAATAAACAAAATCTTTAAGAAAAAAAGTTGGGCAGAGTGCTCCAAGGTAAAATTATCTTCTGCAGCTGTGATGTGCCCCTCCATGAATCTCCTTGATTCATGCAGTTTTTCAAAGCCAGAACTTGACCTATTACTGAGTGAGTCTGAACAAGCCTACAGCATTTTGCATATGGTTTCTTTTGTCTCCTCCCTTTTGTTGTATTTTGTGCTTCACAGGGTCAGCTCACGGGGCAAGGGAGCAGTCAAGAGTTAGGTGCTTACGTTTAGAGGTCTTTTAAAAGCCGCTCATTTGATTCCCTTCTTCCTTGCCTATTTGGCGGTAATCTAAATGAGGGCCCCAGCTATGTGCAGTTTGGCGGTGGAGCTATGAAAAGGAACCACCAGCCTCCAAATCAACTCAGGAATATTTGCGCTCTTTCCAGGTTGAACGTCCCAACAGGGCTCTCTGCAGTGATACCAACACCCAATGCCCTCAGCGGACCTGAAAAAACAAAAACCAAAAAAACATCCAAGTCACAGGCAGTCAACAATATCCAGAAACCGAAGACAGGATACAGAAACTCAATCCATTTATTTTGCAATGGCAAATCAATCCACTTTCCCAGCATCCTGCAACTTTTATTGAACTGGGCATCCCGCCACAGGATACGCACCCAAACTCTCCTTAATTACATATTTGTTAATTACAAATTAATTACAAATTACGAATGCTGTCTGCAGTCGTGACTGGCGTGGCAGTCCTGATACCACAGAAAGGGCTTCTCCAAAGACTGCAGTAGCAGCAGCCGCATCAGCTTTCCCGCCCTACTGAGCGCTCACTAGAATATGCTGGGCACTGCGCTAAGCGTGCCACCCTGCAAGACCCCGGGGAACGGCGGTGCACCCTCGGTTCCCGGCGCTCGCAGCCATTGTGGGGTGGGCGCTCTTCCAGCCGCGTGCTGACACGCCCTCTCCGCGCTGCGACCCGCGCCCAGGGCAGGAGGGGGTGCTCCGCGCGTGCTCTGAGGAGGAGGTGGCTCCCGCGGGGCTGGAATCCTCGCCGCACAGCCAGCCAGTTCCCCTCCGCGGCGTGCGCTCCACGCGCCTCCCGGGCATGCGCTCCTAGCCCCGCCCGCGTGCGGCGGACGCACGGCCGCGAGCGCGCGCCCTACCCGCGCCCCCGCGGCGGACGCACGGCCGCGAGCGCGCGTGCGCCCCTCCGAACGTCCCCGGGAGCCGCGCCAGAGCGAGCGCCGGGGCCGGGCGCGCAGGAGTGAAAAGGAGGCGGCGGCCGCGGCTGCGAGCAACAGATCCGGACGCCGCGAGCAGACGCGTTCTGCTGTTGGGCGATTTTTTTTATTTCAAAAATATTATTAAATTAGAAAATCTTGCATTTTTAAATGGCGCTGGCCCCAGGTCAGCGGGCGGTTTTCTCTGCTTCAAGATGGGCTGTGCTGTTTCCGTCGTGGGCACCAGTGGTGGCCTGATTGTCAGTCTTCTCCGGGCATTTTTAAGACCAGGAGCCGAGCACTGCATGTAGGCGAATCACCCTGCAGGGCGGTTTGGCTTTTTAAATTATTGTTATTATTTGGGGCAGAGAACAGCCGATCTTGGGCACTTCGTCCTCTTTGCAGAAGAGGCTGTGAGTCGTAGGTGGGTCGCTCGGAGGGTGGAATTGCTCGCGGGTGAGCGAGCCCCGGCCCCGCGCACAGTCCAGGCGGCCCCGAGTGTGTGTCCTCTCCCTGCCGGCGCCGGGAAAATGGAGGCTGTGATTGAGAAGGAATGCAGCGCGCTCGGAGGCCTCTTCCAGACCATCATCAGCGACATGAAGGTAGGACGCCGGGGGCGCGGCTGCTGTGGCGGCGGCCGCGCACTGACCTCGCCGCGGTGCTTCGCCTCCGCCCCGGGCCAGCCGCCCAGCCCTTGCCTGCGCCGCGGCCGCCGGCCACCTGCGGGAGCGCTCCGGCCCGGTGTCACCTGCTCACCCGCGGCGCCGCTCCGGGCTCTGCTGGGTCACCGGGCGGGCTGCTTCTCTGGGGGTGTCTTATGCCCCCTGCCCTCTCCACGCTCATTGTCCCAGGGGGCGGCACCATCTCGTTTCCCTGGGGGCGCAGGGCCCCGGCTCCAAGTTTTCCATTGTCTGTCGCTGGACGGAGTGTCTGCGACCCTTGGAGACTGGGTGTCTGGGCGGACACCTCATTCCCCCGAGTACGGGGTGGGGGCTTCTGGCGCGGTGGTGGGGAGGGGTATGGGGGCTCTGCCCGGCCCCGGGAACCGGCCCCCCACCCCTGGCCGAGAGCCTGAGAGAGAGGCCTTCCTCTCCCTCCTTGGCTTTCAGGTTCATCTGGGGGGGGGGAGGGATCTGAGCAAATTAGGCATTAATTGGGCTGTTCCTAAGCTGGTGAGGGTGTGCATGCCTTCCTCAGCCCTCCCCGGGGGCGCGGAGCAGAAGTTCCCAGAGTAGCCTTGCTGGGGACCCTCCTTCCACTGGCTGAGGCTTCAGCCTGAAAGCAAGATTGGGGTCCCCTAAAGAACTGTATTTCTCCCCCCCCCACCCACCACACACAGACTCCAGGTTTTCTCTTGGAAGGATTATGAATATTGTGTGTGTGTGTGGTGTGTGTGTGTGTGTGTGTGTGTGTCCGTGTGTGCTCGCGCACGCGCGCACGCGCGTGTGTATTGGGGGCGGGGAACAACACCCTGGTTTTTTTCCTGCAAAGGGTGGGACTGGGGATAACCTGATCCTTGGATGTGGATTTTCTGGTGCATAGAGATAGACCAGGGCCCTGTGTTACTCATCCAAAGGAAATATAACCAGCCTCGCGAGCTGGCTGGAGGTGGGAATTGGGGGCGGTGGGGGGATTTTTTTTTTCCATGTGTATTTAGGGAGCTTCTCTTTGGCTTTAACCCAGCCCCAGTTTGCCTCAACAGATCCGGGGAGGTGGTGTTTAATTAAAAGCTCGGCTTCCAAAACGAGTAGGCAGGTTTGGAAAGCTGTACAGCCGGTGGGTGTGGATAGCCCCTCTTCAGCCGCTGACTGGGCGTTTGGAGGAGCTTTTGTCTGATGCAGTGTAAGGTTTAGAGAGGGTTTGGCCTGGGAGATGGACTTTGTGAAGGAATGCTCAGCTGTCACGCCTGCTTCCCCCTTTTAGAAGCAAGTGCCATCTCCCCAAGGGTGAACTTTTCCAAGGTGCCTCCATCCTGGTCTTGGCCCTCCTACAGAGCCTGTGTTGTTGTTGTTTTGTGTGTGTGAGAAATTGACATTCGTGTAGCATTATCTTCAGCTAGACCCTGCTTGTCCAGGAATGCCTCTAATCCAGCCACTTGGAATTAGATGCATTATTCCCTGTTCAAAGACAGCCTCTTTCATTGCTTTGCCCCCAATCCACATTGACCTATTGAAGTGCTCTTTTGAGACAAAGATTGGTGTCCCCGCCTCGGACTCTGGGGTATTTCTTGTTAACTTAAATTCTGTATGCCTTATAATCAAAGATTTGGTTTGGGGCACATGTGTATTTTGATCACCAGGGGAAGAATTTGAGATGGGCAGGTAAAGCTGCTTGTGTTTTTTTCTTTTTTCTTTTTGAAGAGAAATGGATGTTTCCAGTCTCTGAGTAGTAACAAGGACCCAGTGACCTAAAAGTTCTGCCCACTGCAGACCCAGAAAAAAAAAAAATCTAGAGTTTTTTCTCTCTCTTTGTTCCTTAATCCATAATCCCTCCAGTCTCCGTTCTTTGCGTTTAGCAGTTTGAATGCAAAGCCTTTCAGAAGGTAGCCCACCACAGGATGGGCCCCCTGTTTTCCACCTGCCATCCTGTGGCTGCCCTCTAGCATTCTGGCCAAGGGGATTTGTGGGTGCCAGGGTGGCATGTTTTTCCCTCTGCAAGATGCCAGTTAAAAATAAGGATTTATTTAATGCCCTTTCAGTGCTGGATCTATAGTTTGTGGTTCCTGACTTCTTTCCCTTTGAATTTAGTAGGGTTTGTTCAACATCCTGTGGGAAGGCATTTATTTTAAGGTTGTTTGTTTTGTTTTGGCAAAGATTTGAAAAGCAAACTGGAGGGGAAGACTGAAACTTGCCTTGGGGTCTGCAGGATTCCAGACTTTTGGGGAGTAGAGAGAGATAAGGAAAAAGAAAGGGGTAGCCTGATTGCCAAGATTGTTTACGCAGGAGACAGTTGTTGAATATTTTAATGGAGTTTTTTTTTAAAAGACTTCTTTGTGGGTTGGATGGAAGTGATATTTTAAAAGGGAATTAAAAATTTGGGGCATATAGGATAAGCAGTGCATAGTATGCACAATGCATGGAGTCACCACCAATAAAAGTCAGTCTTTTAATATCTGAAGTCAGCTGGCTTTCTAATGACCAGTTTATCCTTTTTCTCTTTGAACTGCCACGATGGGTTTCTGATGTCTTTGGTCCCCTTTCTATTTGCTTTGAAGGACAAGTGTAAATGTTGGAAACCCATTTGGAATGCCATCTTGAGAAAATTTTTAGGTTATTTTTCCAGAAGTAGTGCTGGACTGGGGTGAGGAAGGGGTAAGGAAATTTTTTTTTTAGTAGCATTTGATTCTCCAAAATGTACAGTGACACAGGAAGGGAGTCAGTTTCCTCTTTGGAGGAAAAAAAAAAAAAACAACAACAAAAAAAAAATGGAGTAATTTCAAGGCCTAACACCATACATCTTCCAAAACCAAAAACCTCAAGACACTGAAAAGCTGGAGAGGAATCCTGCTTTTTTCTAGTGATCCTTCATCTGGCTAAATCCTCAGCGGTCAGGGTGTGCGTTTTATCCTTTTCAGGGGGAAGGGTGCGGAAGAAACCCTCGCTCTTCTTCCATTGGGATCCAGCAGCAGCTGTTAAATAACTTATTGATTCCTTGACGAGAGGAAACCTTGTGTGTTTCCCCCTGTCTTCCACCCTCCTGTGGTGGTGGTCACTGATGACGGTGGTGTGCAGAATCGCTTAGTGGCTGCCTTTCCGCCCATCCACATAAATCAAGTTGTCTGGTGTGAGCTGGTCCCAAAGGGAAGGAGAGACAGAGATTCACGTGGCTGGAGGCGAGGGCCCATCCCCCGTTTGTCTGGGGGAACAGTAGCTTGCCAGTGACTCTATGGAAGGCCAACTGACTGGCTTCTGATGTTTGACAGTGGTTAGACATTGACGAGGTTCTAGAATCTTTTTGGAGTTTCTATCCAAGTGCCAAGAAAAGCAGGCTAAATGCTGCAAACAGATTTGAGCCATGACTTTTTTTTTTAATTTATTGGGATATAGTGGACATACAACGTTATATTGGTTTTAGATATACAACACAGTGATTTGATACTTGTAGTTTTTAAATTTATTTTTATTGATTGATTGATTTTTTTTTTTTTAATGTTTAGGTAATTGAACCAGCAAAGAATTTGATGATGTTTGGGAAGCTTTTAAGACCAGGAGACTGGCTAAACTCAAGGGCAAGTCACTGTGGATATCTTTCTTCTTTAAATAATTAACTTAGGTTTTTTGTGTTTTTTTTTTTTTTAAGTTGGATGCTAAAACCAAATATTTTCCTCAGCCTTGTTGCTCAAGAATCAGCATGTCAGGAGCTGAATTGGGCCTGATACAGGGAGAACTTTGTACTAGGTTACTAGGTTTGAGAGTGTGTTGGGGGTTATGTAATGGGACTGGGGGCTGAAAAACACCAAAGCACACCTTGAATTCCCTACCCCACCTTTCACTGTAGAGAGAGGTGTCCTGTTACCAGCACCTGTGCCGAGCAGAATAAGGGCCTTGTTCAGTTCCTCTCCACTGCCCCCCACCACTGTTGGCACCTGTATCCTCCTAAGTTCTGCCTAAAATTAGAGCTGGTAAAGGAACTTCTTGAATTCCATGGAAATCTTTTGTGGTTCGAAGGCATGACATGGTATTTTCCCTCACTTATCATAGATCAAGAATGTGGGTATTGAGTCCAGCGCTGGATAATGATTTCAGGGTTCCCCCCACCCCCCACTGTTTTGGCTTTGGGGTTTCTCTCAGACGAGAGGCTCCTTCCTTGGTGTTTATCGAGGGCCTGCAATGTGGAAGGTCTCTTGCTGGGCAGCAAGGAGCCAACAAGGCCTGCCCTTGGAGAGCTGCTTGTCCTGTGGGCTGTAAGTAGGTAACATTAAGTACCCTATGGTGACCATGAAGGAAGGGCATCAGTCAGTTTTTGAAGGACTTCTCTTTGACTCTTCAAAAAAAAAAAAAAAAAAAAAAAATGTTTTCTCTAGGAAGATACTGAAAACCCAGCGAAGGCCTCCAAGAGCGGCCAGGTGCTCTGAGGGAGGTGGGTGGCCCTGAAAATCGGGACACAGAGGCAGGACCAGCAGAGCCCTTGTAGAGTACAGATGGGCCCCATGTTGTTTTTTCTCTTAGCAAATGGCTGCATTTGCCCCGGATTTTACAGCTTCCTCAATTTGGGCCTGTGGGCGAAGAAGGTGAAGTGAAGATGTCATAAAATTTGGCAGCGGGGAAACTGTCCAGAATGGGTGCCTGTTCTGAGATCGAGAGCCTATATAGATCAGTCTGTTTTTTTTAGGTGTAGATCTTGCCCAGGTTTGGAAAGAAGTCTTTTTTTTTTTTTTTTTTTTGTCTCGGCTTGAATGTTTCTGTGGGAAAATCCTGTATACATCATATTTAACCAAGTTGTGTAGAACTTGTTGCTCGACACCGTGAACCTTTATGTTCTGAATTTCCACAGTTAGCGATGCCTCACATGGAGAGAAGGTCAATCCCAGGTCATGGTTTGCATGGAAGATGAGCTGAGTTTGAGTTTTGCCTGGTTCAGCTATCAGTCCGTTCTTATGAGAGTAGCATGTACTCGTAATTCTGTAGTATTTATTGAGCACCAGCAAGGTTGCAAGCACTGAGCTCAGTGCTGTGATTCAGCAAGTAAAGATACAGAATTTCCAGTTAAATTTGAATTTCAGATAAACAGTGAACAACCTTTTTAGTATAAGCATGTTCCATGCATCCTCCAGCTTCTCAGCGACTGACCTCATACTTTGAACTGCTCTTTTGCATCCAGGAAAAGGAAAAAGCTAAAATGGTATCTGTCAATATGGCCAGCTCATTTGAGGTTGTTAAAATGTTTGGAGGATGTTAAAGTTGAAAAACTATTGATCTAGTAGACGCTTTATCTGTAATTTTCATCTGGGCTTTTCCATCTTGCCGGGGATGCGTGAGAGCTCGCAAGATTCCTTCTGCAGGAGACTGTTTAGGTGCTTAGATTGGGGCTGGGAAAAGGAGATAGTTCTGAGGTCTCCATTCTTCTCGGAACTGCCTTCAGGACACTTTCCCCTTAAACCCACACCTCTGCAAAAACAAAGAAATACCTCTCCTGGAACCAAACAAAAGCCAAAGGCAGATTTAGCTGCCTAGGACACCAGAGGAGAAGTATTTGGGGCTCCTTAGAGGGAACTGATGGATGCTTTAAGCACTTTAACTCGGATTTGCAGATTGCACTGCTGATATGGCCTTATTAAGCAGCAAACCCGAGAGACAAATGGAGTAAATTAATTGGCTGAGCTTCGAGGAAGCCCATTGTATTTGCGGAGGTTCTCCCTTGAATTAGTTGGGAAGCTGCGCAAGGTTTCCTCTGAGTATCTGACACACAGACACACACGAAACCCCCCAAAGCAAAAGCAAACCCACCCAGCATAGATTCCAGAGCAGCCCACCCCCCTTGTCAGTGTTCCCCACCTCTTAGCCCAGGGAGGACTGGGCTGTGTGTGTCTCTGCTGCTTCCCGATTTAAGATGCTCTTGTGCGCCACCTGTATGTAGTAGGTGCTTAGTGTTCATGGCATATGGTGAGCATGGGGCCGGAAGGGACTTGGTGAGAACCGGCCATGTGCCAGGCAATGCGCTAAGTGCTTGGTGCGCATGGTTTCATGTCGTCCTCACATCGGCCCCACTTTACGGATGAGAAAACTGAGGCTCTTTGGAAAGAGGTGGTAACTTATCCAAGGCCATGGTGAGGTGGATTGGCTCAGACCTTGGCCGATTTGATTCCCAAAGCTGGAGGTCTTTAGAACATGCTGAAGGTAGAGTGGGGGGGAATGGGTTTATTTGTAGAGGGCAGCATACCGAATTCCACTCTGCTGAGTTCTACAGGAGGCTCAAGGAAGGAATCAGGGTCTTATTTCCGTGCCTGGAGCCCAGAGCCAGCCTGGAGGCCTGAACTTGAGCTCAGATGCGGCGGGGGCTATTGTGGGGCGGGCGGCTCCCATCTGGCTGTCGCTTTTGTGGAAGTCATTTAATTTATGATCTATTGACATATTGTGGCTTCCTTCCCTCTCCCACTCACCGGTCTTCTCTGACAGACAAACCTGGAATTCCCTTTCCTCTTCTTCTGGGTGTGCAGAGGGGAAAGAAGCCTTCGGGCCAGGCTCTGGCCTGTCACCCTTAGCTCCTGTCCTTGTCCCCATATGAAGTGCTCGCAGTGTTCTCCGTGAGTGGCCAGAGGGCCGTGTTTATACGTCCGGGGAGCCCATCGGTTCCCGAGACTGGGAGACTGTGCAAGCCTGGCAGCCCGCGCTAATTATATGAATTAAATAAGTTCACCCAAAGTTCAAATGACACGTCTAAGGGAACTCCTTACCTTGAACTCATTTTATGTCCAGCCCTGGAACTCTCTGGTAAAAGAGCTTTTCTGTATTTAATTACGTCCCCGTAACTCTCCAGTTTGGTTGAGTCTGTAGAGCCATTTCAGGCTCTGTGTTTGCAGAAGTTGATGGGATCACCGAAAAACCCCTCCTTCCTGTGCTGATTCTTGGCATATACGGCCTTGGTCATAGTTTCTAAGTGGTTTTTCTTTTCCTGTCTAGTTTAAGTGGGTTAAAAAAAAATCAATTGAGTGTCTTTTGAGCTGTGTGTCTTTTTATTTGCTTTCTTCCCCTTGAAGAATTTGGGCAACTGTAAAATATTAGCTTGCTCAGCATGAGTGGCCTCCTAAGTCCTGGAGGTGGGCAGCAGGTTTTGCCCGGGACTCCCTTCCCTGCCACCTCCCACAGGACAGGGTTCTCTAGGGGCTGGAGGAGTGGATCTGGCCAGAGGAGGAGGCTCTGGGCTGGTGTGCCCCTTCTGGTAGAATGTGCCTGGTTACAGGTCTAAGAGCATCGGATTTCCTGTGAGCCTTTAAGACACTGATACCTGGACCTATTCCCTGGAGGTTCTGATTCATTGCTTCCAGGGGGCATCCTGGGCATTCACATTTTTTTTCTTAAAGCACCCCCAGGTAATTCTAATGTGTAGTCAGGCTTGACAACCACCGAGCTATACACCATTTTAGCACCCTCAAAAGTACTTTCTCAACCTCACCAAAGTCTGAGTAAAAGCATGTTTAGATGTTTGTACAACAATGTGAATCTGCTAAACACTATTGAACTGGACACTTAAGAATGGCCAAGATGATAGATTGTATGTTATGTGTGTTTTGCCACGAATAAAAATAAAAATAAATTTATAGTAAAACATTAAATAAATTGATATATAAAAATAGAAAAAAGCATCTTTAGAATACTTAATGATTTTAAATATACAGTAGCCCTGTCCAGTATGATTTTCTGCCATAATGGAAATTGTCAAATATGTTAGCCACTAGCCACATGTGACTACTGAGCAGTTGAAGTATGGCGAGTGTGATCTATGAACTATTAGGTTTTATTCACTTTTGTTTAAATAGCCATATGTGGCTAGTAACTACCGTATTGACGGTGTAGATCTATAACATACCATTTAAGTAAAAACAGTGAGCTTCCTGCACACCTTCTACTCCCTTCTGGCTGGTCCCTTTATTGCCTCTAAACCCCTCCTGTGGAAATTCCAGAGCTCCCGCTGACCTTGGAGTCAAAGAGATCTGCTTTTCAATCCCGTGGGCAAGTTACTTAATCTCTCAGCCTCCTTTTCCTCTTCTGTACGGGCATCTGAGAAAGTACCCACTTCAGAGGATTCCGGAAGCAGACTGGCGCTGCACACTGTGCCTTGCCCCCTGGCACTCGGGTGTTAGCAGCTGTTACTGTTCCAGTCTCTGTAGTAATTCTTTCCACCACTTCAGGCAAAAGCTACCCAACCCTGGACATATAGCTGTATTTAGAGTTTGCACCGAAGTTGCAGGAAATGGAGAAGTTGCGTTGTTTTTTTGTCTTGCCAATTACTCTTGAGTTCATTATAACCTCATCTGCCTCAGCTGGGCCTATTTGCAATTCTGTGTTTGCAAACCCACTGTCTATAAAGGGAGGAGGAGGGCTGGGTGCCCGGCTGAGGTCCTCAGGGCATTTAATGCTTAAAAAGAAAAAAAGCCTTTCAGAGACGTTTACACCAGGGTAAGGGGAGAGGAGCAGCTTTGTAAAGGCCGTCTTTTCCCGTCTCCATTGTTTGAGTTCCCCCTTCTTTTTTGGGAGTGACCACCAGGAAAAGTGGCCTCGGTCACCTCTTAGCCTACCCTGTAGCAGCAGCTGTGCACTGATCTTCTGTCTCTTCCTAGGACTTGGCCATATTTGGGTTCTTCCTACCTGCCCACCTGCTGGATGTGTCCCACCTGCCTTAGCCTGGGATTCAAGGACCCCACGGTTGGGCCCTAGCTGAGTGGTCTGCTGTACGCCTAGTGCTCTCCATCCCAGAGTCCCTGGCCTCTTTGAATACATCCTGTGCCCCTCGTTCTTGCTGTTTGTCCCGCTTGGAGGACATTTCTGCATTGTTGGCCACTGAAATCTTCCTCATCCTTCAAGGCCCCGCCACAAAGTTATCTCCTCTTTCCCCCAACCCAGATACCCTTAGGCATTCTTCACGGTCTGTGTTGAGTCTACTGAGGATTACGTTCTACCTTATGCAGTTGCCCTTGGGCTTTGAAACCTGGCTCTGCCACTTCCTAGGTAGATTACTCTGGGCGAGTTACTCAACCTCCTGAGACTTGATTTTCTTATCTGTAAAATGGGGGAAATAATACTTCCCTCTTGAAGTTGTAGGGGCTTCAGTGGGAAAGTATATGTAAAGGGCTTAGCGTGAAATAAATGCTAAATAAAATGCTCTTGTGTATCTGAGCTACCGTGGTAGTTTCTAGTGGAGTACCCTGTCATCATAGCACTCAGATGTTTCAGAAAATACAAGAAATCTGTATAGCTCCACTTTGATAATGCAACGGAGACAACACTGCAGTGCTTTTCAGCTTCCAACGTATATGAATAATTTGAGAGAACACAGTACACGTATTCAACACAGATGTGCCTGCTATGGGCCAGGCATTGCGGTGGGTAGAGATAGACCTGTGAGCAAGACCAGCCCTTGCCCTAAAGTTGTTTTGTCTAGAAGAGGAGCAGAGAAGCAGCAAGATCTTAGGGAGGGCCTCTGATCGTCGTTGGGAGTGGGAGGACAGAGTCAGGGGAGGCTTTGGTATGAGGGACACCTAAACTGAGAACTACATTTTCTTTTACTTATTTCATGAGCCTTTATATGGCACAAGCAGGCATTCTAGTGCCTTACCAATAGACTCTTTAACTCCTCCCAGCAACCCGGTGAGGTAGTTGCTGCTACAATTCCCACTTTACAGATGGGGAAACTGAGGTTCAGAGAGGTGTAGCCATTTGCCCACATCAGACAGCTCATGAGAGGGAAGGCTGGGATTTGAACCCAGGTGGTCTGGCTCCAGGCTCTGGGCTTATCCGCTGTGTCTTTCCAGATTCTGTAATGGGTGTGTTTCACTGATCTCTTTGATGATTGTTCTATCTGTACCTTTAGGACTCAGGATGAACCAGATAAAGCCTAACAATCGAGGCTCTTCTCTGAACTGCTTCGAGAAGCTCAAGGGGCCTCTCTGTATTTAAAGCAGAGTTAAGCCCAGCCAACAAGATCCTGTTGGGTGGTTGACTCACCCCATGGGTGCCTCTGATTTGTCAGCAGAGGGAAGTAGGTGGGGAGCAGGCAGGGTGTGAGACCCAGGGTTCTGACACAGCTGGTGAAGGTGACAACCACGAGACACATGTTTGTTTTGCTGAAGAAACCCCCTCCGTCAGGGTCGCCCCAGTAACGGCTCTGTACCCCACATGCCTGAGCGCAAAACAGGAAGGGGGGGATATTTGCAGTAGGAGGCTGGAAATGCTTCGAGATTAGTTTCCAGGGAGACCTCAGTTTCACTTCTGAGGCCTGGCTTGCTTGGGCCCCAGCTCCTGCCGCTGAGCACGGAGTCATTAAGGAAGTCTTTGAGTTTGGTTTAATGGTCGCTCTTTGTTTTGAAGTGATTGTTTACTGAACCTTCAAAGCCAGCTCTCCAGCAGGATGTGATCTCGGGCCTGAATAATTGGATGAGGCACCCCAATAGGAAGCAAGTAGTGGGGAGTAGAGCCAGGAGGAGCTAGCTGGTGGCCAAGCCTTTGGCATCCCAGCGCTCAGAAGTTCTGCAAGCTGGAGGGACTGAGGTCGCCTTGCAGCCAGGAGTAGACTTGAAGCAAGGGTCCCCTGGAACCTGGCCTCTTTGATGTTGTGCTGGCCTTAATTAGGGACACCCTAATTAAGTCACTAAGGAGGAAGCTTATTCCTAAAAAAAAAAATTAAGTGCTTTGAGAGCATTTCATGAGGGATTACTTCTCAAAGATTATGCAAGCAATATAAAGTTAGTGGAAGAAAAACAGAAATTTCAGTTAAGTAAAAAATAAAACTCACCCATAGTGCTTGATTACAAAGCGGGTTATGTACACACATTTTAGACAAAGGTTCATGCGGCCCACGCTGTGCCAGAAATTTTTTTCACTTAGCTTTTCACTTGCCTTTCTGTGTATGTAATTATGAGCCATGTCAGTTTTAATGTTGTGTGGTGTTCCATTGTTTGGTATGTGTACAATTAATTTATTCAGTTGACCTGTCTTTGAGGACTGACCGTGTGCCAGGTTCTGTGTTAAGTGCTGGGGGTACAGCAGTAAATAAAAATGGACACAGTCCCTGCCCCCGTTGGAGCTTACATTCTAGGGCAGTGGGGACAAACTAAGTCAGTTCTTCTTTATATTAGAAGGATTATGTGCAATGGGGAAAAATAGAGCAGGGGCAGTGTTGTTGTTTTTTAAATACCATGGCTAGGGAAGGCCTCACAGAGCAGGTGACCTTTGAGCAACACTTTAGGAAGTACGAGGATATCGGAGAAAGAATGCTCCAGGCCAGGGAAGAGCGTGTGCAGAGGCCTTAAGGTGGGCAACAGTTCTGTACGTTCCATGCCGATTTCGTGTTTAGGCTATGTCCGGTTTTTCACTAATTATAAGCAGCACTGCAATGAGTATATCCTTGTAGCTAGACATTGATTTGCATGGACAGTTTCCCCTGAAGGCTTTATCCTGGGTCAAAGGTACGGACTTTTCAAGGCATTTCAAACACGTTGCCCAATGCCGTTCAGAAAGCACGTATCTGTTCCTCTTCCCACGTGCAGGTGCTCATCACCAGGGATTATTTCTCAAGGAGCTAGACTTGAATATTGGGACAGAGAAATTGCTGAGGCCACAGCTTGCTGGGCCTCAGAGGGACGAGGCGTCTTATTTGGTGTGGTGATTTTAATTTTTCTTTAAAGATTTTATTTATTAGAGAGCGAGAGAGGACAAGCACAGGGAGGGAGAAGCAGACTCCCCACTCAGCAGGGAGCCCGACATGGAGCTGGATCCCAGGACCCTGGAATCATGGCCTGAGCCAAAGGCAGATGCTTAACCGACTGAGCCACCCAGGCGCCCCTGGTGTGGTGATTTTCAATCTTGCTGTGTGTGATTTTAGCAAGAAAGTGTGAGTGTTCCCTGGGGAGTGTGTTCAGTGGAGGTGTCTAGGCTTCAGAGATTTCCATTGTGTAGCTGTGGGGTGGGGCTCAGGCCTCTGTAGTTGTAGCAAACATTCCTAGTGAGTCTCTGGTAGGTTGTGATTATACTAGGAACAGGAGGTAGGAGTGGTTCTTGGGCCACCAAGAGCCTCCTTTGCAGCTCATGGAGGAGCTCAGGGAGATCCTTCCTGCTCCCCTCTCTCATGCCCCCAGATTACACCCCAAAATGACTCTCATGCCTAAATGCAGCACGATCTTCTGTATTCCCTTTCCTCTTTTAATTCTTTTTTTTGCAAGGAAAACTGTCTCCCTTCTTTATTTCCTGCCCCTTTGCCTTAAAGACCTAGGCGAGGCTTCCCCCCTGGGAAGCTCACACCAACTATACCTTCTGGTACTTTATATTTGGAGTGTGGTGCCTTCCGATTGGTGGCTAACGAATCTGTGTTCTACTAGCCTGAGTTTCTCAGTGCTTTGGCTCCTTATCTCTGTATGGCCTCCACCCCACTCCTACCATAGTAGGTGCTCATTAAATGCCCCAGGTAGGGTGGCTGGCATCGCATGCAGACTCCTGAAAATAACAGTCGCTGGGATTTATTGAGTCCTAAGTACTGGTCACCCTTCTAAATGCCTGCACTAATTCCCTTACCCTCATTACCATCCTTGGAGGTGGGGCCTGGCATAGGTGTCCTTTACACATGAAGACAGGGCAGTGGCGGGTGACTAAATCACTTAGGTCATCCAGTGGGTAGATGTGAAGTCGGGCAGTCTGACTGTAGCACCATGCTCTCGACGCCTACATCACATGGGTCCTTTCAGACTCCGGAGTATGGCTGCGCCTCAGGGTGCTCTCTCCAGGCCAGGAGGACATGCTATGGGAAGACTAAAAAGAGGACAGCGACTGTACAAGTATCAAACACAGTGCCTTTTTCGGTGATGCCCCCCCCCCCCCCGCCCCCAGGGTGTCCTTCCTGGTAGCCTGGGGTGGGGCTTGGGGGTCGTGGGGCAGGCACTGTTCAGTGGAAGGTGCCAGAGCCCATGAAGTGCGTACAGTGTGGCCAGGCCGTGGCTCCCCAGGGTGGATTTGACAGATTGCAGGAATCCGTTTTGGGGTTGGGTGGAGGCAAGTCGGAGAGGGCATTTCCAGGGAGGAGAAGTGGGTGAGTGCAGCTGTGCAAGCATGAAATCATGGGGATGATACTTAACATTTTTATGGGGTTTGCAGGTCACCACGTATTCTGTCCATTATCTCATGGGGACATTTATACATGGGAATAAACAAATGAAATAGGAGCTTTGGACTCCACACCGTGAGACAAAGGCTAGAGGGGGGTAGGTCTGCGTTTATTATTCTGGGGGGGTTGCTTACATGTACACAGTCATCTCTTAGGAGCACTTGGGTGAGAGCAGCTGGCCCCTGTATAAGGTGGTTGGATACTGAGTCCCCAAGTGTCCAGTTGTGGAGAAGCAATAGGCTTTAGGGGAACCCAGGGGTTAATTTCATTTTATTTATTTATTTATTTTCATTTTATTTTTTATTTATTTTTTAAAGATTTATTAGAGAGCGCATGAGAGCGGGGAGGGTCAGAGGGAGAAGCAGGCTTCCCACTGAGCGGGGAGTCCGACAGAGACACAGGACTCGATCCCAGAACTCCGGGATCATGACCTGAGCCAAAGGCAGACACTTAACCAACTGAGCCCCTCCAGGCGCCCCTGGGGGCAATTTCATTTTACAAAGAACTGGGCAAACTGAGGAGCACTTCCTGATCTAAACTGGGTGTGAGGGCAAACACCTCTCTGACCCGAGGCAGATAGATTACTTAACCTTCTGTGCCTCACTTTCCCACAGAAAAAGGAAAAGTGTTCAGTTTCCTGTTCCGCCAACTACCCTGGCAGGGGTTGTCCTGAGAGCCCTGTATACCCTCAAGTACTATGGAAACGTGAGATGGGGCTCTTAATGATGATCATGAAATACACTTGGACTCCTGGATGGCCCCGGGTGACCACTGGGGTCGCACAGATTTGGGCAGGGAGAGGGTGAGTTTGGGGAAGAGGGAGAGGAGCAGGGTTCCATTTTCATAGAAATGGTAGCGCGTGGTACGCACACCGGTTTTGGCAGGAGTGAAACAGTGGAACCGGAAGCCTCACTGCGGTGTAGAGCAAGGCCGGGTGCCCACAGTGGCTTTGTCCCCCGATGGCCGGTGCTGTCCCATAGCCCTGTCAGCAGCGGGGGACGTGTTCTGCATCCGCGCGGCCTAGTACTGCGGGCCATGTGTGGCACTCGAGCACTCGCATGAGGAACTGATTTTACATTTTGTTTAATCGTAGTGAATTTAAATTTAAGTCCATGTGGCCAGTGGCTCTTTTGCTGGAAGGCTCAGAATAGACAAAGGAATGCCTCTTGGTAGAAAATGTAACAACAACAACAACAACAACAATACTTTGAAGGTACAGTTGACATATTTGGTTGGTTCTTATTTTATTTCCAGTGGCGACCTACCCATGTGTCAGAAAACAGGCATCGTGGGCATAGAACCTCATAGCACTGGAGGAAGAAGACGCCTGATGTCCTTGACTTAATTAGGGTCTTATGGTTACAAATGGAGCAGTTTGTGAGGGGAGGTTGGGTGGAGGGAGCACCTTTTGTGGTTAAATCTCCCTTTTCATTGGCGTATTTATTGCTGGTGAGCTTGGGCAAGTGGGTGAGGGTGGGCGTGTGGAGGAAGCAACCATTGATTATCCCCAAGGCTGTCATCCATTTGATGGACAGGGATAATTAGTGGATTAGGCAGGCCCGAATCAGAGAATAAAAGCCCAGGAATGGTTTTTATGATGGATGGGCTTACGCAGTGCCTTTCATCTGAGGATCTTGGGAGCCCTTCCTCTTACAGGATAGGGTGGGGAAGGGTGGCTTTTGGGACAAAGCTGCGACAGGCAGTCAGGGGCCCTGTCTTCATCCTGCACACCCACTTCTGGAAGCTGCCGAGTCCTGCCTCGTGCTTGTGGAAGCACACGGGGTCCAGAGGCACTCCTGTTCAGATCAGAAGCTTCCTCTGGAAGCTTTGCTTTTCATTTCCCCGAAGTCCACACCAAGGGGTGACCTAGGAGAGGAGGGCTGTGCTACTTGTGCTTGCCTGAGGAGGTTCCTGCAGTTCTGCCGGGGGGGGTGGCGGTGGCCGGTGGCTTGGGGTGCTGACAGCAGTAGCCTGTAGCGATGCTCCAGACAGGCTGTCAGCTAGAACCTGATCGGTTCCCGTGTCCATCGAAAACCTGAAGATGTGATCAAGTTACCCATAATCGCACCATGGATGACAGCACCTGTGAACATTTAGGGTTCATTCCTTCCAGACCTTTTTCTACACGAAGGGCTTTACTTTGTTTTGTGTCTTGTGGTTTCTTTTTCACGTGGTTGAGGCTCATGACCATTTCTAGCTCCCCTGGAGCATTTGCAGTTTGGGGAGCCCTCGTACCTCCCTTCTTGAACCGAGCGGGACCCAGCCTGCCTACTGAGCGGCCTTCTGCAGCCCGGGGGCTGGCCTGGGTAGCTGGGTCTGTTCGCCTTGTGGCTTGTACTTCCCAGAGTCAGGCTAGCCCTTGGGCCCCAAAGTTGGTCCTCCATTTCCTCCGCTGCGAAATAACAGTAGCACCTGCCTCGGCGGGGTGTTGTGAGCACAGAACGGAGTGTGTATCAGGCTGTGCTCCTCAGCGTGTCTGTGCACCAACAGCCTCAGCATTCGCTTAGGTGAAACACGCGACATCCAGACCAAGGGAATCCGAGCCTGTGTTTCTGCAGGATCCCCAGGTGATGGGCATGGAAGTGAAAGTGTGAGACCTGCTGATCCATGCACCTGGCACCAAGCAACTGTTTTAGAAACTGGTGATGCTTGATGATGATGATGATGATGGTGGTCATGTCGCCAGGGTGAGAAGAGGGGCTTGGGAGGTTACCCGTCCAGTCGTGTGCCCAGGACTTGAGTTCTCAGCAGCATGGTGAGCCAGCATCCCTCTGGAACCTTTGGGCAGGACAGAGGCCTTTGAGCTGGAACCCACTCCCTGGAGCCAGTGTCTCGTTTGTTTTAAGCTAAGCTGCAGTCTTCCTCCTTGGGAGACTTCTCTAACTCTGGCTCTTCTCACATTGCCCCTTCTCTGACCATGGCTCCCGGCTCCCCCCGAGTTCCCAGCATGGGTGTCTGGTTCCCTCAGCTGTCCCCTGAGGTCCCGCTGCCACAGCGGGCTGGGCTGGGAGAGGCAGTTGCTGCATTATTTATGGGGCATCGTTAACTAGCCATGCCAACGAGTTACACACAGTTTATTCTTCTGCTCTGTGTGTGGGATGGCATCCTGGGCCTCTGTTTAATACAGAACAAAACAAAGCAAAACAGAACCCCAAGCCAAAACAGCCACTGGCTGGGTGCTGTGTCCTGCGCCCTGCGTTAGGCAAGTGGCCTGTCCCCCCTTCTGGCTGTGGGGAGAGTGGAGGAAAGGGAGGGAGAAGAGAGGAACCCTGGGGTGTTCCCAGAGCTCAGCTTGGATGGTGGGGGTGGGGAAGCCAACTTCCATATTTGCTTAAGTGGCCACCAACCTCTTGGGGAGTTGACAGAGACTGGGTGGGTCGTTTTTCTCAGAAGTAAGTAAAAGACTTCACCACCCACCCCCTCCCTAAGGGACCAGACTATTGTTAGGTATGTGACCTGTGAGTTAGGTTCTCTTGTCACCTAGGTGACTTGGGATTTTTTTTTTTTTTAAGATTTTATTTATTATGGCTGAATAGGAGTTTTCTAGATGTTGAATGCCCTGGAGGCTAGAAGAGAGAACAGACATCAGTGGCGGGGTGTGTGGTGTGGGGAGCATGGTGGGCACCCCACCTGGTGGATGCAGAGGTGTGAGCTGTTAATAGCCTGTCTTCAAGGAAGCCCCACCTCTCTTGCTGTAGGAAGGGGGGCAGTCTTGCAACTTGATCAAGGGAGTCCTTTACATGTTTGTAAACAAACTCGTTTTTGGAATAGGGGACTTTTCCTTTCTCTCAGAATCCAGTGTGGTGTGAGTTTTATTTTCAACAAATTGCCTGGGGTTCAAAACCTGCCCTCTTCTCCAAAGAAAGCCAAGGGGTTCCAGGGAGAGGAGAGTCACGTACCCGTTGCCTGTGACTTTGGACTTGGCAGAGCCGAGGTGCTCGGCGGGAGTCTTATTTTCTTTGATTTTGGTCTGTCCGGAAAGTTGTGAAATCTTTGTGTTCTCTGGTGAACGCCACAGAGGGGTCTGTGTGGAGACTTTCACAGCCCCAGGACTGTGTTCCTGGGGATTTCCTCAAACGTGAACGGTGCCCAGTCAGAACCAGTGGTCTCACAGGAGAGCTCTCTGGGACTCGCTGGTGGGCGGTGCAGATGAGAAAATTAAGGACTGTGTTGGGATTGTTTTCTGATAGGGTTCTCAGTGGATATGGCATGTTGATCTGCAGATTTCTTTTGAAACTTGAGTATATTCTCTTTGACTCGGTCTTAGAGTCTAGAAGAAGCCCTGGCTTTTTCTCTGTTACCTTTAACTCTTTCTTCAAGTTTCTTCTCTCTCCTCTCACTAACTCCAAGCTTTTGAATTTTTGTAGTAAAGCTACTTTTCAGGTGGGTAGAAACTTTTTTTTTTAACCTTGAAAGAAACTTTAAAAAAAAACAAAACTAGATCTAGAACAATCCAACATCACCTTGCCATTAAATTTTAATAACATTTACGCACTTTAAAAAAAATTCTCAACAAGGAGGTTTTGTCTTCTGTTCTTAGAAGTTCATTTTTTTTTTTTTTAGAATCCATTAAATTATATATTGCCTAAAACAGGTGGGCCTGACACTCTTTGATAGACTGTCAAATATCATTAAATCAGGAAAGAGCTGCTTTTGGCAGCCTTCTTCTGGCTGAGTGGGTGTTCGTGGGCGGAGAGCTGTGTGCCGCACCCCTTGACTAGAGAGGGGACCCTCCTTTTGTTGCTAATTTGGTAAAGACTGAAATGAGGCTCCCAAGTGGTGGGGGCAGACAAGTTGTTTTTTTAAGTGCTTTGAGCAGTTGATTTCAGGCACATTCATGTCGGTCTGAGTACTCCTCCTGCCGTGTGCCAGGGAGTGGCAGAGACTAGTCTGACTCCCTACACCCAGCTGGTTAACTAGTTGTGAGATGCAGCTGGTTCTGCACTTAGCATGCAGGATTCCAGCCTGGACGGACAGTCTGACTTCGAGGCTTTAACATCTGTGCCAGTAGCCTGAGTGAGATTACAGGGGCCTGCAAACCCTTGGATCAGTCCTGTCCAATGTTTATTGGACACTGACAGAGTGCCCGGCGCTGCACTGAGCGCTTTTGAGGTCTGATCTCCGTTATCCCTCCCGCCAACCCCGAGAAGTAGTGGCTTATCCCCTTATTCCTTCCCTCCATTCTTTTAGTGTTCAGTGATGTCCGTGTTCAGTAATGGTGATGGAATTATTTGTTTTTATTGTTTGTCTTTATAAGGAGCAGGCCCTGAGAGGTAAAGTGACTTTCCCTAATACTTGGCTGGCGCAGCCATGGCTAGAAATCAGGACTGTGTGCTTCCTGCACAGACCTGTTGTCTTTCTGGCGTGTTGTCATTGAATGTGCGTCACCTTTTTCTTCAATCTTCTGGATCATTTCAGTGACCTTCTCACAGGGGCCCCTGCAGGGAGCGGTTGGTGCTGGGGATAGGAGGGCCCGGCGGTCATGGCCTCCTTTGTGTAGATGAGTGATGCTGGTACCTTTTGGCTAGAAGTTGGTGGTCAGTATGTCTGAACATCTTTAGGCTTTTCAAAAAGCTTCTCATACTTTCTCGGGGATCTGAAGGAGAAGAAAAAGAAAAAGAAAAAAAGGTGAGGCTGTGATTTGTTGGTTGAACTCTTGTGCTCTTAAGTATGCTGATGTCCCTGTGGACAGAGATCTGTCACGGCCAGCCAGAGAACTCTGATCTCAGCCCTTGCCCCTTTAATTACTTGGATATAGATGTAGAAAGGGTGTTCATACTTGATAAGAAAATGGTAAATACGTTAGGTGTTATAACTGGCCTTCCCCACAAGGTCTGGATGGGCCTGGAATGGTAGCTTGAGCTGTCAAGGATTCATTCAACCTAAGTTAAAATAAAGTTATGCTCTTGGGTAGAAGCAGCCCATGGGGCACAAAGACGAGATGGAGGCTGTGTGGCTTAGCAATGTGGTGACAGGACCTGTGTGTGGATATTGGTGTCAGGAGCTCAGGTGTGGCTGCCAAAGGGCCTCTGCCAGGAGCCAGTCAGACAGGATGCCTGGCCTGGTGCAGCTTAGCGCCCCATAGGAGCCAACTGTCGCTTGGGGGAATAAATCCCGAGACCTGCAGTTGGGCCAAGCAGGTCTCAGATGCAGAGTTGGTCGATGTGCTCTAGCAGCATCTGTGAAACAGACTTTAGGCTTTTGGCGGTTTGTAACTTCATGGTGCTCTTATTGCCAGAACCTCTAGTTTGATCTTAAAATTAAAAAAAATGATGACTATTGTTTTCATAAAAATGATACATGACCCTTAATTAAAACACACACACACAAAACAAAAAAACAAAAAAACTATGGCCATATAAGAAAATACAAACCAGAAAGCAACACATTGGTCCAAATCTCAGCTTCCAGAAATAGGCCATTTGAACTTTGGTAGACAATTTTCCAGATATCTCTCTGCACATTTTCAGACAGACTTGATAGCTAGAGAAATGTAGAAAGAGGCACTTTTTATGATAAGATGTAAAACAAAAATATATTTGGTTTTACTTTAACAGGAGAATCGAAACTTAAGTGAAATAATACTGAAGAAATTGCTGAACTTCAGATGACCAAAAGAAATTAGTTTCTCAGGCATCCCTTTATTTTACTTTATTTTTTAAAGATTTTATTTATTTATTTGAGAGAGAGAGAGACACACAGAGAGTGAGCAGGGGGAGGGGAAGGGGGAGAGGGACAAGCAGACTCCCCGCTGAGCAGGGAGCCCAGTGTGGGGGAGGGGCTCAAGCATCCCTTTAAAGCAGTGGTTTTTGTTCTAAAGATTTGTTTATTTATTTTAGAGAAAGAGAGAGGGCTCTTGCAAGCTGGGGGAGGGGTAGAGAGAGAATCCTCAAGCAGACTTCCCACCGAGTGCAGGGCCTGACGCAGGGCTCGACCCCAGGACCCTAAGATCCTGACCTGAGCTGAAATCAAGAGTCAGACGTTTAACCAACTGAGCTACCCTGGCGCCCTTATTATTGGCATTTAGTGAAGCTGAGGTCAGTGATGGTGCTGAACACCCTACAGGGCCACACAGGACAGTCCCCCACAGAAAAGAACCCTCTGGCCCGAAATGTCAGTGGTGGCAAGGTTGAGCAGCTGTATGCCAGGGTAAGAAACTAAGACCATTCAAATCAGTAGGAAGATGAAATCATTATGTTTTGGCTCAGTTGCCGTTGCAGCCTGTTTTGGTGGGCTTCTGTAATTAATGGAAGATGAAATGATGAATTTCAGCAGAATTTCTCCTTCCGCTCCTTAAACCGCCAACTGAGGAGGTGGCAAGTATCACCCCGCAGGTGTTGAGTCTTAGCTCTGTATGTAAACTATTCCGTGCCAAACTCTGCTTCTTTAGCCATGGCTTCTCCTTTTATGGGTTTATTTTGCATCCCCTCTTGCTTGGCTCCTTGATGTTAATATCAGTTGAATGTGTCTGTGTAGGGAGGTATCACGCCCCACTCTGGTTTGCCCCGGTCAGAATTGCACCTGCAGTTTTGAGTTTGTGTCTGAGTACCACCCTTAAAAGGGGATAGATACCTTGCTGTGTCCCCAGGACGCTTCAGGGATGCGAAACACGGACCTGGGTAGAACATGAACTACAAATGGGGAGAGAAGGGAAAGCTGGAGGAATGTGCTGGTTTTTCTTAGTTCTTTGAAAAGACTTCCACACGGAAGTGGGGTTGGGCGTCACCTTGAGGTCCCCAGAAGGTTCAAGCTGGTGCCACACGGACACAGAGGACACGATGGCAGAGCCTCCCACAGGAGGGTGTTGAGTTCCCTGTGAGCTGAAATGTGCTGGGGATTCACATGTTGTCATGTCGTGTGTAGGTGCTGGGTTCAAGCCATCAGCCGGGTGGCTACCCTTTGATAACTTCTCAACCTTGAGATTCTGATCTGTTAGTAATGCTTCCCAGTGGCTGTCCAGTCACTGTCCTGGGGAGGAGCGCCAATCACTCTGGTTCCCTCCTCCTTGCCCTTGGGGGATGAGGGTGGGAAAAGCTGTGGCCAGGGTCGGGCGGTTCCAGTCAGAGCCTTAAATGTTCTCCGTATCTTGATTTGGACCCACCGTCTGTTACTCAAAAAGTGATCTATCCATGTATGTGTTAGATTCTGCCAAACATGTTCCAGTTGGCGTTTGTAGTATTTACAAGATAACAGGGCCTGAGCACGTTCTAAACCCATTTCGGAGCCAATGCATTTATATATAATCTGGGCACCATATCCTAGACTGCAGAGGAAGAGCGCACACACAGATTGTTCCCTGTATAATGGGAATTGGGTGTTCTGTTATTGTCTTAATCAGATGTCTATCACAGCATGCCTTACTGATTGATGACTTTGTTTTGTTGTAGGGGAGCTATCCAGTATGGGAAGATTTCATAAACAAAGCAGGAAAGCTACAGTCCCAGCTTCGGTAAGTAGAGAAGCATGTCATCCCCAGAAAAATGGCAACATCCTTAGACAAAGGATGGAATAGGACCGACCCAGGATGCAGATCGAGGTTAATTTTGGCAGCATTACAGATACAGAAGCGTGTAGTGGGTTCTAATTTGAGCACCGCCGCTTCTTAGCCTTACCTCCTGACCCCCCGATTCCCATACGTAAAACCGAACTCCTGTCTGCTCTACTTCCACAGGAATTTTGGGTTACCATATGTAAGGTAATGAGGTATCATATGTAAGGTAATAATGAGCCACATTTATGTAATGCTCACTATGTGCCAGGCCTATGTTAAATTAATTAGATCTCACAACCCCCAGTACAGTTATTATCGTACAGTTGTTATCCTCAATTTACTGATGAAAGAACTGAGGCACCGAGAAGCTAAGTAATTTCTCCAATGTCACACAGCTAGTAAATGGCAGAGCAGGGATTTGAACCTGAGTCTGGCTGCATAGTCCATTCTGCCCACTGCCTATCTTTATAAAGAGTTTACAACTTACTGTTGACTATTGTATAATTCCATGTGTGTGAAATGTCTAGAAAATGCAGATCTGTAGAGACAGATATAGATTAGTGTTGCCTGGGACTAGGAGAGGAACAGGAGATTGAGTACAAATGGGCAAGAGAAATCTTTTGGGGGTGATGGAAGGGTTCTAAAATTGGCTTGTGGTAGTGGTTGCAAAATTCTAACTTTACTAAAAAAATTGTTGAATCACACACCCAAAAAGGGTGAATCTTATGGTATACAAATTATGCCTCAATGAAGCTGCTTAAAAAAGAACAAGATCTAGGGCTGAGCGGCTTTCAGGGGCTATTATTGTTGCCTTGTCTTGTGCTTGCTCATGTATCATTTGATATGAAATAGAAAATTTGTCAGCATCTTCTTGTTACAGCTATATGCTTTTAGTGGGGAGAAGGGCTACCCACTTGGTCGGTGCCCCATGAGGGATGGGACATTTTAAAAAGCAATAATTTTCATGATTCCCGTTCATGGCATATGGGGCATGACATCAGTTGGTTTGGATGTATGGAGGTGGTTTTCCAGAGGACAAAGCAGGTAGACGTTTTCTAGGATAAAAAGCCACATGGATGACATACCTCTTGGTCCTTTACCCATGGATGTCAGGAGCTTTAGCTGTAAGACTGGACATTCATGGCTCCCCTGTAGACCAGGAGAGAAGAACTCCAGAAGGAAGGATCTTTCCTCTTCCATTCTGTCAGCTTCGTGGGGCCTGGGATTTCTATCCCATGAACCTAGGATTTCCCAAGCTGTGAGTGGTCTTCCAGATGGACAGTCGACTCAGGCATATAGCCCCTTTTCTGCTTGTCAAATCCTTTACCATTTTGGTGCCTAAGAACTTGTACAGACTTTTTAAAAAAAGGGGGAACTTTTAAAGGTTTTCTGTTGGGCCAGCTCCAACCTCCTCTGTCTGAACGCAAGGAGCTACACCTACCCTCCATCCTGTAGGAGGTCCCTCCTGGAATAAACCAGAAAAACATTTGAGTACCCCTCCCCCACCACCCTGCCTCTTTTCTTTTCTGACCTCATTTAACTGTCTGGCCGCCTTTCAGGGTTGACCAAGGAGAAGATCCTCTCCTTCCCTTTTACCAAAGAGGAAGCTAAAACTTAAAGTATTTGTTTAGCACAGCTAATCAGTTACAATGAAACTTAAAGCAATCTTTTTTTTAAAGATTTATTTATTTTAGAAAGAGCGTCAGGGAGGGGCAGAGGGAGAGAGAGACCTGAAGCTGATTCCCCGCTGAGCACAGAGTCTGACAGGGGGGCTCGATCCCAGGACCCTTGAGATTATGATCTGAGCTGAAATCAAGAGTCGGCCGCTTAACCAGCTGAGCCATCCAGGCGCCCCAAAACTTAAAGCAATCTTATCCCTGTTGGTACAAAGAACATTTTATATATTTTATTCACAACATTTAGGCCTCCTGAGGACAGGGACTATTTCTTTATTTTGTCAAACTAGGAGTACCCAGCTGAGAGCCTCGGGCACATGGTTTAGTTTTCGGAAGTAAAGAAAGGATGAGAAGACTGTAGGAGAGGCGAATAAGCTTGGAGTGTGTGTGCTGAATCCTTGCTCAGTGCTGCAGGCGCATGCATGTTGGCTCAGCCCCGTCAGAGAACCACGATGTCTCATGACAACAGCAGACAATGAAATAGGACTCACTGGAAGGCAGTGGTTAAAAGCTCATAATTCCTCACACTTGACCACCATCCTCCTTTTCAGGGGAGCCCGTGTAGCAAGGCACCTCTACAGCTGGCTCATTAAATTGGAATGATCAGCATTGACTTGAACGAGAATCAATCCAGCCATTGTGTCCGATATTAATCGTCAATCAGAATGAATTATTTATAAATCCCAGGATGTTTGATAAAGCTAACTTTTCCAGGGTTTGCATTTGATGTCAGCTCTTTGAAAAATACACTTCAGAGGGGCTTTTTTCTTTCAGTTTTGTGCTTTTTTTTTTTTTTTAATGTGAGCAGAATATTTTCTTGCTCTACTGGACAATATCAGGCGTCATTCTGCAGTTTGGTGCTAAGGGACTGTGGCCCGGGTTTTCCTGGGGACCACTCCCAGCACCTTCCAGAACCTTCTGTGTCAGAGCTACTGTTGCTGAGGTATAGCGTCCTTTCTTTAGTTCCATCTTGAACTTCCTTTCTAGTCCTTATTCTCATGTTCTTCCTTCTACAGCTTTGCGTTCTTAGGAATGCTGAGCAAAGACTAGATTCATACGTGAGAAACTTGGAAATGCACTTCAGGCTCCACGCTGGATTGTGAAGTCCATGTGTGCGAGTCCTGGGGCTGTCTTGTGTGTTGTAGGCCCAGGTCCTGGTGGGGAGCGGGGCTTATCTAACTTCACTGGATGACATCTTGGGATCACAGTGCTAGGAACCGGTAGACCACAGAGTTCTCAAGAGGATGTGAAGAACTCAAAATAATTTCTAGGACAGCAGATGACTGTAGCGACTTCTCAGTCTCAAGGAATTCAGAAGATGCAGTTGAGATAGCATTCTCAGGTTGAAAAAATAGTCTCAGTTTCATTATAAGTGGGATTTAGAGGGAAAAGTCACACGGCTAGGATCTTGTCCTGCAGCGGGATGAGCACGGGACTGTGCATCCCGCCAGGCTATATTCATTCCAGTTCTCAGACAAACTGGTGATTTTTGAAAGTCACTCTGAACTTGTCTCCATTTTCCCAATTCTAATATGAAGTATTTGAAGCAGAGGCTCTCTCTCCAAGATTCCATCTCCCAGTCCACGTAGAGATGCTGTTTGTCTACTCTAAAATTAATTTCACCTGTACCATTTCTAGTTTTTAATGATGTTTTTCTTTTAGGTTAGAAACACCTGTCTTTCCTCCTTTGCGAAATTTGGCCCAGTAATTATGTCATCAGGTGGAACGGGATGGGAGGAATTGCCCACAATTACCGACCAGCCCCGAATGCGCTGGGTATTTTCGGGAGAGAGTGCTAATATGGGGAGAAATGCTTCCTGAGCAAACAAGGGGGCCTGCCTGCCAAGCCTGGGCCTGTCCACGTCCAGTTGAGTCGTTTCTCCCAGAAGGTTGCATTGCGTTCCCTGCAGAGGTGTTAACCCTTTAGCTGTAATGAACTTGCGTGAGACAATCCTCATGCTTTTGTTCTCTGTTTGCATTTTAGGACCACAGTAGTAGCAGCGGCTGCCTTCTTGGATGCCTTTCAGAAAGTGGCTGACATGGCGACCAACACACGTGGTAAGCAGATGGAGGGACGGCTTCCAGCATGAACCGAATGCAGCGTGTGGGCTCTTACCCTTGGGTGGCTTCACGGGGAGCTATAGCTGAAGTTATCAGAGCTTAGCTGACTCACGGTTTTCACTTCCTAGAAAACTGTGGGATTCCCCATATTGGAAGTTGCAGGCAGTCCTCCAGATAATGAAACACGTGAGAGGGGGAGTGAAAAGTAGAGAAAAGGAGGCACGGTTTGTGCGGGCGGGGGCCTGGTGTGTGGTGTGGGTCACTGTTAATGACGTGCTGGTTGCCGAGCCTGGAACCGTGCGTCTCGTCGCCGTCCTTCCCTCCTCACACGGGTTGTCTGTCCTAAGGTTGTCCTTATTCCCTCGTGGTGAGGGAAGCGGCGAGAATGATCGGATAGACCATTTTTCTGCAAGGATCCCTTGTGTAAGTCGTGTCCTGTTGTGTTGTATCTGTGTGTCTCCCACATTGGACGGCAAACCCCTTGAGACTATGACGTATTCATGTCGGAACTCTACCAAAATGGTGCCTAGCACATAGCAGGTGTTTAAAAGGAGGTTTATTAAATCAATGAACAAAGGGAAATCTTGTGCAACTTTTTAATAGTTTCAGTGACTAGAATAAAAACATGTGAGAGGTATAAAGAGAAAATGCAGCTCCCCTGTCCACCACCATTGTCAGAAAGACAACATCACCTGTAACATGGAGACCCCTGTTCAAAGGGGGGTGCTTTCCTTTTCATTCCCAGGCAGGGAAGCTCTCCTGCCTCTTTCTTTCTTTCTTTTTTTTTTTTTTTTTTGACTTATTTTTCTGGGTCTGCTTGTATACTGTCTGTTCATCGTCATGGTAACACTGGAAAACATGGGTATTGGGGGTGAGTTTTGGGGGGTTGCTCTCAGTCCCACGAGGCTTTAGCTTCTCTGAAACACGTGATGGATACCTCCAGCGGATTTCAGTTGGTAGCCCTTTACCATCGGTGCCTAATTAAATATTCAAATGAATTTGCAGTGAGGATACTTCTCATTCATTCAAGAAACTTGAGAACTAATATTTTAGGTACTATTACGGGACCACAAAAATCAATATATTATTTATTCTTCATGTCCTGGAGGGGTTTGCAATTGAGTGGGGGGTGGGGAGGAGAGGTGTGAATAGAGAATTTCGGAGTAGAAGTAATATGTTTAATACAGTAATAGTAGAGAAGCGTGCTGGGGGAATACAGAAAAGTGAGCAATTAGCTCAGCTCAGGGAGTCGAGGTTCTCCCAGGGGAGGTAATATTTCTCTTTATTTCCAAGACGCCAATGGTGTTTTGAAAGTTCCCTAGGAGAATGAGATGGAGATACCAGAGCAGTGGTTGGAAGGACTTGATCTGGTTTGTCAGCTTGATGTGGGTCTTAATTCATATTTTTTCTTAATCCCTTAAAAAGTTCTTACATAGTCGACATGTGTCCATTGTACTCTTTTTACTTGGATATTAGAAAGATTCTGTAATATTTAAGCCAACGATCACCACTGTTAGTGTTTTTGAGTCTGTTTTCAAATAGTCTACTTCAGTGGTCTCTGGAACTGGGCTTGTCAGTCACACTGATGTCTTTCTAGAATAGCCATCAGAACGTGTCTTCCTTCAAAGAATGGCTCTACTATTTGAAAGGACAGAGATCGGTGGCACTGCATTTTTGAGACTGTGATTCTTAATAAGTTTTTTATATATTTTTTTAATTTTTTAGTATTTTGGTTTTTTTAAAGTTTTTTTTTTTTTAAGATTTTATTTATTTATTTGACAGAGAGAGACACAGCGAGAGAGGGAACACAGGCAGGGGGGAATGGGAGAGGGAGAAGCAGGCTTCCCACTGAGCAGGGAGCCCGATGCGGGGCTTGATCCCAGGACTCTGAGATCATGACCTGAGCCGAAGGCAGACGCTTAACGACTGAGCCACCCGGGTGCCCCAAGTTTTTTATATGTTCATATTTAATTATTGATGGGACCCTCAAGGATGGAGGAGGAGAGCAGCATCCCTCAAGTTCCCATAATTGCCGACAGCAGGAACTGGGATTTCTGCAGAGGTTGCTCCCTGGAGTGGCTCTCGGTGGGAAAGCGGAGGGCCTGCAGGTCTCATGGCTTCAGGGAGGACAAACAGAGCCAACTGTCTGTGGGAAGAGAAACCAGAATAGCCTCTCTCTGGCGGTGACGGAGGTAGAGTTGCAGCTTGGAGGTGAAGAACTTGACAAAAAACAAATAATGTCACAGTGAACAGACCCCTGCTTTGATGGTATTTTTAAACCACTTGATTTCAGGTCATTTTTAGTGATGCCAGAATAACTTTACATCTCACGATCTCTAGAAATCCCTATGCACTGGGGTGGGGGGCTGGGAGAAAGAACTTTCTCTTGAGGGTGAGAACTCTCACATGACCTAAAAAGGGTATGGTTGGTACAAAGAAGGTATATTTCATAGAGGTGATAAGAGAGAAACACGAAGGCACTTCTCATATGGTCATCAAGCATCAGAAGTGATTTTTATTAAGTTATTTTTAACTTAAAAATGGAAAAACCTAGACCATGCGCTTTTGTTTAAAAAATTCATATAACAAAGTCTGTAAAGTAAAATCCACCCTCTTAGGTGCCCCCTGGCAGGGATTGGGTTGAGTGTCATTTATAGACTTTTTTTTTGCATGTATAAACACGTCTGGGAGGAAGAAAGCTAGTTGCAGAACGATGTGTAGAATGGTACGTGGAGTAAAGTACTTCTGGATGATCTAAAGGCAGCCCCTAAGGAACATGTTCCCGTGCTTTTTCTCCACGGTACGTTACAGTCCATGTCCATACCTCTGCATCTGCCTCATTCTTTCTAGCACCCAAATGGAATTTCGTTGTCTGGATATAGCGCAGTTTAGCACTGCTGTTGATGGAAATTTAGAATATCTCTCATTTATTTGCTGTTACAAGCCATGTCGCAATTAATGCCCATGTATACATCCTTTGGGAGCTCTGTATGTAATCTGTTTTTAAAAGTGTGTGCATCTCCATGGAAACAGTCTGTAGAAATTGCTTCAAACTGTTTTGGTCAGTGGCAAATATATTTGGACTTAAGGTCATTAAAGGCTGTGACTCTATATGGTTTGCAGTTTGATATCTACCCTCTGCAAGAGTCCAGTTTTTTGTGTTTTTTTTGTTGTTGTTTTGTTTTGTTTTTGCTTAGAGCTTTTGGATGTGTTTTTTGAGTCCTTGCTCAAAGTGATAGAAGGGAGTTTAAGTGTATCTCTTTTGGGCAGGCACCCAGAATCTCAAGTTAGCATGTCTCTGGTTTCCAAAATATTAGCATTCCATATTGTCTCCCAAAGCTCTGAAATTCCTTTGTCCTTTTTAGCTAATATTTTGCACTAGCTATTAATACAATTTATTTAGGAAAAACTTTTAAAGCTATTCACTATAAGAGCGAAATTAATGTAGTCATTATGTAACTTGTTAAATAGGATGTGGAAATATGTTAGAACTCTATTTTGTTCATTATACAAATGCATATAAGTTGCTATTATAATGTGTGTATGTAGATTAATAATTAAACCATAATGGAATTTAAGAGTTTATTAGCACCAAAATCCATAGTACAGTTTCATATTTTATTGATTGTGCACTCTGGAATGAATATACAATTTGTAT
The DNA here is from genome assembly GCF_009762305.2 of Zalophus californianus. NCBI lineage: Eukaryota > Metazoa > Chordata > Mammalia > Carnivora > Otariidae > Zalophus > Zalophus californianus. The sequence goes on along the minus strand of NC_045598.1, from coordinate 175,261,481 downwards.
TTAGCATGAAAGTACACCTTTTCCTATATTACTGTCCACAAAGAGTTAGTGTCTAGGCATTTGCTATGCATGGAATGCCAGACTTTGTGGAGCAGAGTCCCCATCTTCTTCGTGTCCATGATGGACCAGCAAACGACCTGTCATTGGAGTTGAGAAATGTTTGGACTGACTGGTATGCAGTTGTCTGAGTTACTTAAAAAAAAAAAAAAGGAAAAAGAAAGAAAAGAAAAAAAAAACTAAGGGGGTTGGGGTGGAGGGCATCTTAGCTCTGGACAACAGAAGCACCTCTTGGGGAATAGCATTCCTGCACCTGTGAGCACATCCTTGCACACTGGGCCCTGCTCCCTGTTTGACTGGAAGACAGGGGTACTGAGCTGATGAAACCCTCCACCTTAGTCAGCACTGGTCCTTTGCACCACCGCATTGTTTGGTTGTGTCAGCAAGGGCCTTTGAAGAGCATAATGCTGTGTGACTTTCATTTCTGGCTGCCTCTGTGTGCCTATGTAATTACTTCATAGCTTTGAAAAACCATCTCAGGGCTGTTTAGATAATGACACACCAAACCCAGAGTGAGGCGTTTAAGATTTTATGAAGAAAGGAAATGGACCCCAGCCGACTAGATCATCTTTAATGTCCAGAGCCTTTGTACATCACTTTAAAAAAGTGGGCATGGTTTCGACGTTGGAAATCATGACAGCTAACCTTTATTGAATCGTAATGCGGGCCGGGCTCTGTTCTAAGAGCATCACATATGCTGAGTCTGTTCTCACAATGTGAGATACGGTGCTTGTGATCTCCATTTTAGGTGATGAAGTCAGGATAAAGAGAACTTAACCTAAACCAAGGTTACATGGCCAGTAAATGGTAAAAGGAGTCTGGCCCAGAGCCTAGATTTTAACCATTAAGTTACGATTCCTTATGTGAGGAGCTCCTGGATTTAGTATAAGCTTATAATTGCTTTTAAAGTTACTTGATCCTGAATGCATTAGAAGAATCTGTGTGGCACCTTGGAGTAACCTAGATTGGGAACTGTGATGCCTGGGTTTGTCTTCTGGTTTTGCCAACTAGGCAGCCCCTCCATCCCCTGCCCCTTATCCAAGGGGGATACTATCCAAGACCCTCAGTGGATGCCTGAAACTGGGGATTGTCCCGAACCCTTTACATACTGTTTTTTCCTATATGTATATACCTATGATAAAGTTTAATTTAGGCTCAGTAAGAGATTAACAACAAAAAGTTAACAATAAAATAGACCAATCATAACAATATGCTATAATAAAAATTATGTGAATGTGGTCGTTCTATTTCTCAAAACATCTTCTTGTCCCCTAGTTTTTGGGATGATGAGAGATGATAAAATGCTTATGTGATGAGGTGAAGTGAGGGGAATGACAAAGGCACCATGACATAGCGTTGGGCTCCTGTTGGACCTTCTGACGGTTTGTCAGGAGGAGGGTCAGCTGCTTCCAGACCACAGTTGACTGCGGGTAACTGACACTGCAGAAAGCAAAACCACGGAAAAGGAGGGGACTACTGTATATTTCACTTTTCTGGGCTTTAATTTCCCCAACTCTCAAAGGGGTTTTCCCAGGACACAGAGTCCTAGATGATCATGAGGAACCTTTCTTGGCTCTAATATTTTATGATTTGAAAAATCTCTTTGGCCTTATTAAGTCCATAAAATATGAATGAAGTTGGATGTCCAAATTCTCTCCCCTAGGTTATCTTTAGATTTTCTAGTTTTTGCCCTGGAGACAAAGGAGTAGAGGAAGCAACGTTAAGCATGGGATTATGGAGAGAGGGAGGGTTAGAAGAGAAAAATCAAGCCCCCCCCCCCCCCCAGACGTGCAGCGTGCGTTTGAGGAGGGCAGGTGGAAGCTGGAATGTTTAGGACCGCCCGCGAGGCCCAGATGGCCAGAGGTGTGCTTTCTTCAGCAAGCCTGGATTGCCGAGGTTCTGTGTTTTGGTGAAGAAAGTCTCCGGGGCTTCCATTGGATAAAGCAGTAGTGGTTCTTGCAAAATAGTGATGTGTTTTTAGTGTATGTTACACGTTTTTAGTATACATTTTGTTAAATGCTCTGGTCTCCAGATATGACTGCGTGGATCATAATTGCTCAGGAAATTGGTTTTAAAATATAGATTTCAGGGGCACCTGGGTGGCTCAGTCGGTTAAGCGTCTGCCTTCTGCTCAGGTCACGGATCCCACGGTCCTGGGATTGAGTCCCTCATGGGGGCGCTCCCTGCTCAGTGGGGGAGTGTGCTTCTCCCTTTGCCCTTCCCCTGCTCCTGTGCTCTCTGGCTTGCGCTCTCTTGCTCTCTCGCTGCTCTCTCTTTCAAATAAATAAAATTTTTTTTTTTTAAATACAGATTTCAGGGCCCTGCCTTGTATCTGTGGAATCAGATGGGTGTGGGTAGGACCTGGGAATCTCAGATTTTTTAAAGTTCCTCGGGAGATTTTACTCCCCTGTGAGGTTTGTGCCTCTTGCCTAAGCCACCTGTCCAGCAGCATCTCTGCCAGTGGCTGGCACTTGCACCCATAGAGAAATGCTCCTGGCTCCCTGAAGCCCTTAAAACCTTCGATCCCTGTCTGCTTGCACGTGTGTGCATTCCAGACCTGGAATGTCCTTCTCCCTCCACCCCTGTCCGCCCCCTTTAGATGCTCGAGGATTTGCTCCTTGTTTTCCAAGAGCCAGCTTAACAGTTGCGTCACCGATGATACCGATGGTCACCAGGTAGAGGGAGACTTCGGCCTCAGGGCCTCTGCGGCACGTGCTTCTGGCTCCCTGTGTCGTCCCCGGCTCCGTACTAGGATGCAGGCTCCTCCAGGACAGGCCTGCATCCAGCTCCTCTCCGAGGAGCCCAGGCACCTAGATGTTCAGTGGCTCTCTGGCATTTGGCTAAGTGCAGACAATGTTTGATGAATGAATGAGTGGGTGTATACAGCAGTGAGCACACTAGCGTGGTCCTCAGTGGATCTGGGTGAGGAAGGCTGTCATCCCTGGGGGCAGGAAGCTCGTGGGATGGGATCTTGGTCGGATTCCACGTGGGGGTTCAGAACTCACATTTTGGTGACCCCGCCCCCCTGAGGTCCAGTCTGGTGTGGAATGCGTGACTTCTTATTTCTTGTAGCTGAAGAGGGCCGAGTAATTTCATGATGCAGGACAGGAAGGGGCAGGTGGGTGAATGGCTGGGCCCAGGGAAGAGAGAGAATCTTCCCTTCTCAGGGAGGAGGTGCTGGAAAGATGTTCCGAGAGGCAGCCAGACTGGTTTTGTTTGCCCCTGAGTTTTATTTTAACTAGGTGGTTTGAGATTTCACTGGCCCTTAACTTCTGGCTTGACTTTGGTGTTCAAGTCAGACTCTTTCATGTAATCAGAGCCTTATGATTTCTACCTAGGAAGCTCCTCAGCCACAAATTGGGGGGTGTGGGGGGGTTAACTAAAAAAAGATAAATAAGGCCCTTCTCACAGGCCTGGAACTGAATATTCTTTGAATATGACGTTAAAGGAATGTCGACAAATCCATTCACTGATTCAAAATAAAAGGCTCTAAAACAGCAGTCTGCTCATCTCTAGATATGACGGTAGATCACGAATGGTTATTTTTGGTTATTGTCTTTGGGATTTTATTGCCTTTCGGAAAAAAAAAGAGAATTTAAAAGTCTTTAGAAAACAAGCTCAGTTGTGATTTTTTTTTTTTTAAGAGCTTAGTCTGTTTTGAAAACTTCAAGGATCATGTATTAATTTTTCTGATGATCTTATTCTAAGGATTTACCAGATAATAGGAGAAAAAGGAGTCTAGCATAAAGCATCTTCTGGAGCCTTGGAGGGGGAGTTTTATGGAAACCTGGCAAGGGTTAATTTTGCTTAAAGCCTGTATATAGCCGTAATAGGGGCACCTTAGCTCTGATTTCCTGGAGCCTGGCACATCTTAGGTGCCCAGGAAACAGTTGCTGAGATATTAAAAAAAATTTTCTAAAGTGTAACACTTCATAGCTTGCAGGGTGGATGGACCAGCAGCTGTATTCTCTCATATTTTTAAACACGAGTCTAGGTATGCTGGATGGAAGATGACCTAGAAACTCTCCATTGCTTTTCATTTGCAGGGTTTTGAACTTGACTTCTTGATTTTGATTCCCATGAATTATGCTGAGGAAGCCCTAGGCAAATTGTGCCCCGCCGGTAGTTAGATTTTGAAAAGTCTCACTGGTGGGATGTTGGCAGGTGTGGGGAGTAAGAACAGAGCTATGAAGAATAAGAACATTTGTATTTGGTTCAAGTGGGAAATTGGCCGGGCAAAGACAAAGTCACCTTTTCTCTCGCATTTCTTTTTTGTTTGTTTTCCTTTTAATTGCAGGCCCAGTGCCAGGACTTGACAGGAGGTGTGTATGCTGTGGGGTCCCGGCCCTGTGGAGCTTTTAGTCTGGGCCAGGCCGTTCTGTGAAATGCTGGAAATGTTCTGCGTTTTCACTGTCCAATATGGTAGTTACTCACCGCAGGTGGTTTTTTGAGCACCTGAAATGTGGCTAGTGTAACTGAGGAACTGAATTCCTAATTTTTTACATTTTAATTAATTTTAATTATATGTAACTTACAACTTTGCTGAGGGCTGTTTGTACCACAGTCTGGGATAGTAGCTTCAGGAATTTCCATCAGCTTCTCAAGCCACTCCATGCTGACATGTGTACATGTGTAGGAGTACATATCCATCTATTTTTGTATTTTAATACCTGTCATAGTCTCAATCTTCCATGAAGTACAAATAAAAAATTTGTAAGTTGTTGCTTTTTATTAAGCTAAAAAGTGTGCCTATTATGTAAACCGCTTCAGGATATAAATTCTCTATCTCCTAGAGAGATTTTGGAGTTGTCTTTGACTTACAAAGGGATGACATAAAAACATAATGCCTTTTTAAGTGGGTTCATGAATGCATACCTGCTTGTGGGTTTCACTATTTTGATGCTTTCCCACTCTGATAGACCTTGAGTCATTTTAACTCATTACCACAATACATTTAAGCTTATACATTCTGCTTGGGATAAAACAACTTTTTAAAAATTGGCCCCATGGTGGGGGGAGTGGCGCTGTGCGCCTCAGTGGCACAGTCATTTAAGCATCTGACTCTTGATTTCGGGTCAGGTCATGATCTCAGGGTCCTGGGATTGAGCCCCACTTGGGCTCTGTGCTCCAAGGGGAGTCTGAGGATTCTCTCTCTCCCTCTGCCCCTCCCCCTGCTCACATGCCTGCAATCTTTCTCTCTCTCTCAAATAAATAAATCTTTAAAAAAATAAAAGTGGCCCTATGAAGGTGAAGTTTGTCTTACCATTTTCCATTTTTAATTTTTTAATTTAATTTAATTTTTTAAAGATTTTATTTATTTGACAGAGAGAGACACAGCGAGAGAGGGAACACAAGCAGGGGGAGTGGGAGAGGGAGAAGCAGGCTTCCTGCGGAGCAGGGAGCCCGATGTGGGGCTCGATCCCAGGACCCTGGGATCATGACCTGAGCCAAAGGCAGACGCTTAACGACTGAGCCACCCAGGTGCCCCCCATTTTCCATTTTTTAAATGTGATTATTTCTTGTTTCGCTTGATACGAAATTCAGACTTGGTGTTGAGTCTAGCATAGTAAGGAGGCATGTGTATTTTAAACTTTTTTTTTCCTTTTACAAATCACACTGTAGGTAAGGACAAGAAATAAAGGAATTCATATGTTTATTAAATATATTTTATAAATTTTAAAAGATCTTCCCTTTTCCCCTCTGTTTTTTGGTTGTAGGAGTTCAGAGGTGGGTGTTAATATATGCAATTATTTTGGTGGGCAAATTTGTATATTCCAGGAGATTGGGGTCATGACCTGGGCATTAACGGTGATAGAATGAAGTCCGTCCTTTCTGCTCCCATTGATCTTTTCTTAATGTTAAAACTGATGCTTGACCAGCAGTACTGTTCCCCGCTCTACAGGTGGCCTTTTCTTATTGACCTTTGGTTGGGTAGCAACAGTTGCCTGAGACGAACTACCTTCATTGTGGTTAGCCAGTGTCCCGCCTGTGCCGTTTTTGACTTTTCACTCTCTTCCCGAAATGACACTTGAAACGGCGGTTATTGTGCGTTGGCCTGAAAGGCATTAACATTAGTCCCACTTGAATGTAAGCATACCTGGGTGTCCGGAGCAGGATGTCACCAGAATCCTGAAATCGCGTATGTAACAGGGAGAGCTGGGGATGTCCGAATTCCACAACGGAGCCTCTGTGTCCTGCTAAGGCTTGTCCCACCACTAACCCAAGAGAAACATCAGTCCGTGCTCAGTTCAGTGACATCACCCTGTTTGGCCCCAGTGTATTTTCCCAGACGATGCTTGAATGTGATGTGTGCTGGTTTCTGTCTAACCTCAGCAGCCTTAATAAATGCCGGCGAATATTCGACATGGGGGCGAAGGCGATGGTGGCGGCAGGGAGGAAGGTCCAGGCATGGAGAGGATGTGTGTTTTTATGGGTGACTGGGTCGATCTGTGCAGTGTCGTTATTTGTGTCGTTAGGCAGTTTACATAATGAAGTGGTTTGCTCAGCAGTTCCATCCTTCCAGCTTGCCCCGCTGTCTGCATTTTGTACACAAGCCATGAGGACTCTCCCCCTTCTCCCTCTCTCCGCTCCATCATTCTTTCCCTTTGCTCTTTGTTTTGGCTTAATAACTAATACTCCACCCCACCCTGCTGTTGCACACAACCATGTGGTTTTTACTTGAGTAAAATATGGATTAGCATTCATGGGAGGATGCAATTATTTTAGTTCATACAGATGAGGCAAGTTTTTTTTTTTTTTTTTTTTTTTTTTTTAATTTAAACAGTGTTTTCATGGGAAGGATCATTTGCCATAGAGTCGTGAACTTGGTCTGGTCTGCCCACCTCAGATAAAAATAACCGTTTGGAATGTAAATGTGAACTTGAAGACACTTGAAGTTGTCAAAACTAGTATTTTTCTACGATGAGCCTATTCTGCCTGATTGCAAGCTGCCTCTTCTCTGCTCCCTCTGATAAAGCCCCAGCCTAAAACTTGTGTGAGATATGAAAACTCCTCTGAACTGACATTATCACTTTAACTGTACACGTGTGCTCTCCTAGAGGGGAAAAAAAAATAGGATGTTGAGAAATAGCTCCGAGAATACAGACTGTTCAAAAGATACTCTTCTGTCGCAAAAATTTGGCAGTGAATCCTTCTGATACATTTTAAAGAAATTCGATTTTTATGCACTACTTTTAGGAACCTATCTGTGGCCTAAGGTGAGAATGATCTGGAGTTTTTGTTGTTGTTTTTTAATCTAACCCTGTGGTCTTTCATTTTTAAGACGGTACAGGGTTTTTCTTTAGACCACCTAGTGTCTGGTGCAACCTTTTCATTTTTAGGGGGCAAAGTCACTTGCCCAAGGCCACTCAGCTGGAAGGGGCTCATGGGGCGGTGGGAGGGGGGTTGTCCTGCTAGCACAGTGCCTTCTGTCTCCTGGTTTCCCCTGAAAGCCGCATGGTAAACGGCTTGTTCACTTTGTCCCTTGGTTTAATGCTAAGGATATTCAAGTAGGAAATAACATGAGCTGTGGAAAAAAAAAATCTCTGCTTTCAGTCGATTATTTGTAAGGATTTTTGTTTGCTTATTTGTTTCTGCAGGACCCTTGGTCAACTGGTTTTCGAAAGCCATTTCCCACTTCTATTTTGGTCCTTCGTTTTTCTAATGGAAGAGGCTTTTGTTTTCTTTTAGCTCTGTGTCTGTTCGGGGGGGGGCTGTTTTGCTTAAATTTGGAGCAAAAATATATTGTTATATTTGACATAAGCGTATTTATCTGTAAGAATAACGAGATTTCTTTCGTCTGCATTGTCTTATTGCAAATCTACCTCCATCCACATGTGTGTGCACGTACACATGCTCACACATACAGTCGCATACACAATATGTTTTTTGATTCCCAAACGTTTAAAATTGCCACGGGACTCTTATTTCTAGTAAAAGATACTGCTGTGGAAATCTGCAGCATTTCCTGCTGTGTGTGCCAGGGCCTGGGGACCCTGGTCGCCATGGAAACTAACATCCAGCTGCTGGGTGGTACTTTCCTTTAGAGCTGTGTTTCAGCGCATTTCACAGTTCGATACAATGCTGCTGCTTCTCCCTTTAAAATAAGGAGAGGGGGAAAATCTGAGTGATTACAAATTTATTTTTTTATTTTTTAAAGATTTTATTTATTTATTTGACAGAGAGGGAACACAAGCAGGGGGAGTGGGAGAGGGAGAAGCAGGCTTCCCGCCGAGCAGGAAGCCCGAAGCGGGGCTCGGTCCCAGGACCCCGGGATCATGACCTGAGCTGAAGGCAAACGCCCAACGACAGCCACCCAGGCGCCCCAGAGTGATTACAAATTTTAAAAAAATGCTATTTCTGCGAAGGCAGAAAGAGACCTTAATATGCACCCTTTTCATGTGAGTGTCTCCCAAAGGTGGCCAGAGGTATCTGATAAAATACAGAAGAATTTCGGGGGAGGTGGTGAAAGTGGAACCTTTGCCCTGAGCTGGGGATCCGTAGTCTTCTCTTTGGGAATGAGGGCAGGCCGGGCTGACATGGCCTTTTATCGTGTTGACTCTGGCTGAGTCCATTTGATTTGTCCGAAGGGCTTGAGAGCAGACAAAAGACCAGCTTTCTGCATGTTCCCCGCCCCCTCCCCCCCCTTCCTGCATTTCCTGACCCCTCTCTCTCAGAACCTGCCCAGAGAACCGGATCAGAGAGCCTGGAGAGCTCGCGTGAATTTTAGCCCTGGATTTGCCAGTTGAGCACGTGGTTGCCATCTGTGCTTGTTGAAAGGCGGATGCTGATGATGAGAGCGATCCTTCATTGGGATAATACGGTTTAAAGCCAAGTGCAAGATGTGCTGCTTGTACGAGAATCAGAAGGTCTCATGAGCCATGTGAACACAGCCCCTGACTTCCCAGGGGTTTGGTGGCCCATCGGTCACTGGCCACAGGTGGGCCTACAGCACATCCTCCAGGGAGGTGGCAGATACCCAGCCCCAGGTTCCCACTGCCCGTGAACAGACTCCATGAGATGGAGGGAGAGTAAGATGGGCCCCAGTCTTGTTTAGATGGACCCCTAGTGCTCTGATATTTGTTTTTCCAAATGTGTTTGTACAAAGCAAATGCTGGGAGTGGATGCTCTTCAGAAACAGCGAGATAGACCAGAGCCTTTGCCTCTCACAGGTGGTGGGGATCTCAGTCCAGCCGTGGCCTTGAGGATTCAGGTACCCCTCCAGCTGCTTTATCTTGAGGTGGTAGCAATCCCATTTTGCAAACAAGGGAAACCAGCTTGGTGACTCGCAGTGACTTGGTTAAAATGTCACACAACTTTGAAGCCGCAGAGCCTGGAATGTGTATCTGCTCTGTGTGACCCTCAGTCCCACATTCTTTCCACCTGAGAGATCAGTTGTATATATAGAACCATCTCGGGATTGAGACCAGCATTTCTTCATTGCGGCACTATTGACATGTTAGGCTGGATAATTGTTAGGACTGTGCATTGTGGGATGTTTGGCAGCATCCCTGGTCCATCCCCCAGTTGTGAAAACTGAAAATGTCTCTCAACATTGTCCAGTGTCCCCTGGGGGTTAAAACGGTCCTGATGAGAACCTTTGAACTACACCCTTCAGGTATTTTCATATGGCGTTTTGATGGAACCATGGCTGTGCCTTTTCTTGACGCAGTTGTGGAGGACTTGGTTCATTTAAGCTAGGTTTTAAGTTAGTTATAACCGTGTTTTGATTTTAGAAGTTTGACAGGTCATGCAATTGTTTCATCTGAGCAATGACCAGTGTGCTAAGTCGTGGATAAAACTTTGTGAAGAGTCCACATCTTACCAAAAAAGATTGCTCCTTTTCAACAGAAGGTCATTTCCCAGTGTGAAAATATGCATAGTATTTTAAAAGATTAAGTTGAATCAGAACAGTGGTGGAGATGAACGGAGGGTTTTCTTTCCCGCTGGGCTGGCTTCCTTCACGGAGAGGTGGCTTGGCGGAGGCAGAGCCTGGATCAGGATGCTGGCATGAGGTCGGTGCTGCCCGGTCACAGCTGGGTGGCCTCGGTGGATCAATCCGATAGAACACGCCTCAGCTTTCTTGTCTATTGGAGGACAGTGGGTTCGGCCATCCCTGCCTGTCAGGGTGATCGTGGAGCTCGCTTGACGCTGTGGCTCTGAAAGCCCCCAGCAGCTATGACACAAGGTCATGTGTTCCTGTGTCACATAATTTCTGGGGGTCCTGCCCACATCAGACCGGTGGCTCCTCGGCTTCTTCTTAGACACCAACACTCCTGTCTGATTCCACTGTTCCTTGCCCTGTCTCCTACCTCTCTGTCTCCAACCTCTGCCCGTGCCTCTGGATCTCTCTACGTCCCTGATTTTCCTCCGAACGACCTCTGACATTTTAAGAGTTCCCTTTATTCTCTGGGCTCTGTAATTATTTTGTTGATTACTAATACAGTTTTTTTTGTTTATAAATGAGTATTTACGTATTACAAATATTACATGTAATTATATTATGTTGCTATTAGATTTGGGGTATTGTAATGGTAACTTGAATGAATTTTTATTTTTTTAATGTTTTATTTTTTCAAGCTTTATTGAAGTATGATTGACAACTATATTTAGGTTATTTTTTTTAAGGTGTACATCATGATGATTTCATATACTTAGACATTATGAAATGATGACCACGATTAAGTTCATTAACAGACCCATCACCTGACATGGTTACCATTTTTAAAAAATGAACTTTGAGATTTTTAGTTGCCTCTCGCATGTCCCCGGTCTGGGGAATCTCACCTTCCCCACCTTGGCATTCACTTGGAATGTTCCTTTCCTTCCCTCACACAGGCCCTGGCTGATCCTCTAAGGTTGCTCTCAGGCACTTTCTCCTCTGGAAAGCCCTTTCTTGGTCCTTAAGTGGGTTAGACGCTGCCCTGCATTGCTCCAACCCCAGAACCTGGGCTCTGCCTGCCCATCACCATTCCCTTACGAACCTCTGAGCTTCTTCAAGGCAAGGACTCATTCACTGATTACACTAGTGAGCACGCTGGTGTGCCCTTTTTTTTTCCTTAATTGAGATGAAGTTCATATAACATAAAACTGTTTTAAAGCGAATAGTTTGGTGTCATTTCATTTATTTACAGTGTTGTACAACTGCCACCTCTGTCTGGTTCCAAAGCATTTTTATCACCTCAGATTAAACCCTGCTCCCAGGGTGATGGAAAAGTTGTGGAGATGGATGGTGGTGAGGGTTGTACAACAGTGTGAATATACTGTAATGCCATTGAACTCTACACCTAAAGAATGGTTATAATGTTGGGGTGCCATTGAACTCTACACTTGAAAATGGTTATAATGTTGGGGCGCCTGGGTGGCTCAGTCAGTTAAGTGTCTGCCTTCGGCTCAGGTCATGATCCCAGGGTCCTGGGATCAAGCCCTACATTGGGTTCCCGGCTCAGCGGGGAGTCTGCTTCTCCCTCTCCCTCTGCTGCTTCCCCTGCTTGTTGTGCTCTTTCTCTCTCAAATAAATAAATAAAATCTTTTTTTAAAAATGGTGATAATGCACAGAGGATTTTTAGGGCAGTAAAAATACTCTTGTGTCATACCATACTAATGAATACATGACATTATCCACTTGTCCAAGTTCACAGAACGTACACCACCAAGGATGAACCCTAATTTAACTGTGCACTTTGGGTGATAATGATGTAGCAGAGTCAATTCATCAGTTATAACACATGTACCCTCTGGTGGGGGATATTGATAATGGGAGGCTGTGCATTTGTGGTGATAAGGGCGTATATGGGAAATTCGTCCCTTCTCCATTTTGCTATGAACCTAAAATGGCTCTAAAAAATAAAATCTTAAAGAGATGTCTATGATGCTAAATTTTACGTTAGGTATATTTTACCACAAAAAAAACAAAAGCCCGTACACATTAAGCAGGTAATTCCTATCTTCCTCTTCTCCACTCCCTGCGCTAGTATCTGGCAGTCACCCTGCCGGTGTTTTGTATTTTTGTCATCATTATACCCTTAGCCCCCAACATGGTTGTTGCTGAATAAAACTTTGGTCAGTGGGGCGCCTGGGTGGCTCAGTCATTAAGCGACTGCCTTCAGCTCAGGTCATGGTCCCAGGGTCGCGGGATCGAGCCCTGCATCGGGCTCCCTGCTCGGCAGAAGCCTGCTTCTCCCTCTCCCACTCCCCCTGCTTGTGTTCCCTCTCTTGTTGTGTCTCTCTCTGTCAGATAAATAAAATCTTTAAAAAATAAAAATAAAAAAAATAAAACTTTGGTCAGTGATGAGCTTTTACTCTGGCACTGATTTGTCTTTGTGTATTTCTTCAACAGCCACATAATGAGAAATGTTATCTTTAAGGAAATTTCTTTGAAATGTTTCCCTCGTATTTAAGAGTTTTCTACTTGTCCACTGATACCTGCATAGAAGTGCCTCTGGAACCAAAGCTACTTTTGTAGTTTATCTGCGCATCTTGGTTATTTTTAGTTGATATTTTGGGTTGATAATGGTGGTCCTGGTTCTGTACCTGGTGGCATCCGTCTGACCCACTCGGAAACAAAGACTGAAACAAAGACTTACTGATTCTTTCAAATACATGTAGCGATGGCCAAATACATGCTTTTTCTTAGGATGTTAAACTTTTCAAATACTTTTCTTTTATGGAGGAGAAAAAAATGTAGCCGTCCTTTCAGAAATTAATATTTTTAAGCCGATTTCTTCCTTGAAGTATGTTTGTCTTTTTCTTTAGGCTCACAACTCATAAAATCTTGTTCTTCCCTGTTGCTCTGTAATTTATAAAATTGTATTGCAGTTGGCTTGTGTAGAATTTACTTAAGCATAGTTGAGCCTTTAGATTTTCTTTCTGAGGACAAAAGCCTCAATTATGAATATGAATTCCTTTTGCAAAATGACAAGATTGAACATTTCCTCATGCCAGTATCCCAGCTGTCTCATTCTGATGCTCAACAAAGACTTTTAGAGATTGTCTTTAATGGCCGTGCTATCAGATACTTAAAAAAAAAAAAAAAAGAGAAACTAAAAAGAATACAAAATAGCTTACAGTTTTGTTTTTCTAGGAAAAATAATGAAAGGTTTTTGTTTTACTGCAGACGTTTTCTACTCTTGTGATGCATTTGTGGGCTCGAGGATTTGACCATGGCCACAAACCAAAGGATCATTTCTTCTCTCTAAAGTGTAGATACAAAATTCCATTTGCTTAGATGACCAGTACTTGGAGTCCCTAGGCTTAGGTCACCTTTTGCCCTCTGACCAGCTGAAACTCGCTCTTGGTTTGGTGATGGAGATGGCAGTGGGCGTTGGTAGCTAGCCAACTCTGAGCCCCCACCGCACTGGTGCTGATTCATTATGGCCTCCCCATGTTCGCAGGGTAGCTAGTGTCTGGTCTGTTACCACCACTGGAGGGGGTGAACTGGGGCTTCAGTCCAAAGCCTCCAGAGGCTATGAGCCGCCATATTCTATTGCCTTGGTCCTGAGTGTGTCTGTTCAGCCATCGCTTGACCAATCTCAGTGCAATGGTTTTCCATATTCTCACTTGCCCTGCATCCTGTGGTGTTTGCTGCCAGAGGAATTGACCCAGATATGGCAGTTGGTTCCTTGGAGTTGGAACCCTTGTAAGAGGTGTTTCCACCTCTGGCCTCCAGCTGTGGTTTTCTTGTCTGGAGATGGATCTGTGTTGTTGCATTCCTTCCAGGCTGTCGAGGAAGCCAGCACTCCTGGAAATTCCCTCCTAAGTTCGGAGCCTAAGGTCCAGGGAGCGTGCTGAGTGTGCGTGCGTGTGTATGCGTGCGCGTGCCCGTGTTTGATATTAACGCTGCAGGCTGTTGGAAACCTTTTTTCTGTTCCCAATTCCTTGAGGGGGAGGATGTCTGGTGTTGCCACTCCTCTTCCATTTTTTTTTAATTTAAATTTGTTGTTTATTATTTATTTGTTTGCTTACTTTAACCGGAAGCTCCGTAACATTACACATGAGCCAATCATGCTTAGGTCCCATGAAAATAACCTGTGGCCGGACAGTTCAGTGTGCTGTTGCTTCATTACTTTAGGAAGCCTCAGGATTGGAACCAAGATGGACTGGTTCCATTGGAGGCTGAGGAAGGAAGGGCGGCTGACCATTTGTCAGTGTTAGAAAAGCAAGACAAAGCAGTCATCCATAGTTCAAAGCCATCCATTTTTGTTTTTTGACAAGAACATGGTTAGGGGTGTGATTTGGCTTCAGAAACCCCCCTTGTTTTGTTTGACTGTGTTTAGTATGCATTTGGCTTCAAACGCTGTTTCACATTGTTGTGTCTGTTCCTTTGCTGTGTTGTCGTCCCTTCCCTGTGTTGTTCTCTGTCTCTGAGGTGGGGACTGCTGTTGCAGCTGCCCAGAGCTGGCCCTGCGGTCAGCCCTGGCCCAGGCAGCCAGCCTTCACCCTTGGCCTTCCGTCCAGCAGCCTGACCTCGCCCTTCCCGGCCCCAGGCTTCCTGCTCCCTCCCAAGGGCCAGAGTGGCCCCTCCAGTGGCCTCTTCCCTGTATTCTTGCCCTGCAGGCATTGAGGCAATGGCCAGAGCATTCCTGTTCTCTCTCTCTCTCTCTCTCTCTCTCTCTCTCTCTCTCTCTCTCTCTCTCTCTCTCTCTCTCGCAGCCTTAGAACCAAGCACTTACTCTCTGGAATGGGGCCGCTGTTCCCTGCCTCTGTGCTGCTCCTCATACCTGTGACCTTGCAGACAGAGGGCGGGGAAGCATGTTAGCTCTGGATCCTAGCTGCTTTGCCACCGCTGATGGCTGTGTCGCCCCCAGGGAGCACCAGCCAGTCAGTAAATAGGGTTGACCCCAGCACGAGGGAGGCTGCTGGAGGGGGGCACACGTGTGGATGAACCCTGCTCTCACTCCACAGAAACACGGCCCCCGAAATCATGTCAGTGTGAATTGTAAAAGAGGTTATATTTTTCTGGTGTGAATGCTGCCCAGCTGTTAGAGTTGAGAAATTACACAGCGTGCTGGTTAAGAACCTTCAATTTGGGGGCGCCTGGGTGGCTCAGTTGGTTAAGCAACTGCCTTCGGCTCAGGTCATGATCCTGGAGTCCCGGGATCGAGTCCCACGTCAGGCTCCCTGCTCAGTGGGGATCTGCTTCTCCCTCTGACCCTACCCCTTCTCGTGCACTTTCTCTCCCTCATTCTCTCTCTCTCAAATAAATAAAAAAAAAAAAAAAAAAAAAGAACCTTCAATTTGGATTGAACCCTGGCCTGTGAATTTTTTTTTTTTTTTTATTTGCAGTGTGACCTTTGGCAAACGGCTCTAATCTCTGCATACCTCAGTTTTCTTGTCTGTAAATTAGATGCGAAGATAGCACCCATGCAGGGCTGCAGGGAAATCTGTGTGTGTGTGTGTGTATGAGAGAGAGAGAGAGAGAGAGAGGGGCCTAGTTCAGGGCCTGGTCCATGGCAGACTTTATATGATAGCTATTATTTCTTTTTAAGATTTTATTTATTATTTGAGAGAGAGCATGAGCAGAGGGAGGGGCAGAGGGAGAGGGAGAAGCAGACTCTCCACTGAGCAGGGAGCTGATGTGGGGCTTGATCCCAGGACCCGGGGATCATGACCTGAACCAAAGGCAGACACTTAACCGACTGAGCCACCCCAGCATGTAAGCTGTTATCATGAAGATGGTAAGCTACTACTTGTCAGTACGTATGAATGTGTCAGGCAGTATGCTGTGCTTGCTGTAGATTATGTTAATTAATCTTTATAAAAGGTGGTTCTGAGAGAGGTGGTATTGATTTACACAGTGGCCGGGTTCCCTGAAAGAATTTGAAATATATTTAGAATGGGTACATTCTCATTGTGGACATTTAAAAAACTTCCACACACCCCAAACACACACCCACTCTCTCTCTCTCTCCCTCTCTCCCTCCCTCTCTCTCTCTCTCTCTCTCACACACACACACACACACACACCCCAAAAACAACTGGGTGTGGCATAAAAGCAGTACCTTTCATGACTGATGGATGATCCTGGGTGGAAGATTAGTTACTTGAGTTTGTCATTTGCCTTTTTTTTTTTTTAAAGATTGCCACAGCTTCCTGTGTTTTAGATTTGATAGACACATTTGTGTAAGGTTTCCAAAGTCCAGCTTTTCACTCAGCAGGAAGCTGAGCACAACAATCCTCCTTTTTGTTTGCAATGCTGAACCTTGGAGTCTACTCCGTGGTGGGGGTGGGGGGAAACGTTTCTACTCTGTGCTCTGCCATTTAATCCCCAGGTGGCCTTGAAGAGATTATAAACTTGCTTAAATGTGATTAAGGAGCTCCCTTTCTGTGGTCCAAAGAAACCACTACTCTGGTCATGAGGGTCTTTGTGGCCCAGTGTATTCTTCTCCCGCAGGAATCAAGTCCGGGGTAAGGGCGTCAATGCAGAGCTGATAGCCTACCACAGCCTGGGTAGGGGTGAGGGCTCCGTGCGTCCTTACCTGTTTTGCTAAGGAGTGTGTCCTTCATTCATGCTGTGGAAGCACCGTGCCTGGCACCAGTGAATGTTCTTCAATACGTGGAGTGGGTGGTTGAGTTTCTCTATTGAGAGTATATTGGTGATCAGGTCCTGGATGTTCTTGAAAGAGATGAATATAACAGAAGTGTTAAAATGATGTACTGTTACATGCTGTTCATTCAATAGAAATGCTATATTGGGTTCTGGAACCTGAGTGCCTTTGTTGTGGCATATAAATAACCTTTGTTTTTTTCTTTTCTTTTTTTAAAAGATTTTATTTATTTATTTGACAGAGAGGGAACACAAGCAGGGGGAGTGGGAGAAGGAGAAGCAGGCTTCCCGCTGAGCAGGGAGCCGGATGCCAGGCCAGATCCCAGGACCCCGGGATCATGACCTGAGCCTAAGGCAGACGCTTAACGACTGAGCCACCTAAGCGCCCCAACCTTTGTTTTTTCTTATGATCATCTTCCCTACGTTTACCTTGGAGTAATCCCTCCATTCCCTCCTCTCCTACCCTAACATGTTCTCCTCTGGGGCTCAACTTCCAGGGGCTTCCTTCTTACCTACTTTTAGCTGAGAACAGGTGTAGCAGCTGGCTGGCAATGGCCCCCTGAGGTTTGATAGCTGGAGGAGGGAGGGCCTTCTTCTGGTGACTTGTCCCCTCCCTGTCCTGCTGCCTAACTCGGGGCCTTACCTGGTGCTCCTGAGCTGGAGATGGAGCTGACCTGCTCGGGAGCATCTGTATTCCAGGTGTAGGGTCTGATGCAGTGGTAAAGAAGTTGCCTTTCAAAAATCTCTTCCTGGGGCCCCATTCTGCCTTTTGTACTTTATGTACTGACAACTGAAACTCCAATACGACTCAATTTCTGTGTTTCTTAGGCTTAAATTCGTTCATAAATATCGGTTGGGAGAACCTGACTTAACTGTTTTTGCAAATCCTAGATGCAAAAAAAGTTGTCCTGGAGTAAATGAGGAAAGCTAAGTTTAGAGAATGTCTTGGCAGTTGTTAGAGGTGATTTTAATCAAATCCCAAACTAGTGTGTATGTGAGGTTCATAACCCTTTTTTGATGGTGGCTGTTGGGGTTAGTCCTTGTCAACTGCAAGATGTGGGAGGTTTCGAGATTCTCACAGTCTATATAAATCTTCCATTGGCATTCTCAGATGTTCAGTGAGAGGCGAGTCGACTGGTATTGTGGATTTCTACACCACATGCAGCTCTTCCGTTGTGACCGAATGGCAGTTGGTTCCATGGTTCACCGAACAAACTCTGAACACATTCCACTTTTAGAGGACTGGGGCAGCTTCTGGAAAGGGCTTTTGAAGCCGATCAGGCAAGGATTTGGGCCCAATAGGGCTAACTGTCCAGAATGGGAAAGAATGCATGTATCTTCAACCCTGTTGCTCATAGGAAAAAGTGACCATTTCTGTGGAAACTGGAGTGTTTTTGAATCTTCATTGGTGGACCTTTGCCCAGGTGAAAATCTGATCTTTCAAAGCATAGGGAACCATGCAGGACAAGTACACACTCATGCAGAGATCAACTCCAAAGACCTGCAGGCCATTTGTCAGGGAGAATCTATTGTCATGTAAGTTAACCTTCTCACTGCAGTAAAAACAGAGAGAGGGAGATGGAAGGAGGGAGGTGGGGGACAGAGGGAACACAGCACACGTGCAGTTAAGCTTTAGAGGTAAGGAATTTGAATCCGTTTCTAATCAGGCTCTGCACCAGTTTTATTTAACTCGCATAATGGCTAGGCAGGGTTTGGGTATGACATCTAAGGGACAGGGCAGGTCACAGACATGAATGAGTGGAGTCCGGCTGCCAAGGGGAAAGCACGTGGCTTGTCTAAAGCAGGCAATGACCCTGTTGTCTTATTGGAAAGTAGGCTTAGGTCCTTGGATTTTTAGGAACAGTGCTGTCCAATAGAATTGTATTAGACTGTAATAGGATTCTAGTAGCCATTGTATTGATGATGGAAACGTCATCATCCAGTAAGGCAGTCACGTGTGGCTGCTGAGCACTTGAAATGTGGCTGGTATGATCGAGGGACCATATTTTTAATTTTATTTCCATTGAATTGATTTAAACTTAAATAGCCACGTGTGACTCATGGCTACCACATCGGGCAGCACAGTTGTAGAAGAAGCCAGAATCTGGGTATTGTGTACCATCTTCTGATTTTTAGGAGTTTGCAGGCTACATTTGGCTCATGGACTGTCACCTTACAACCTCTACCCAGACGAAAATCAGAAGAGCATTTAAAAAGTCCTGATACTTGGGCTTTGCTCTCAGATGGTCTGATTTAACTCCTCTGAAGTGGGGCTGGGCATCAGTATTTTCTAAAGCGCCTAGGTGGATTCTAAGTGCAGACGGGGTCAGAAACCACCTCTAAGACCCTGAACATTAGAGGGTGACTATACAATATCCTTAAGGATTTTCAAATGCTCAAAAGCCACTATAGTGTCCAGTTACTTTCATTTTCTATACGTGTTCAATGGGGATGGTTATACTTGCCTCTTAGAGTAGTTGCAAAGACTAAATAAAATCTGTTAAATGAAAAGAAGAAAACCAGAGTTGAGATGCAGGCACTAGGTTGGCTTACTTCCTAGCTAAAGGTCTTGCCTTCACAGACCAACCTTGCCTCTGTGGGGGAGGAACACTTTTTCCCAATACCTTCTGAGGTTCTCCAGCAAGGGACCCCATGAAATGGACTGACAAAAGGGAGATTAACAAGAGAAAAACATACACGTTTCTTTCGTATAAGTTTTATGCCAGACGGGAGCCTTCATAAGGAAATGAAGATTCTAAGAGATAGTTGAACCTGAGTGGATTTTTAAGTTTTGATGAGGAGTGGAAAGTCATGGGAAAATGTGATGGGACAAAAGGGTAGAAACTAAGGTAGTTACCGGGGGAAGTGTATCAAGGCCTGTTCATTCGGATTCCTTTAGATATCCCTCCGTGGGGAAGAGAATCCTTCCTGCACCTGCTGCTTCTCAAATCCTTTCAGCTTAAAGTATTTCTTATGTCAAAGTGGCCTATTTGGGGGCAGCATGTCCTGATCCCCCTCACCACCTATGGGATTCAGACCTTGCCTTGGCAAAACCATGTAACCCTCGCTATGGACTGTAGAATTTCTTAAGAAAGGAGTGCCTAAACAATGCCAACAATCTTCTGACGTCACGCTCTAGGGCAAGAATGACAGATACATGACAGACGTTGTGTGTTGATCTGCGTCTGTTAGATTCCAAAGCCGGTGCCACTCCCAGGTTAACAGGTTGGTGTGGAATTCAAAGTAGAGAAAGCAAAGGAGGATAGACGTTTTACCGTTTAAGGAGTGTTTTTAGGCATGCATGTGTGTTTTTAGTGAAAACAGGCAATGAGTTGCCATTGGTCTGTAAATTCCACAGTGGAGGAGACAGGGTTTGCCTTGTTCATTGTGTTCCTCGGGGCCCGGACATTATAGGGGCTCATTAAACCTTTGTTGAATAAGAGGGTGAATTAGTGCCAACCAGGCCTTGCACCAAAGTGTTGAGATATTTGAGAAAGATTGTTTTCATGTCTGTTCTCATAAAAGGTTTGGAGAGGTTAATTAGTTTTCTTTGGGTCACAGAGCTAAGTGGCAGAATTAGTATTTTAAAGTCTGGTATTGTTCCTTTAAGACCATGCTAACTTCATTGCCATAAATACATGTACTAACAACACATACACAGACAAACACATACACACACAAAAAAGGAAAAAAAATATGCTAACCTCAAGGTAAAATCATTTCTAAAATGCATGCAGTGGATCAAAGGGGGATCAACTAGGATTATGGATGCCTAGGATTAGGGATCAGCCCCAGTCTATCACTTCCATACTGAGGGTATATCACTGAAAACTGCCAGGGATCAAAGACCTTTAGGGGAAAAGATGTGTTTTGATATCCTTTATATCCAACAGCATGTCCACTGCTGAACCCACGAGAGGAATCTAAGGAGCACCGACCGATCTGATTCAGAAAATATAAATAAGTATTCTCAAACTTCTTTTTCATGGAGGAGAGAGTGAAACACTTAACGTTTAGAAATAAGCAGGCATGTTTAAAATTTGTAGTCTTCTGCCAAGAAGTGATGAAAGGAGTTTTCAGACTTTCTTGGGATTCGTGTAACAGAGGTGGGTGCTTTCTTTCTGAAATGTACTGTTGTAAACATCTCCCATGCCTGGTTCTGTTTTGGTTTATGCAGACCTCTAAATCTTTCCCCCCAACCCCCTCCCCCCAAAATAACCCCACATATACTACATCCCTAACAAGCTGGCATCAACAATTTAGAGCAGGGTCGGGCAAACTAGACCCTGTGTGCCACATCCCCTCGCTGCCGGCCCATGAGCCGAGAATGTTTTTTTACACAGTTGAAAAAAGGGAGTCCTGTTTCACAACATGTAAAAATGAACATGAAGTTCAGACTGAAGGTTCATCCATAACGTTTTCTTGGAACACAGCCAGCCCGTTAGTGTTAAGGTCTGGTCTATGGCTAGTTTTGGACTTGAGTCGTAACAGAGACCCAATGGCCCACAAAGCCTAGGATATTTACCCTGTGACTCTTGACAGAAAAAGTTTGCTTTGATTTCAAGCAAAGTAGGTTGGGAGGAAGTAGTGTGGGGATGGAGGTAGAAGGTGTGTGTTTCCTTACCTTTTCCCTGCCTTTGGTAAAACTTAAATATTCCATATGAATCTTTCTTTAAAAAATTTTTTTTGAGGGGGGGCGCCTGGGTGGCTCAGTCGTTAAGCGTCTGCCTTCGGCTCAGGTCAGGATCCCAGGGTCCTGGGATCGAGTCCCGCATCGGGCTCCCTGCTCGGCAGGAAGCCTGCTTCTCCCTCTCCCACTCCCCCTGCTTGTGTTCCCTCTCTCGCTGTCTCTCGCTCTCTGTCAAATAAATAAATAAAATCTTAAAAAAAAAATTTTTTTTTTCTCTCTCTCCTGATTTTGTGTATCCCTGAAATGAAAGTCTTGATGGAGGGGAGACAAGAAAAAAATGAACTATTGGTGACGGTGGAGGCCTCGAGATGTTGTTGAGCAAGAGCATTCTTACGGCTCTTGCTCTCTTCTGTGGCCCACCCCCAAAACCTTTACAATTCTGAATGGACAGTTTTTCTCTTTGTATCACATGGGGAACACAGTATGAGCGTGTTCATCTGACTGACTTTATTATGTATGTGGTGAGGAGTACTTGACATGACACAGTGAGTCGTGCCAAGTTGCGTCGGCTGCTCTGCGAGCCTGTGCCTGGCTGACTCTTGGGGATGGCAGCTGGCCGGCTTCCGTCCTCAGGTGAGACTGCATTTTGCCCTTTCAGGGGGCCTGTTGTATGGGGTTCACTTTGTATGCTGCATCTGAAGCCCCACACCTTGGATTTAAAAATGATTCCAGGGAACTGAGACTTTTCCATTGAGAGCTTCAGACTCTTGGCACCTCCGGGGAGGTGGTTCTCTTTGTGCGGCGGAAGAATGGTCTGGGCAGCCGAACAATGGGAACAGGAATGAGAACAATATTAGCCTTCCCAAGTCTAGATTTGAGCACATGATTCTTCCATCAGACCCCGCAAGTGCGGTGAAGGCCCTGAGGGTTCCTCAGGCCCACAGTTGCCTGGTGGTTGCCCGCCTGGCTTAAGGTATTGAGCTGGAAGTCTCTGGATGGTCGTGAAGGTATCCACTGGACGAAAATCGTTCCGGGCCATGGAAGGTCTGGGTGTCCTGAAGTCACTGAACTCGGTGGTGAAGAAGCGTGGGACCAGAGATGGGGAGCTTTGCTTTTGTTCTCCCCTGTGTTGCATTTCTCTCCACATTCCTGCAGTGTCTTCACTTTGGAAAGAATTTAATTCTTACTACAGCCTTTACGTTTTTCATACAGGTTAGGGATAATGTCCAGTTTTGTAGACATCAGGTTACAGTCTCAGTTAATGATCAATTTAAAAAGATCAAATCATGAATAAACACCTTTTCGTTCCTTTCTTCACAAAGTCTTCATGCGTCTGACTTGGCCTGGGAAGTCCTTCGCCATTTTTCTTGATTAAAACAAAGAAGGTTGGGCGGGGGAAGGATTTGAGTGTGATGAATTAATGAAGAGGGCAGCACACCCCAAATGTCATTCATAAGAGTAGGGTCTGTCTCACAAAGTTGTTAGAATCGAATGTAAAATTGCTTCAAGAGATGGAACCTGCTACAGGAATGTTTGTAGCAGCTCTAACAATAGCCCAAAGGTGGAAACAGCCCAGTGGTCCATCATGGGGTCAATGATAAACTGTGGTAGCTACACCCAACAGAATATTATTCAACCACCAAAAGGAATGAAGTACTGGTAATTTGCTACAACTTGGATGAACCTTGAAAACACGATGGTACGTGAAAGTCAGACACTATGATTCCGTTTATGTGAAACTTTCCGAAAAGGTAAACCCAGAGACAAATGGCAGGTTCGTGGTTGCTAGGAGTGGTGGGAGTGGGGAATGGGGACTTACGGCTTAATGGGCGTGGGAGTTTATTTTGGAGTGATGAAAACATTTTGGAACTAGGTAGAGGTGGTCTCTGCACAACATTGGGAATGTACTAAATGCCACTGAATTGTTCACTTTAAAATGGTTAATTTTATGTTGTGTTAATTTCACTAACATTAAAAAAAATATATTGGGGTTGCCTGGGTGGCTCGGTTGGGTGGCTGACTCTTGGTTTTGGCTCAGGTCATGATCTTGGGGTTGTGGGATTGAGCCCCCCATCCAGCTCTGCACTCAGTGGGGGATCTGCTTGAGATTCTCTCTCTTTGCCCCTCCCCTGGCTCGCACACCCTTGTGCACGCTCGTGCACACACTCTCTCAAATCTTTATATATGTATGTGTGTGTGTGTGTGTGTGTGTGTGTGTATTTTATTTTATTTTTTATTGCTGTATTGCCAGGAGCTGTCAGTCCCTGACTGACAGCTTGGTCTACAACCTGTAACAGAGGAAGACACACCTTTACACAGGGGACCCTGAGGCTTGGATGATAGAACTTGTTCAAAGTCAGGTCATTGGGAAGATGGCAGTTTTCCTGCACATCTTTATTATTTCCACGTGATATTTGCCAGCAGGGCGACGGGAGAAGCCAGCAAAGTGGATAGGCTAGTGAAGGATCACTCTTCTTCTAGAAGCTTCAAACCTACCTCTCCGTGGAAGACAGTTTCTTGACAGTACCTGCCACGGAGCAGAAGGGTTAGTTTTTGCTCTGATTCTTATTGGCTATGTATTTTTGGCCTGGTTATTTCCTCTAGCTTTTTGAGCTTGTTTTCTCTCTTTTAAAATAAAAAGAACAAGAATTATAAGAGGATTATTCGGAGTTTTTAGTAAGACGTGCAGCCCCTGGGCGAGGTTTAGTAAATGTAATCCGTTACATACCTGCTCCTTCTACAGTCTCGTTCGCTACATGTCCCGGAAAGGCTTGAGGAGAAGCCTTGTGGCTTCAGAGGTCTATCTGCATAATGAAATGTCCTGTGGAAACCCCGGTCTACCTTAAGCCACATTCCAGCTTGGATGGGTGGCATTTTCCTTCTGCCCTCTGAGGAGGACGAGCTTTCCTGTGGCTCGAGGGGCTGGGATTGCTTTCACAGTTGGGTGGCACCCATGACACCGAAGGGTATTTAACCACTTACCAGCAGTGTCCCTTCTGCCATTTTTCAGGTGGATCTGGCGTTTGGTTCTGTGAAACAAGGCAGTGTTGGTGAAATGCTCTTAGGCTCTGAAAAAAGAGAAACAGTGCTTGCAGCTGCTTAACGCGTCACAGTTCCCGCTTCATGATGCCCTAACAGGAGGCGAGAGAAATACTGCTTCCAATCTGGGTCTCCTTATCTTCCTGTAGTAACAGAAATTGAAGCAGCCCATCTGTGCTGCTTCAGAACAAACAACAATGAAGTCATAGTGCTTAAAATAGCACAGGGTGGAATGGCGGAGAGAAGCCCGCTTTGCCTCACCTCCCTTGGGGACTCTCGCACAGCATTTCGGTGTCCTGGCCTTGCGCTGGGTCTCACTTGGTGTGTCCGTGTCTGGGTCACGCGTGTCCTTGTGAGCAACTCGTAGCACCCTCGAGTGATTTTCTTGAAGAGGAACATACCGTTTGAAGGTGTGTGTGGTCTCCTCTCTGGCTTTGTATTTCATTTTATGTGGCTTTCCCTCTTCATCTCTACTCTGTTGTCCTTATACATTTGGTACCACTTTAAGACACGGCTCACCTTACTAACAGAACACAGCAGTCCAGTGTGGAATGTAGAGGAACTAAATTTCCTAGCTTTCGGAGACCCCGAAGGAAACCCTGACTGCTTAGTCCGGAGCCAAGGGCCTGGATTTGGTTCTTGAGGTTTAAATCAAGTGAAAAAGACAAAGTCACCTTCCTTCTCTTTCTTGGACGATACGTAAAAGGCCACAGTTCTCCATGATGCCCTTCTTCCTTCTCCATATTTTTAAGTGGACGAAAATAATATTACTGGGTTAATACTATCTTTGGGTCCCTTAGCATCTGGGTGCATCTTATTATTTCACTCCACACATGCTGAAAAAAAGTAGATCCTTAATTAGCATTCTTTGAGATGATCGCAGAACATCTATTCCAGTTGACATTTGTAAAGTTATTGTATGGGCATGACTGCCTGAGTTCCTTAAAACTTCTACAGAACAGTACCTACTAAGTGTGGAGACATGTACCCTTAGTATGTGTTGTGATAGGAATTTTTCTATGAAGTCACTGAATATAGCAAAAATTGAGCTTTTGTCTTATTATTGTCTTATACAAATAGTGTTGATCAGATGTGTTTATGAATGGAGAATCTCATTCCCCTTAAGTGATGTTTATAAAAGAAATGGATATTGATCATAGGAGGTATTTCTTGGGGCAGGATGCTGTGTTCTTAATTAAGATGGTGGTTATATAAGAGGTATTTAGTGTTTCTCGTCCAAGAGCTGTTATCTGAAGGCAGCTGTCTATAGTCACAAAAATCTCAAACTTGGACTTGGGACATCTTGAGCTAGTTTGCTACTGCCGTGAATCCTTCTCCAGAGTTTGAGCCACCGGTGGGAATGGGAATGTCTTGGAATGCTCTTTCTACTTTGGTCATCTTCTGAAAAGTTAGCTTGCTTGCTTCCTTATTTATTTATTTATTTTAGAGAGTGAGCAAGTGTGAGTGAGGGGAGGCACAGAGGTGGAGGGAGAGGGAGAGAATCCCAGGCAGGCTCTGTCCTGAGCACGGAGCCCAAGTTGGGACTCAGTCTCACCACCCTGAGATCATGACCTGAGCCGAACCTAAGAGTCGGACGCTTAGCCGACCAAGCCACCTAGGTGCCCCATGAAAAGTTATCTTTTCTTTATGAGAATTCTTGGTGTCCCTAGGTTCTTATGCTGTGAAGTTTTAGAAGACAAGGCAGTCAGTGAAGGTGAGGATAGTGAAGGAAGACTTCATGAAAGCAATGTGACTTTTCTGGTCCTGCGGGACTCAGTTTGGGTAGAAAGAGGGAGGACAGCTTGGCCCTAATGAGGACCATGTGGAGGCTCCTCTCTGGAGGGGAGAATGGGTGAGTTGGAAGCAGTGAGAGAAGAGAGGTTGGCACAGTCAGAGAGGTAGGGGAAGCTCTGATTCTGGAGGAGGGCTCTGGAGGGTTCTTGAGATGAGAAGTGTTTGAGGGTAGCCTGCCATGAGAGACTGGAGCAGTCCAGACCCGATGAGCGTGTCAGGATGTAGAGGCACTGAAGAAAACAAAACTGAAAAGCCACGTGTCCTAGAAGGTCTCCTCTGAACTGATGACAGTGGAAAATTAAGACTGCCTGAGTCTTGTACCGAAAATGGAAGCTCTGTGTTTAGTTTTGGCGACTGGGCCTCTTGGCACTCATGCGTGCATACCCCACGCCTCGTGAAAGGGATGATTTGAAGTCTTCAGAGGCAGGAGAGCCCTGAAGCCACCTCTTTCATCCACGGTCTCTGGAGTTTTCTTCCTTAACCACTTTAGAGACGGGATGAATCAGTTTCTTACTAATTAAGCGCTCGCAGTTCTTTTTACTGTTCCTCCTTAACTTCTGATGCTCCCTGCTCCAGTATAACCATGCGAATAAGATGACGTGGAGAAAGCTCTCGGTAACCCCTGGGGTGCTATACAAATGGTGTTTATCATAAACCCACTTCCTTATTTTTATCCTCTCAGACCATCAGTTCTAAGTGTATCACGTTTGCTGAGCTCGCCTGCACGTTTGTATTTAAAGTTGTAGCTCCGCATCGATTTAGAAGACTCCTTTGCTTGTAGGACGCAATCAGAAGTCCCCAGTGGCCTATGGGGCTGCATGGGAGGCCCCTTCAAGCCCCCTCCCCCAGCACTTGTTCCCAGAGTTGGTTGTGCTCAACCGTAAGGACCCAGCTCCTTTCCACGCCAGGATCACTGGCAGGAAATACTCGCAGTTCCCTCTGCCCGGAAGATCCTTCCCCAGACTTCTGTACAAGTTTCAGCTCAAATGTAATGTCAGAAAGGCCTTCTCTGAGTGCCCACCCACCCCAGGTTAAATACCCCTTCCTCCTTCTCTGCACTGCCCCCCTCCATTCCTTCTCTCTTCCACTGCCCTGTTTTATGGCTCTTGGAATCACATGAAGTTCTTACTCGCATGACCTCTTGGATCTGTTTTCTGTCCACTCGCATGTAAGCTTCACGAGGACAGAACTCTGTTCCACAGTACCTGGCCTTCAGGACAGACTTGAATGAATGAATGAATGCCTAAGAACTTGAAATGAATGAACTTAAAAATAGCTTGTGCTTGCGGACACATCCTTCTGTGGAGATGATATTTGGATACTATTAGGACAGGAGCGAGACGCTTGTACCATCTGCTTTTGTGTAGCACAGGGAGACTTGAGTGCTGTAGCTACCCGTTTTCTTTCACCGGGACTAAACTAAGAAGGGCAAATATTAACTTTGCTTAGTCAAGTGGAACCAGCAGATTTAGCACATGAGCCATAAAGGTCTTCGCTTTGCCTTGTACCCCTGAGTGTGTGTAGACAGAGATGTTGAACGTTAGTAAAAGCCAGCCAAAACTGTGTGGCTCACTGTCTTTGACTCATTTGTGCCTGGGACCTTTTGTAGTACTGTAGCACCCTATAAAACAAACAAAAATCATACTTCCTTGAATATATTCCCTAACTAGCTCTTTTATTTTTTTTCCCCCCTCCGGTCCAAGAAATCTGGGCTTTATCTAAAGGAATTGTTTCTGTGTTTCAGATGTCTGTCATTAAAAATGTATATATCGAGTTTGGAGCAAGCTGTCTCATAAAAGCTGGATGGTGAGGTTGCCTGTGCAAACATCAGAGCCAAACGCGTTTTATTTACCCCTTGGTTTGCGTCATTTGTTACGGTATCTCTGTGTCGTAAGTTGGTGACACCCACGCAGTTTCTCAGGCTGTGCTTTCTGCGAATTGTTTGTTTAATTAGAAAATGAGTAAGTATTTATAGAGAAAAATAGAATCTAAAACTGTGGGGATGAAACCTTTTCTAATGGTACTGTGTTATCATGGTGTCCTGGAGATTGCATTTTTGGCGCTTGGAGGTGGGTGGGGGTCTTATTTTGCTGCTTGGTGTTTACCGAGAGATTCATTTCGCACTCAGCATTTCGAGGGGAGCGACGTGAAATCCAGCGGCAGTAAACCCAGTTGGAAAAGAGTTTCAAAGCCAGATACAGTCAAAATGTCTGTGTAAACCACGAGGCTTGTGTTCACTCAGCAGCTTTGATGGGGAAGGTGATGTATCCAGGGCCTCACGGAAGATACAGAGCTGTGTGGGAAAGAGCCCGTGTGTACCAAAAGGTGTTTCTTTTGCATCACAAGAACACAGTGAGTCAGACCTTGATAGGCTTTGTAGAATTTGTTGGTAAAAGCTTGTATCGGATGAGGTCCTACAGATAGAGCTAAGGATGGACTTTGGGTCCGGGGTACAGGAGTTATTTTCAACACAGCAGTCAGTTTGGACTGGTTGCCCTGATACACGGAGGTCTTGGTTTCAACTTCTTGAGGCATCTTGATGTTTTTGTTTTCTGGTCACATTCAGAGGCATTGATTTTTTTTTTATAACTGAGTCTGGTGTGCGGTTGAAGAGCGTCAGGATATGTTAAGTTGACCTTGCGGTCTCTTTGTCATCCTGAAACAAAATGGCTGATGGGACGTTTGTAGCTGTCCATGACCACATGGAGTGAGGAATCCATTTGCAGACAGACCCACAAGGGTAGGAAAGAGAAGGGGGTGTTGAGAATGGGGAAGAGTGGGGTGAATTCCTTCTGTAGTTGTGAACTGAGGGGTGGAAGCTCAGCTTTGGGTCTCTTGGGTCAAGCAGATCTGGTGACACCTCCTGTCCACAGTGCCATTCTCCACCAAGACATTTGTAGGTTTAGGGCCAGGAGAAAACATGCTGGAAAAGATGTGGCTTTTGGAACTGGTTGTGCCCATAAGAAAACCAAATGGGGAGAGTGGAAGTACCATCCTCCTCCAGCCCGCTCGGCAGTTCTGCGGGAACACATGTGGCTGATCGTGCTGCGCCATCTTGAGTGAGCCAGTGGAGCTCAAGCCCTGGAGCCTTTGAACCTTAGTTCTCTGGTAGTTGTGCATCCGTGTGCTAATTACAGAACCTTTTCAAGACTCTTGTTTCCTCATTTGTCTGAAATGGTAATGATACCTACCTTGCAGGGTTATTACTTGTTTATTGTAGTAAAATACACATACCATAAAATTTACCATTTTTAACTTTATTTGTTTATTTTTAAAGATTTTATTTATTTGATAGAGAGAGGGAGCGAGTGAGCACAAGCAGGGGGAGCAGCAGAGGGGGAGGAAGAAGCAGACTCCCTGCTGAGCAGGGAGCTCAATGCAGGGCTTGATCCCAGGACCTTGGGATCATGACTTGAGCCGGAGGCAGTTGCTTAACCGACTAAGCCACACAGATGCCCCTAACTATTTTTTTTTTAATTTATTTTTTAGACAGGGTAGGGGCAAAGGGAGAGAGAGAATCTTAAGCAGGCTCCATGCCTAGCACGGAGCCCGACGTGGGGTTCGGTCTCACAAGCCTGAGATCTTGACCTGAGCCGAAATCAAGAGTTGGACGCTCAACTGACTGCGCTACCCAGGCACCCCACCATTTTAACCATTCTTTTCTTTCTTTTTTTAAAGATTTTATTTATTTATTTGACAGAGAGATAGACAGAAGAGCACAAGCAGAGGGAATGGTAGAGGGAGAGGGAGAAGCAGGCTCTGCACTGAGCGGGGAGCCCGATGCGGGACTTGATCCCAGGACCCTGGGATCATGACCTGAGCCGAAGGCAGGTACTTAACCATCTGAGCCACCCAGGCGCCCCCATTTGAACCATTTCTAAAAAGTGTACATTTCAGTGGCATTAAGTACACTCACATTGTTCTGCAACCGTCACAACCATTGTCTCTAGAACTTTTCACTGTCCCAAACTGAAACTCTGTGCCCATCATATAATAACTCCCATTCTTCCGTAAAAGAGCTGAGATTTGAACCCAGGATTCTGGGCTCCCTGTGTCTAGTGTTCTTCCTACTACATTACAACTTAAGAAGGTTTGCCGTCTTAAATGTTTGACATCTCCTAAGAACCTGTTGTGTTAATTGGTACTATCTACAAAAATCTGTTTTCTGAATAACCTCAGACCCTATCTAGTAGTGTGGGTGAAGAACCTGGAGCAGTGAGGCTGGAGTTCTTCCCAGTGACGGCTAAGCTCCATATCCCCCTGGGAGAGCTTCCCATGCAGGTCTGCCTACACCCCAAAACTCACAGTGGAAACTCAGATCCTGAGGGAGGGGGAAATGGGGTCATGCTCTCCCCTCCACCTGAATCCCAGCCTACTCCCTGGTTTCTTCTTCTTCTTCCTTTTTTTTTTCCCCCTTTCTACAGAGCTAGCAGGGCTCGACTTCTGTCTGGGGTTCGTATGAACTGTTCTTTCTTAAATGGGAATCTTGATTTCTGTCCTTGTCCCCACTCTTAGAGTCTGTCTCTCTTGCATGCCACCAGCGGCCTCCTAGCTGGTCTTCCTCTGCCTCCTCTCCCACGTGGCCTCCATGCTGCTGATGGGTTTTCTTTCTGGCAGTCCAGATCTGATCACCCCGCTTTGCTATCTCAAAACCCTCCGTGACTCCCCATTGCGATGAAATAAAGCTCCAACTCTGCTGAGTAGCATTCTCACCCTCTGCAAGGTGGCTTATCCTGAAACGTGTGACCCCCTTCCTTTGTTCTCCTTGTCCCCCAACTGGACACACTGACTCAGGGCTCTTCATCTCCCCTCTGAGGCAGTAATGAAAGCTGTGACCTCCTGCCTGGAAAGGTATGTATTCACCCAACTAACTGTCCACTCAATTTCAAGGGGTCTTGTGGATGCCAGCTGTGAACTCTGCCTGATGCTCTGCTGGACCATTCCTGGGAAGACTGCACTCGGAGCCTCTTTGCCTTTGCTCGTCCTCTTTCCTTCTAGCCTCCTGTCTCCATCCCTCCCACTTCCATCAGTATTTTTCTTCAGGGCACCTTCCTGCCAGAATTCAGTTTTCCTTCTATTGTTCTTGCCGAGTACATGACTGGAACACCTGTTTCACATCTGTATTAGAGTTGAGAGTCTGCATGGCTGCTTCGCCTTTGTGTTCCAGAGCATGATGCCTTACACATGCTATACACCCAGGCATGCATTCCTTCCTTCAGCATATGTTTTTTGAGTCCTCTTGAGCTAGCTACAGTGCTGGGCCCTGGGGATATGCTAAGGGATATGACCCACTGTTTACCCCCAGAGAGATCGGTTTAATGCAAAATGTATACAGATAAATAGGTCTGAGAGAGGGAGGGAGGGGGGGAGGGGGGGAGAGAGAAAGCGAGAGCGAGAGAAAAGCCAGGAGGAAATCACTGAAGGCTTCCTGGAGGAGGGTGCAGAATGAGGATGGAGACAAAGTAAGCAAAGGCCCAAAAGTGAGACTAAGTGAATGAATGAACTTTGGATGACATTTTATGAACTGAGATCTCAAGAGATGGGAAAAGAGAGAAATGAAGTGTTCATTGATTAGATTCAGGAAGAAAAATAGAATTTGACACTGAACAGATTGTTGAATAGAGCGAAGGAATCTTTAAAGAATCCCAGAGGGAGAACCCTGCAGGACTAATTTTTGTCTTCAGGGTTGGAAGGCAGCCCTGCTCTTGGATATACACATGTATTCAAATCATTTAAGTGCTGAAAGGCACCCCATGGATTACCTGGTACAAACATTTGCCTTAGGGCGAGTTATTTACCCTCTGTGTGCTCACTGGCCATATCAAGAAGGGGGAGATAAAAATAGACACTTCCTCAAACCCGAGATACTGTCAGTTAAGCTGCACCTTTATTTTTTTATACCCGTTTAAAAAAAAAAAAAAAAAAGCCCTAATGTAAGTGTGACGTGCTTTTTTTAGAGCTATTAAGATATGGGGAGAAAAAGGATTGACTGTAGACTGAGTCTAGGTGTGGGCCTGAGCTCGGTGAAATATGGTCGTCTGCTTCACGGGGCTCAGGTGGACAGTGCTAGGCGCACAGTCATTACTCAGTCTGTGTTGATGATGGTGATGGTGGTGGCCGTGTTTATAGAAAGGGTGGAAAAAGTTCTGGAGGCCGAAGTGACTAATGGCTCCATGTAAGCCAAAGCGCTCTGGAAAGCGCTCTCGTTGCAGATTTGGCAGATTTCTGACCAGCCAGGTCCCCCGATGAGCAAGAGTCCCTGGTGGCCTGTAATTCCATGTGACCCTGGGTTGTGAGTGTGCCTGCTTCAGGGTATGAGAGGACCCCGTGGTCATCCGCCTTTTCCAAACCCAAGGGAAAATGAAGGGCTCGGTTTTTAGAGTGTGGCCTGTAATCTCGTATCCCCTAAACTCTGGTCTACACACTACCAACCATTAGAGAGACGTTTTGTAACCTTAAATGGTTGGGTTCAGACCTGAGTGCCTGGGTGCTACCAAATTAAAGGCCAGTGGGAAGCCGCGTGGAGGGCTCGGCCGCTGGGCCTCGTAGGGGGAGCCTTTATCTAGAGCCGCGGGTTGCCAGAAGGGAACGGCCACACCTGTGTCTCAGGCAACTTTAATTAGGGCCATCAACTAGGTTGCGCTCTGATGACAGGTTGAACTAAGGCCTGTGGTTCGAAGTCATGAAACCACTCCTGGGAAAAGGCCAGCAGAGCTGTGGGTGGCACCCTAAGGCCTCCAGAGGGGGTGGCCCTGCAGGCTCTGGCCTCTGCCCGCCAGTCCAGCGTGCCCCGCTGCCGCTCCCCACCTGGACGTCACCTCTTGTCCCGCCCAAGAGTCTGGGTAATTTCTTCCCACCTCCCTGGGCATGGGATGGCTTCTGTGCTTTGTCCCCGGTCCTTTGTCTGCCAACACCACGTGGCCATCACCAACTCATCTTCGGCTCTTAGACTCGAGCTGGGCACTGTCTCTTGAGAAGGCTTCCTGTGAGCCTCGCTTATCCCGTGTTCCCCTGATGCCCTGGCTTATCTCTTCCGTTGCATTTTCTATCATTTTCGGTTGTGTGTGTCTTTGCCCTTCTTGAAGAATGGGACTGCATCTTATTTTTCTTTGTATCTCCTGTGCTTTGTGCGTGCGTGGCAGGCCATTTACAAAAGGCCACTGGGATGGACAAAGACAAAATAGCAGAAGGTGATACTCCGGGGGCCCTTTGAGGAGGAGGAAGAGGAAAGCAGCCTTTGTATGTAGGTGAATAATGGGTCATGTGGCAGAGGAGCCAAGAAAGGGACAAGAATTCACAAAACCTATTGCATTAAGGAGTGTGGGATAAAGCAGAGGCGGGGACGTTCCTATACTTGACGTTGGCAGGGGCATGGATGGGACAGGTGGGTCATTTGGGGTCGATGGTGCGTACGTACGCAAGCCTGGGTTTCCTGCCAGGATCCTGAGTCTCTGCCCTGGAGGCTTCGGGGAGGAGGGGACTGCAGTCCGGCCGGAGAACACAGGGCACTGGGGATTTTCTTTCCCGCCAGGGGACAAGTGTCCTTAAGCCTCACTTAGAGCTCTTTGCCAAAGCGTTTGTGGGAAGCCTCCTTGAGCAGAAGGGCACCTGAGGCTATGACTTTCTCAACAAATGTGTGTTGTTCACTTAGTATGAGGTTTTATCAAGTGGCCGAAGGAAAAACTTCCCAGCACAATGTGCTAGTTCTGAGAGCGAGTTTATGGCTGCGCTGCAGGTGCTCCTTTTCTGAAGGGACAGACTTGTAGGCCTCGGGTACAGGTCAGCGCAGGCCACCTGATTCTGTGCCCGAGGCCATCCAGACAGCACCTGACGCAGCGACTCAGTGTGGGGGTTGGGGTGGGGGGCGGGGCCCTGACAACCAGGGTCCTCATCTGGCTAAAGGTGAGTAGCTGCCCTTTGGATCAGAAGTGGCTCAGGGCCACATTTCTCAGTCACTCAGCCCCTTAGGAAGTTGCCCTTGATCTCTGCCTGCTTTGTCTGACTGCAGAGTGCTATGAGGTATAGGGAAGCTTTGATGCCTACAAATAAAAAAATATTACTGGCTTTGCTCCTCTCCCTGTGCCTATGTCCCAGTATTTATAAAGGCCACAGTGGCTTTATTTTACTCTGTGGGGGCAGAGATTCTCAGCTGTGTATTCACATCATTTGGGTAGCTGTTTGAAAAGTAGGTGTACCAGACCTTGTCTTCAGAGGTTATTCAGGAGGTCTGGAAAGAGCTTGGCTCCTGAGTATTTTGGAAAATCTCTCCATCTCCAGGTCATTTTCATGGGTGCCCTAGACCAAAAACCACTGCATTAGAAGGAAAAGCTTCCTGGTGGCAGAACCTGAGCCCTCTCTGTCTTGGTGTCCCCTGCTGTACCTGGCATTTAGTACCATTCAGCAATATTTATTGAACACCTGCCACGGGCCAGGCCCTAGAATACAGTGGTGAACATCACTGTTGGTGCTTCTGGAGCCCCCGTGGGGGCTGGGGTTGCTTGTTTGTGTTAGATGCTAAGAAAATGTGGAGACTGGCTTCTCTTCATTCTCAGGCATCGTTGGATTCTGGTCTTCCCAAACACCATCGGGAGGTACTCTGGGATATTGTTCAGCGTTAGCAGCAAATGAGATAAATAGACTTAAAACGCCACCCTTGCCTTTCCCATCGACTTTGAGACTAAAGAGCAGAGCCTGCAGACAAGACTGGGATAGAGCCTTTTCCTTTCTCTTCAACGTGAAACGAAGCTGAAGTTGGCTTCCTCTTCCCTTTTAATTGCCTCTGACATTCCCTCCACAAACATGTCTTGAGCACCTCCTATGTGCTAGACGACGTGGACACGAAGGTAAATAAAGCACAGCCCCAAAACTTAAGGCTTGCTTAGTCTAAGCGGGGGAGACAGGGAGAACAGATGAATGCAGAGAAGCGTAATAGGTTCTAAATGTGTGATGAGCAAACTGTGAACAGGCTCTTTGCTAAAAGCGGCTTTGGTAATTTGAATAAATAGGGAAACCCTTTATGAGGCCCTGCTGTGCTGATTTGATTTCCCAGGTTCGTCCCCAGCCCCATTTTTGGAAGGGGGCATTTGTAGGAAGAGATGGGTCCAGGAAGGAAGCTTGCTGCCTCTCTCCTGGGCTGGGAAGGCTGTGGCTTGTGTTTTCTCCCAGAACTGTCTGTGCCTGTGGCTTTGCTAGGCTCCCACTACCTGATCATTTGGCCTTTTCGTGCATGATGGTCACAGGTATGTTCTCAACTGCAGATTCCTTTTGAATTAGCCTGAGAAACAGAAGAATGCATGCTTTGGTGGGCACTGGGGTACTGGGTCATGAAGCATGCTCTTTGTCTAGATACTGTAATTATCAGCCCACGCAGGCCTGGGCTGTTTACAAATATACATCTGTTTAGGAAAAAAAAAAACAACAGGAAGGAAGTAAACCTATATAATTTTGGAGTTGCTTCTGGGTGGTGGGGTTTCTGGGTGATGTTTTCCCAGGCTTTTTACTTTTCAGTATTACCCTTTCTTTTGGAAAAAGCAGATCGACTTCAGTTTTTAAAACCTAGATGTGTTAGTTGAGTGTTTCTTCCTGAAGCTCTTTACTGAAAGGATGAAGGTTCTGAGTGATAAACTTCCTAAAGACCAAGCGCATTCTCCTGCCCTGGGGCATCTTGCTGCAGGGCTGGGTCTGTTTTTTCTCCTGTTCACTGATTGTTGTTGCCTCCCTGCCTGTCTGTTGATTGAAAATGGCCTCAGGGCATCAGTTCTTCCCACTTTGGCCCAGGTGGGGAAAGGAGCCTTCACAGTGGGGAGAACCAGGATGTCATGGGGGAGAATTTGCCATCAGAGGGAAGGGTTCTGCGCTTCCCTTGCCAAGTCAGCACGGTGTGCTGCCCCACGGTGAGGCTTTCAGCACCATTCACATTAGGTGCACTTAAGAGCATCCTTCATGGAAACGGGACTGCTTGAATTCCCTCACTAAGCCACAGCTTCCTTTTTGGTGTAGAGTGGGAGGCATCTCAGTCCAGGCAAGTAAGTGGGAGCGGGGGTTAAGCTATAACCCAGGAAGTTCCTGTTCTGTTGGAGGAGTTGGGGCAGTGATCTATGCTATGGTGGGGGAGGCCTTGCTGATTTATTGCCTCACCCCTGTGTGTGTGTGTGTGTGTGGGTGTGTGTGTGTGTGTTTCCTTCTCTCTAAACACCGTAATATACCTTCTAATTATAACCTTGTATCATTGGTTTCTTGCCCTTCCTTCCCCTGTTGACTTTCTTTTGGCTAAAATGCCGCCCTGTTCTAGGGCTTGTGTTTCTGTGGCACAACTTATTCCAAATTGCTCATATGGTTGTGCTTTTTTGAAACCTGACCCTAGACTGCCCTGCGCCTTGTCATCTCGCACAGTTGAGCCCAAAGATGGTGCAGGACTTTTCAAAGTTCTTTTCTTTAATGTACATGTGTGGACTGCCTTGAAGCCCAAGGATATCATGGGGACAGTTGCTCGGTTTTGAGATCTAACTGGTTAGAATGGCCATCCCAGCTGCCATATTTTGTGGGGGTAGGGGGCAGTACCTTTGAGTAGGTAGAGACAGACTGTTTCTAATACTCTGTGGCTTTTGTTCCTCAACTTCCACGAGAAATGGATCACAAGGTCTGATTTTAACAGAGAGAGAGTCAGGAGGAAGGTTCCTCGTTACAATGGTGTGTCCCTGTTGGATGTTCCCACGGTATAGTGATTACCACATCTGCCCGACAGTGGTGTGTCCCTGTATTTATTTCTGTTGAGCTATTTTATTTGGACTCTCATTTAATTCCAGGATCACTCTCACTGTCTGAAGTTGATTTAATATCCATTCTTTAATGTCTTCACAGTACTTTAGTACATTCTTTTCTTTCCTGTATATTTTGTTAATTCCTCAGGATTATGGGTTCTCTGCTCATCCATCCATCCACCTTCTGTTCACTCAGCAGGCATTCGAATGCCAGCCATGAGCCAGGCACTGTGCTAGATGCTGCTGATTTGAAGATGCGTGAATCACAATCCTTCCCTTCAGGGTCTTGGTCAGGATAGAAGTATCTCTGGGAAAGCAGTCCCAGGGAAAATGTGATCCAGGGGCTGGGAAAAGTTTCTGTAAGAAGGGAGGGAGGGCACCCAGGTGAGAGTGGGGTGGTCCAGGTGTTATTCCATCACTCTGCTTAGGGAGAGGATCCAGAAGATGACCAGGTAATTTTACACAGTTCCCTTTGATGCTATGACAACTGTACCTTGTCTGTTTCCTCCCAAGAATTTCTATGGACTGGAAACAGTGTGGTTTAGGTGTTTGGGTCTTTGCTTCTGGAGTCAAGTCATAGTTCTTAGCCTTTAATCTCCTGAGAAATGAGCTGAGCAGCTCCATGTGATTTTTTTAGGTAGCTTTTCTGGAATAAGCCTAGAGTGCTGATCTGTGTGCTGTGATCCAAGTGTTTCACTGTATTTGAAGATAAACTTTCCTGATATTATCAGGTGAAGGCATATGCACATATATATGATCATTCCTGAGATGTGAGTCACTAAAATGGATCAAGAGTCATGGGGGAAACTATATAATAAATTATAGCTGGCGACCAGTAGAATCTGAGTTCTTAAACGAGTGTGGTAGTTGATAACCCTTTGGCTATTATGTATTTAAAGCTACCCTAATGTGAGAAATAACTGTTCTGAGCAGGACAGAAAGGTAATTTTCATAGCAACTTGTCTCTTTCATCTCAGATCATCCACGATTCTAGTTCTTAACTAGTGTTGAG
This sequence comes from Zalophus californianus, assembly GCF_009762305.2. Taxonomy (NCBI): domain Eukaryota; kingdom Metazoa; phylum Chordata; class Mammalia; order Carnivora; family Otariidae; genus Zalophus; species Zalophus californianus. The sequence continues at coordinate 175,223,646 of NC_045598.1, read as the reverse complement.
TTCTTGTAAAGGAACTGTTTGTCAGAGTTAAGCTGGTAGATTATTAACGTCCTATACAACAAACTTCAGAATTGCTGGGATTTGTTCACCTTCTTTTGAAATAATGCAAAGATGGTATGTGGGTCAGTTTGAGCTTCTATGACAAAAATACCACAGGCTTAAACAAAAAATTTATTTCTCACAATTCTGGAGGCTAGGACATCCAAGGTCAAGGTGCTGGCTGATTGGGTTCCTTGTGAGGCTGTCTTCCTGATTTGTAGTTGGATGCCTCCTTGCCGTGTCTTCACATGGCAGAAAAAAATCTTATCTCTTGTGTCTTTTTTTTTTTTTTAATAAGGGCACTAATCCCATCCATGAGGGTTCTACACTCATAACCTGTTTCCCTTTCAAAGGCCCCACCTCCAAATACCATCACATTGGGGATTAGTGCTTCAGTATATGAATTTCTGGGGGGGACACAACATTCAGTCCATAGCAGATGGAGAAGGACTTCATTTTATAATGCTTGTAATTTGACAACTTGAAATGGGTTAATAATGAGGTTCAGCTGGGGGGTGGATGTATGAGCTGAGGGGTCTCATGCCTTTTTAAGGAGGTTGGTAGCTGGGGTTCCTGTGTGTCATTAGAAGGCCCTTGTCTCCTGGTTAAATTTGGACTGAGACAAGGGCTGTGTGTATCTGCCTTGTGCATGATGCTTGGGCGGTGGGCTTGAGGTGACCCTGGAACTCTCTTTGGCACAGAGTGGCTGCTGAGCCTTTGTGTCTTTGTGTTCTGTTTTGGCTCAGTGCAGAGGGAACTGGCCTCTGTTCACATGTAGTCCATCTGTGACTAAATGTCTTTTTTTTTTTTTTTTTAAGCTTACTCTGCCTCTAAAATGACGTATATGTCAAGAAGAAGGAAATAGATCTTTCTAATTTTTGTGGCTTCATTTAAAAAACTTTTCAGTATGGGAATTTTTAAAAAGATTTTATTTATTAGAGGGAGAGAGAGAGAAAGGGCACGAGTGGTGGGGAGGGGTCCAGGGAGAGGGAGAAGCAGACCTCCGCTGAGCAGGGAACCTGACACGGGGCTCAATCCCAGGACTCCAAGATCATGACCTGAGCCAAAGTCAGACGCTTCACCAACTGAGCCACCCAGGTGCCCCTAGTATGGGAATTTTTAAACACACACACAAAAGGAGACCAGCTACTCTGACAAACCCCATTTACCCATTACTCAGGTCAACAACCATCAACTTGCTGCTAGGCTTATTTTCAGACATGCATGGCCCTCCTGTTTTGTGTGCTGCAGTATCTTCAAGCAGAAGGCACACATGATTTTACCCATCTACGCTTAAGCAGGAACCACTAACGGATTAGGCTTTAAAAAAACAACAGCCTGTAACCACAACACTGTTATCACTTCTAACAAAATTAACAGTCATTTCTTCACACCATTAGTCTGTACTCAGTTTTCCTCAATGACTCAAATGTCTTTTATTTTTATTTTTTAGGAGTGGGGAGAGGGAGAGAGAGAGAATCTCAAGTAGACTCCACAGCCAGGGCAGAGCCTAACACGGGGCTCGATCCCAAGACCCTGAGATCACAACCTGAGCTGAAATCAAGTCAGATGCTTAACCCACCGAGCCACCCAGGCGCCTCTGACCCAAATGTCTTTTATGTTAGTTTGTTTGAATCAAAATACAGAGTCCTGTCATTGTATTTGTTGATATATGCTTAAATCTCTCTCAATCGAATCTAATCAGTAACCGCCCTTTCTCCTTTATTTACGTGTCCAGCTGACTGTCGCAACAGAGTTGGCATCGAACATCTTGCCTTTTTAGAATCATTTGCAGCGACTTTGGGAACAAACGCTTCTCTAGAAGGGCTCGGTGGACTTGCTTGGTACACGGGCGGGTCTCTGCTGGCCCCCTTGGCAAGTGAGCCACTTGGGGTGAGCCACAGGGCGCCTGCACTTAGCATGCCTGGCTCATAAGCCCATCATTTTCTGGTCCACATCTTGCTCTGCCCTTTATGGGCTGCAGAGCAGAAAAGGGAGGGTGGGGTAGTGCTTCACTGGGAAGTGGTTTTATGATGAGGAATAGAGTGCCTGACTGATCTTTAAGCATTCTTATTAGACTGTTAGAGGTTTTGGCATTAGACGACTAGAGCCCAACACCCTGTTCTAACTCGGTGGCCTTGAGCAAGTTATTTGAGCTTCAGGGTGTTCTTGTCAAAAATAGGCAGAAGATAACTGCATAGGTTGATGAGAAGTGTAAGTAAGCTGTAAAGAACTGTTCACATTGGTTATCGTGTTTGCTAATATAGATCTTCCTTGACTTACAATGGGGTTATGTCCCCATAAACCCACCGCAAGTTGAAAATTACCATGAACAGATAAATGCATGTAATACACCTAATCTACTACGGAACATTGTAGCTTAGCATAGCCCACCTCACATATGCTCAGAACACTTACATTAGCCTATATATAGTTGGATAGAATCATCTAACACAAAGCCTATTTTATGAGAAGGTGTTGCATGTTTCATGTCATTTATTGGATACTATACTAAAAGTGACAAATGGTATGGCTGCATGGGTGCAGGATGGTTGTTGGTGTATCAGTTGTTGACTTTTGTGATCTCAGGGCTGACCGGGAGCCCCAGCGTCGCTGGAGAGGATCATCCCGCATATTGTTAGCTGGGGAAAAGATCCAAATTCAAAATTCAGAGTACGTTTTCTCACGTATATGTATCACTTTCACACCATTGTGAAGTTCAAAAAATCGTAAGTTGAACCGTTATAAGTCGGGGACCCTCTCTAGATATATCACGTTATGCTTATCCCAGAATAGTCATGGGACTTATTCTCTTTTTTAGTAAGGCCACTGGGACCTTGAAGGATACTCAGCTGGCAAAGGTCACCTTGCTAGTGGAGACTGAGCCGGGTCAGGGTAAAGTATCTCGACTCTGGAGTTCTTGACGTAAGACTATACTTCACGGGGTTTAGCATGAACCTTTGAGTGGTTTACACTTGGTGAAACTTTTGTTTTTCTCAAAATTCTTCAGAATTGTGAGTTGCCATTTCTTCTGATCTATGGGAAGGGAAGAAGTCTCCCGCTATATAATTTATTAATGTGCCTTACATTTTAGACACTATTATTCTCACCAGGAAAACTGACAGACGGTGAGAGAGTAGATGGGAACATTTGCTTCTGTAATGCTTCTCGAAACAGGGACTTTTTTTCTTTCTGAAGAACGCATTCCTTTATTTTTTTATTTTTTTAAATTTTTATTTTTATTTGACAGAGAGCGAGAGAAGGAACACAAGCAGGGGGAGAGGGAGAGGGAGAAGCGGGCTTCCCGCGGAGCAGGGCACTGATGGCGGGGCTCGATCCCAGGACCCTGGGATCACGACCTGAGCCGAAGGCAGACCACCTAACGACTGCGCCACCCAGGCGCCCCTAGAACGCATTTCTTTAAAATGCAAACTGGATGGGAGAAGAGGGTCAAACATTTAAAAATAGGTTAATAGTTCATTTGGCAAGGAGTCTCATCCTCGGGATTTTCCTGGCAACTGTCCGCAGGAATGCTTCCGGCCTCTCCTTCCTTCCTTAGGAGTTGAGGCTGCTCTGTTAGCTGGCAGGTCAGTGATGATGATCCACCTCATCACCCTCATGGCGGGGAGGGGGGCGGGGGGGGTTAGCAGCAGGAAGATATTTCTGGGAGCATCCAGAAGCTCTGGAATGTAAATAACCTGAGACATTGCTGCTTTGCCTGAGAATCTGTGATGGGAAAGAGGCCTTTTCCTGCAGCCAAGTCTATACAGCTGTCCTGTGATGGGCACTCAGGGGATCAGTGAGTTAAGATTATCTAAGTTTTCAGCGTTCTTTGAGTGCAGGTTACTTCTGGTGGTTCTGTTGACTGCGGACCTCCCCCAACATCCTCACAGAAGAAAGCCCTAGTTGTAGTATCGCCTACGAAGGAAAGGGGTATTTTTTTTTTTTTTCAAAGTAAATGTTATAAAGGCCTCTTTGGTATTTTTTTTAAGCTACCACATACATCCTTTCCCCTGATAGTCTGTCAACATAGTTGTAATGAATAAAAACATACAAAAGATGTAGTATATGAAGAGTTATTAGCCAGACATTTCATTTCAAGATGGCGGACTAAGCCCCCCACTTCACTTGGGCATAACTTTGAGCTGATTCCTTTCTGGTCTGGCCCTAACCAGCTGTCATCCCACAGAGCATTGCTGGGTTTCCCTCTAATCTGTGGATTCCTTTTGACAGTTGTCCCAAAATGGGTGGATAACTCGGATAGGTGGTCACAGGGTCCAGCAGAGAATTTGCTGCAGTCACGTCACAGAGTGAATGAGATCGCGGAGTGATAGGTAACCTACCACAGGTATTGGGCGGGGGCACAAACTTCAGAGTCTTTAGGGGGAGAGTCGTTAAAACAGACTCCATGAGATCATTCTTGAGAAGCGCTTTTCAGCAGTCATTACAGGTTACTATCCATTTTTGTAAGGTTCCCACAGTTCACTGTTAGTGTCCCTTAGAGGTGGAAGGAGGGGCGGGTACACTGCACATTTTGTGCTCTACTCCTAATTCAGAGGCATGCTTGGCTGTGCCTGTGGTTTTCTTCCTTGTTTGTTTTTTCTTACCCTATTCCTCAATCCCAGGTAAGGGTGGGAAGTGGACACTGGACGGAATTGGTGAGATTCTGTTGCATTTTCCTAGATCTCAGAAATTTGGGGCTTTTTGGGAGAAAGCAGAGTTGTGTTGCCTTCTGTAACTGCCTTAATCTTAAATCTTAAAGTATGCCCTGACTTGCAGAGAGTGGTAACCAAGTAGATAGGTGTGTGTGTCCTATTAGTATTTGAAGAACCCTTGACTAGGTATGTAGATTTTAGGCCTCCCTGTGCTGTTGCTTATCTGTGTGACCTCAGGTTACTCACATTCATTTTCTGGGTGTCAGTCTTCTCACCTGTCAAGTTGGACCATGAGATCTCTGAAGTCCCTGTTGTAGTGAATTAACAGGGAAATGCTGGGACTGTGCATACGCCCTGTGTTTCTCACCCGGGGTAGCCTTTTCTAACTGACGTACCGGTGTGCTGTCTTTGTAGGGGGAATTGTGTTTTTTCCTTTGTGTGGTGAGAAGGAGCGCACTCCCCTGCACTGTAGGAATGGCCACAGACAGCGGTGTAACCGTCCCGTCCCGTACTGTGGCTGCTGGCCGCTCGACGGCTGCGAAGCGCTTCAAATGTGACTGGTCTGTGTTGAGATATATTCTTCAGTGGAAAATACACACTGGAGGCTGCCTGGGTGGCCCAGTCGGTTAAGTGATCGAGCCCTGCATCCGGCTCTCTGCTCCGTGGGGAGTCGGCCTCTCCCTTTGCCCCTCCCTCCTGCTCATGTTCTCTCTCTCTCTAGCACACACTCTCTCTAATAAATAAATGAAATCTAAAAAAAAAAAAAAAAAAAAAATACGCCCTGGATTCTAAAGAACTTGATATAAAAAATAGAATTAAAGTATCTCATCAAGTGATTTGTAGGTTGGTTTCATATTGAAATGACAATATTCTAGCTATATTGAGTTAAATAAAATATATTATGAAAATTAATCCCTCTGGTTTCTTTTAATGGTAACGTGGCCCCAGAAATTTAAAAATTACTCCTGTGGCTAACTTCGTGGGTTGCATCCTATTTCTCTTGGACAGTGCTGATGTAGAGAAGAAATTCCTCTACGGGGTCAGAAGTTGGAATAGATGTTTCCTGAGTCCCATCCAATCATTACAGAGTTTGTGATTCCTAGTAGACAGGGAAGTGTAACAGTGGTCAGAGCCTGTGGAAACAGCCCGGGAAAGGTGCCCAAGGGAGGTGGCCTTAGAACTGAGTTTTGAAGTTGGGGAGTGAAAATCCTTTAAGGAAAATGGAATGGACAGAGTGGGGCTCTCTGACAGACGAGGAACGGTCTCCCCCTGCCCCCACCCCTGAGGAGGAATGGGGCTCTGGGAGAGAGCACACGAGGCGCTCCCTCCCTCGGGACAGAGTGTGCTGCAACCCTGAGATCCAAAGGGATGAAGCCCAGCAAGCAGGAGGTCCCTGCTTCCCCTAATTCGGGGGTCAGGGTGACCCCGAGTCAGTGCATTTTCCTGTCGCTGGGCCCTCGGATGATTTAGCAAGTTCTTCCTGCGCGAGGGTTTCTTTCTGCTGGGTGTGGGCTGGGACTCGGTGACCCGGTGGAGCGTCCTGAGCCAGAACAGCTGAAGGGACATCTTTTCTTGGGAAGCCTTTCATGTTGCTCTTTATCTGGTCCGTGGTTTTGGGGAAGGGCCCTTCTGCGGCCCGGAAGCAGTAGCAGCCTGTAGTTAGGGGACAGAACTCTGAAGAAATGTTTTGAATGTAACACGTTCGCTGTTGGAGTTGTCAATGGCCTAAATAAATAAATAAATAAATAGCCCCGGGGACGTAGCTGGGGCCCGGGAGTGCAGTGGGGTGTCGTTGACGGGCATGTGCTGAGGGTATTAAAGAAGTGCTCTTTGAGTGGACATGTCAGGCTCAAGTTTTCAGTTGAGGCTTGCGCACGTGACCGACCACGGCTATCGGCTTACTTTGTGGCACGTTATCAGCTTAAGCCAGATGGCTTTTTGAAAAAGGCTCTTGTTGCCTGATGCTTTAATACTGACATCCTAGGAGGTGGCTTTTCTCAGGTCATAATTTAAAAAAAATTGCTGTCTGTGTGTTTAGGGAATGACTATGTGAATGAGAAGGGCAGAAAGTGGTCCAGAGATGGGGATTGAGGTCAGGTAGATTCAACCCGGCCAGTAACAGGGTTGGCCCCAAGCCAGCAGTTAATGGACACCTGCTTGGGGCCAAGCATTGTCTGAGCTCACTCGGGCCTCACGGGATAGGTTACTGTTATTTCCGTTTCACAGATGAACGAACTTGGGCAGAGAGAGAGGTCAGTTGACATCCCCAAGGTCAATGGCTAGTCAGTGGAAGAGTTGGAATTTGAACGTAGGCCCTGAATAACTGTGGACTTACCTGTATTAACTACCAAGGACTTGCCGGGCCCTGGGGTCGGGTATGGAGTGGTAGGTAAGTCCGACAGTTGTGACTTTGCTGCCAGGCCACAACTCCTTGCTGAGCCTCAGTTTTCCCAGCTGTGAAACTGATACCTAAACCCTGCCCGCCCACCTCCTGGGATTTGTATTTAAGATCAGTTGCCCTGAGGCAGGGAAATGTGAAGGGACGATCTAGGGGAAGCCTGGGGTGGTTGAAGGCTGTGCCTGGTTTTGGTTTGCAAATGTCAGAGGGGATGGGGTAGAATGGGAGGGTGGGGGAGAGGCTGAGACGTGGCTGCCTCTGGCCTAGGACATTGTCATGATATGGTCATGTTGGGCGCCTGCCCCTCACCATGTCCTGATTACCTTGTTTCTTGTCATTTGCTCTGTGTCCTGGCTGGCGTCACTTCTACCCACATGAAGCAACAGGGGTGGGATCTCACAGCCCTTGAAAACATCATCTCTTCACAGTTCTGGCTTGTCTGTGGTGGTGCGGTTTTGTCACTGTCTGGGGATACCCTGTTCTACTTGCTGTCTGTTAATAAGGTTAAACGCACAGTCTTCAAAGACCGACCCTAGATGGCTGAGCTCTGGGTCTTTTCCATATCCCCAAGGCTGCCTGAAATTTGGTATGGAAAGATTCTATCCAGAAACCGTTCACAGTATTTTTCCCCAAACACAAGAACATAAAATCCCGAGCCTTTAACTTTCTGTGACTCAACAAAGTGGGAGCATTGCGTCTTTTGTTTGGGTTATACTGCTCTGAGTCTGATCCTTTTTGAGATCACGGCAGAAGGGGCCATAATGACTGAAGGTCGGTATCTCAGTGATTCACGTTTCGTACTCAGATCACCATGGTTGGTGAAGGATGGGTGGTGGGTCATTGGCATTAATGGAGAACCTTGAGGAATACCAGAGCAGGTTTTAGGGGCTTTTTATATATGTCATCCTGTCCCATCCTCAAGACAGCTTTGTGAAGTAGGTATCTACGCCCTAACCATATAGCCAGAGGAGTGGAGACCTGCCAGAGTCCTGTGGTTGTCATGAAGGCTGGTAAGAAGCACAGCCCCTGTCTCAGGGCCCCCCCGCCCCCTCGGTCCGCTGCACCACTTTGAGGGCATTGTTTAGGTAAGGGCTGCTTCCTGCTGATGATGCTATGGACCTCCTAGAGGTTTAAACGCTTTGTACCGTTTAGGGTGCATTTTTTCTTTAAAGGCCACTGAGTAAATATTTCAGACTTTGAGAGATCCAGCATCTCTATTGCAGCTCTTCAATCCTGCTCTGTAGAGCAAAAGTAGCTGTAGAAAATAGCTAATATGGATGGCCCTGGTTGTGCTTCAATAAAATTTTATTTACCACAACAGTGAGCCATAATTGGTCTGATGGCTATAGTTTGCCAACTCTTGATTCAGGGTTCAGTCTGAATGGAAATGGCTATTTATTACTCTTCGGAAACTTTTGGAAGAATGACGGCGGGTAGCTCACAAAAGACCAAGGGGTAACTGTTTTGGAGAAGGTTAAATCACGATCCATTCTTGCAGGTTGGATATTGTAGAGGCTCCTCGAGGGCAGGCTTGTGTGTACCCCATGTGGTATGGACTCCATAGGTGTTGGATAAATAATGGTGTTTTTCATCCTGGCAAACTCACAGCCTCGTGGTGTCCATTTCACTGCAGCCCCTGAAGGGAGTCTCACCCTCCCTCTCTCACCTTGTGTTGAAACATCCCCTGGTCAGGAGCTGGGAATGGCTACTGTTGGAGGTGAAGGTGGCTTTTGCTTTCTGCATCCTAAGTCTGAGGTGAGGGTGTGGGTGGCTATAATAATATGAAGAAATGAGGAGTTATTTGTCTTAGTACTTTTGAAATTGGCTAGATAATGGGGATAGGAGGAATGGTAACACTTCTCTCTCTCTCTCTCACACACACACACACACACACACACCTTTTTTTGTATATTGGAACCTGTTTTATTGAGGGTAAAACACAGAAACTGGTATGTAATAAAGGCCAAAAAAAATTCTGTTAAATAAAAGATCTTAAATATGGTTGTATCCAGACATGAATAACATAATACATATATAAAACAGAAGTAATATGAAATTATAGTTTGAGGTAGTTCTTGAGCATATAGATAAATTCCTTCTTTTTAAAGAAGGTATGTGTAATGATGCAGTGGGTTTTTTTTTTTTAAACTGTGTGGAAAATAGCTATTAGCTATGATCCAGTAAGTTGTACAACCTGTTTATGTAGTATAAACAGGTGATACCAATTTTCCTTCAGGGTGCTGGGTGATAGCTTTCTGATGACGGCCTTCTGTATGGAAGGCTTAGAACTCAGGGGCATTTATTCTTTCAAAGCAGTTGAGAAGCCTTATTCCCGTCACACCCAGATACCACATACTATTTTCTTGGATTTCTTGCAGGGTGTCTAAATAATGAAAGTATGCATTTAACAGCAGAATGATTTCTGATCATTTATTCCGTTTATTTACACAGAAATGCTGATTAGATGTCAGCCATATTCATTGTTACATGTTTTCCAGGCCATCAGCTGTTTAATATGTAATGGACTAAAACTGAGATAGCCCAGCCTTTGAGTTAGTGGACTAAGCTTGGGAACTTGGCCTTGACCATGTCACAGTGGAAAGAGGGGGAAAAAAAACCAGAAGGAATGGATGAAGGAGCTCAGACTGCTTTCAAAAACTGAGTTACGTACAGTTTTCTAAAAACCTCACTGTCCATTACACATATTTTAAATACTTCATTTTTTTCTAAATAGATAAATGGAGAGAAGGGGAGGAACAGAGCGGGAACAGTTGGACCCCGTTTGCATTAGCAGCTCCTGAAGGTACCACAGTCTTTGAAATGGGGTGAGAGCTCCTGGCCTTACTGCCCTGAAGGAGGGTTGAATGGTTTTTGTGCAGGTTGGGCTGGGGGCAGAGGAGGAAGCTGGGCTCCTGGGTGCCCAGGTGAGGGTTTTTTTTTCTGTTTAGGAATATGAACAGCTGTTTTCGTTGAAAGCCTAGAGTGCCCGGGGGCCTGGGTGGTACAGTCACTTAAGCATCCAGCTCTTGGTTTTGTATCAAGTTGTGATCTCAGGGTCCTGGGATCGAGCCCTGCGATGGGCTCCACACTCAGCAGGGAGTCCACTTGAGATTCTCTCTCCCTCTGCCCCTCCTCCCTACTCGTGTGTTCGTGTGTGCGCACACACATTCTCTCTCTCTCTCTCTCCAAAAATAAATAAATCTTAAAAAAAAAACTTATAGAGTGCTCAAAATAGTAAAATGTACAGTCATTTTCACTTTCTGGGCATTCATGATAAAGAATTTCAGTCAAGGGTTTGGGCTTAAAATTGAAAATCATGCTGAGTCTTAGTGGAGAAAATGAGATTTGGGAAAAATAGTTGAAGAAACCCACCACCAACAGAACAATAACCTGACGTGGTAAACTGGGGTGCTTTCAGCTTGTGATACCACAGTGTAGCTACTACCAGAAGTTCCACTAGCCACCCTGGGCATGGGAAAGCCCTGTGTGCTTCTGCCCCCTGAAGATGTTTTTGATCCGCTAACCTGAGACCATCTCTGGGTCAGGTGTCCCTGAGGCCTATCACGGTGCCATGTTTTTCTTCCCAGAGTATAGTGTCCCCTCCCAGGTTTAAGGTATGTCTTCTTAAGCGCTTGAGCTTAGAAATCTCCGAGTGAGTGAAAGCTTTATCCGCTATGATTCATTAAAAAAAATCTTAAGACTTCTTATGCTTAGTCCCTGATAGATGTTTATGGTTGAATGAGTCTGTGGGTGACACACCTGGCTTATCTAGGCAGACATTTTTGTAGAAAAATGCCTTTAAGGGGGAAAACACAAATTCTGTAAAATGTTTATTTATTTTTTTAAAGATTCTATTTATTTATTTGAGAGAGAGAGAGAATGAGAGACAGAGAGCACGAGAGGGAAGAGGGTCAGAGGGAGAAGCAGACTCCCTGCTGAGCAGGGAGCCCGATGTGGGACTCGATCCCGGGACTCCAGGATCATGACCTGAGCCGAAGGCAGTCACTTAACCAACTGAGCCACCCAGGCGCCCTCTGTAAAATGTTTAAAGGCCCCTGATAGTTAACTGAATCATAAGTAGGTGACTTAAGTTACCCCATCCCTTTTTGAAATGATCCACTGGCTTCTTTATTTTTTTATTTTATTTTATTTTTTAAAAATATTTTATTCATTCATTTGACAGAGAGTACAAGCAGGGGGAGCTGCAGGTAGAGAGAGAGGGAGAAGCAGACTTTCTGCCGAGCAAGGAGCCCGACATGGGACTCGATCCCAGGACCCTGGGATCATGACCTGAGCTGAAGGCAGACACCCAACCAATTGAGCCACCCAGGCGCCCCTCCACTGGCTTCTTTATAATATTCTGTCTGTAGTGTTCAGATGTCAAAGCCTTGCTCACCACCCCTGGCGGGAGGTTTTCCAGTTTGACATTCACCTGTTAAAATTAGGTCTGGAACGCCACCCCCCCGCCCCCAACTTGCTACTCAAGGGACCTGAGGTAGAAACAGCAGGTACGTGTTTAGACACTGTACTATTTAGTAAAGTTGGAGACGTCAATGTGATTTCCTTTTTCCTTTCACTTAGTGAGAAAGATTAATTATGTTTAGATGATGCTAAAATTAAATTTTGGTAATAGGAAATTCAGATAGTTTGGAACTCAGATGGTCAAGATTCACTTCTTTAAAATTGTTGTGGCATGAAGCTGGTGTGAACAAATTTGTTAATTAGGATTTCTTAGCAAGTGAGCATCCTACCATGGTTGGCCACTCTGTAGTGGGCAGTGATCTCAGGGACTTTGCAGGACCAAGGCTGTATCATCTGTAGCTGAGGTAATAGAAGACAGAGATAAGGTTGCCAGGGAAACCACCAAAATGCTATAGAACTGTGTTGCTTATGCATGCAAATGTGGTTTGAGGTTTGGGAGGCTCCCCCCACCCCCCCCAACCTCCACCCCTGCCAACACACAAATGATGGTACATGGAAATGAGCAATGCCCACGTGCCTGGGTCTTAAAGGAAATGACCCCAGGCTTAATGTAGTTCAAGCTGTGGGCCTGAGGGGGTCCTGTTCTGTTCCTTATTTCTGTGTGTTCAGATATTAGCTCCTAATGATGTGCTTCCAGTTCATTCTCATGGAAATGGTCTGTGGGACATCTCTAATGTACTTTTTTCTCTCCTCATCACACATACTTCATAAATTTTTTTTCCTGATTTTTAAAATAAACTTTTTAAGAATTTCAAAAACACAGAGCACTTATCTTTTTACAATGTATAAAAATTACCTGTAATTTCACCATCTGGAAATAGGTAACATAATATTTTGTACTTCTGCAAATATTTTTCCATATTTTCCGTGTGTGTGTGTGTGTGTGTGTGTGTGTGTGTGTATAATTTAACTGTGTGAATGTGTAATATTTTAAATACATTTGTATATGACATATAAGGTCTCCAAGTTTTGGCTACAGATTTTAAATTTTTTTTTAAGAGAGAGAGAGAGTGTGTGTGTATGTGTGTGTGTGCAGGAATGGAGGGGAGGGGCAGAGGGAGAGAGAGAGAGAATCTCAAGCAGACTCCCTGCTGAGCACAGAGCTGGACTGGGGCTTGATCTCAGAACCTTGAGATCATGACCTGAGCCAAAACCAAGAGTCGGACGTTAACCAAACTGAGCCACCCAGGTGCCCCTACAGATATTAATGTTTAAATTATCATATTGTAATAATTTTTTCATTATTAGAAACACTGATGTGAGCATTACAGACATTTATTGAACCATTTCTCGGCTGTTGGTTATACTTTGTTTCTAGTGTTCAGTATTGCAGGTGATGCTGCAGCAAGCATTCCTGTTGTTGCCAAATGCTTCTTTCCTAAGGGTTTAGATAGTTAATCCCCCACCAGTTGGGGAGGCATCTCATTGAGACTAGACGTTAACCAATTTTTTTTTTTTTTTTTTCAACTCAACTCAACTTTCAACAAAGCCAGTTTTACTGTTCAGAGATCCTTTTTGTTAATGATACAGAGCAGGAGAATGATAGCAGGATCGAGGAGTTATTGTACAGGATGCACTAAGTCTGATACGTATCTTTGGTTCTTACAACGCTAACTGAAATAGGTTCCACTATATCCCCATTTAACAGATGGAACAGCTGTGGCTTAGAGAAACAACAGGCCATTGACTCTTCTCATATGGTCTTTTAAAAACACAGATGACAAGTGAGGCTGTCCTTAGAGAGTCATATTCCCAAATTGGGTGAGTTAATGCTTATGTTATTAGCTAAGGAGATGCCTGGAGACTTAATAGTGTTTTTTTTTTTCTTTTTTTTAAGATGTATTTATTTATTTATTTGAGAGAGAGAGAATGAGCAGGGGGGAGGGAGAGGGAGAAACAGACTCCCTGCTAAGCAGGGAGCCTGATACAGAACTTGATCCCAGGACCCTGAGATCATGACCTGAGCCCAAGGCAGACGCTTAACTGACTGAGCCCCCCAGGCACCTTGAGACTTAATAGTTTTTGGGTTTTTTTTTAAGATTTTATTTATTTTTTTGACAGAGACCCAGCGAGAGAGGGAACACAAGCAGGGGGAGTGGGAGAGGGAGAAGCAGGCTTCCCGCTGAGCAGGGAGCCGGATGCGGGGCTCGATCCCAGGACCCTGGGATCATGACCCGAGCTGAAGGCAGACGCTTAACCGACTGAGCCCCCCAGGTGCCCTAAGACTTAATAGTTTTAAAGCTCAGTTGGGCCCACCAAAGATGGATTGTCAGAAAGAAGATGGGAATTAGCTAAAACTGAGAGGAGTAGGTTGATTTGGGGCTCCTGTTTAAAACTGAGATGTTTTTCTCCACAGAGTATAGTGTCCCCTCCCAGGTTTTAGGTATGGCTTTCGAAGCACTTTGAGCTTCCTGTAAACAAAAAATCTCCAGTGCATGAATGCTTTATCTCCTGTGACTCATTAAAAAAAAAAAAAAGATGTCCTATGCTTAGGGCCTTTCTTTCCATTTCTGCCTCTTTTCCATTCAAATCGTTTCTATCACTGAAAGCGTGTATCCGGCACCTGCTTCATTTCAGGATTTAAACATCTTTCCAGTTAACTGTGCCGTTTAGCACATGCGAAGTACTTGAAACCAAACCACATGGTGGTCCTTCTGGAACTATTTCCTTTTTAACTTTTGAGACTTGCTGTTTATTGAAAACTAAAGGTAAATAATTTACCTTTATGCTGGGTTTAGCCGTCTGTACATTTCTTTGTGACGCCCATGCTAATGTTGCTTCATTCTCAATAACTACATTTGGAAAGAAGGGGAAGGGGGGGAGATTTATCTACCAACGAGTCAGTTCTTTTCTTGAACATCCGGAACTGATGCTTTCACAATTCTCTTCTGCTTGTCTCTTTCCTTTATCCTTCCTTTTTTTCTCTCCCCATGCTCATTGGTAAAATTAGAATTCATTCATCATGGGGTAGGGAAAACTCTGATTCAGGATATAGCTTCTTGATTCATTTATTTGGGCCATTTGAGCCAAACAGTTTACTAAATTGAAGGGTTTTTAGGTCTTCCACCAGACCATTTGTCTGTCGGGCAGTCCATCCATCCATCCATCCATCCATCCATCATCCATCCATCCATCCATCCATCCACCATCCATCATCCATCCATCCATCCATCCATCCATCCACCATCCATCCATCCATCCATCCATCCACCATCCAACCATCCATCCACCATCCATCCATCCATCCATCCACCCACCATCCATCCATCCATCCATCCATCCATCTTCACAGCTTTCCCTTTGAAGTATGTTGCTAGGCGCTATGGAGGAAAGGTACATAAGACAGAGAAGGAACTCATGTTGGTTGAGCAGTTTTGTGTTTCAAGGCCAAGGCTGAGAGCTTTTACATATTCTTATTTAATTTTTGCTGCAGCTGCATGAGAAACGGCTCTGTTTTCTGATGGAAACTTTAACCCTTTGCCCCAAGGTGCTTACAGGTGTGTGTGATAGACGCTTTCTCAACTGGCCTCCAGGGGGCCTGCTGGCCAGGGTAACTGCTCTTCCCGTCCTCGAGGTCCCCGGGGGCTGTCACTGCTCTCTCCCAGTGAGTGCTGTGCTTACTGGGCGGTTGTGTTTTTTCCCTCCAAACTTGTTTTTACCGCTTGCACTTGCTTTTTGTGATTATGTAATTGAATGAAATATTATATAAGCTGATGAAATCTGAGTGTGAAGAGAAGTTGTTTTTCTGAAAACTACATTGTGTGTTTTGGAAAGACTTGAAAAGCAACTTTATTTAAAAAAAAAAAAAGAATTTCCTGGGGTGCCTGGGTGGCTCAGTTAATTAGCGGTCCGACTCTTGATTTCGGCTCGGGTCATGATCTCAGGGTCGTGGGCTCGAGCCCCACATCGGGCTCAGCACAGAATCCGCTTGCTCCTGTCCTCCCGCCCCCCCCCCACTCTTTCTCTCTCTCTCTCTCTCAAATAAATAAATGAATAGAATCTTTTAAAAAATTCCTGTCGCTTTAAGTGTGGTTGAGACGCGTCAATATAAACAAACAAGTGGTGGTTAAAATCTAGGAGGATTCTTCTCTTTACAAGTTAGTGAAACTCTCCTTGAAGGAAGTTGCACTGGGACCTTGCAGGTGTGGTTTTGCTAGAAAGACCATGGAACTTCAGTCAACAGATCAATCCTCAAAAGAAAAGACCTTGGCCCTTCATCACAAGATCGGGGCATGAATGTTTAAATTGTTTAAGGTATGTATATTTCATTTCTGAGTCCTTTCCTGCTCTGCCTTCTTAAATAAACATTCATCACAGCAGACAGGACGGTCTTTCTGCTGAACCGGAGTGACTGCATTTCTTCGCATCACCCCCCATTGCTTGGTGGGAAATAGGCCAGAGGGTGGAAGAACAGTGAGTGGGGCTGGGAGTCCAGAGAGCTGGGTTCCTATCCCAGCTTGACCCACCTACCAACTGTGTGACCAAAGGGAAACTCAGTTTCCTCATCTGTAAAGTGGGAGGGCGTCCAGCACTGCAGTTGGGGAGGATCCAGCTAGTAAGTAGTATATGTGAAAGCGCTTTTCCACATAGTAGGTGCTCATTAAATGTCAGCTGACTGTGCTAGGCTCATTATACTGGTCTCTGTTATGTTTAACTCATTTACTAATATGATTATGAGGTATGGGGGCAAGAAGTGCCCCCCCCTAAAAATCTTATGTGATTAAACTTTGCAGACTCCAAGATTATAAACATTTAGACCATAACTGTCTTTTTTTTATAAAAGATTTATTTACTCACTTTTGAGAGAGAGAGAGAGAATGTGCTCGCGAATGGGAAGAGGAGCAGAGGGAGAGGGAGAGAGAGAATCTCAAGCAGACTCCCCCCTGAGCATGGAACCCGAAGCGGGGCTCGATCCCAGGACCCTGAGATCATGACCTGAGCTGAAATAAGAGTCGGACCCTCAACCGACTGAGCCACCCAGGCGCCCCTAGACCATGACAGTCTTAACGCTACATAGAGAAGAAATCCAGGAAGCAAGTCACTACTATCGGAAAGATTGTCTGATCACATGCTCGCACAGCACTGGAGAGAAGCTTGTTGACACATTTTTGTTAGAAATTTATAGCTTCATTAAAGCAGGTGTTCTAGCCCTTCTGCCGGCCAAGAGCTGTTTAACCTCGCTCATTACCGTAGACGCATTTCAAAACCAGAAGTCCGGGGCGCCTGGGTGGCTCAGATGGTTAAGCGTCTGCCTTCGGCTCAGGTCATGATCCCAGGGTCCTAGGATCGAGCCCTGCATCGGGCTCCCTGCTCCGCGGGGAGCCTGCTTCTCCCTCTCCCTCTACTGCTCCCCCTGCTTGTGCTCTCTCGCTCTCTATCAAATAAATAAAATCTTTAAAAAAAAAATAAAAACAAAACCAGAAGTCCTTTTGTCGTTAAACTGTAGAGTTCATACTTGCCAGTTCAGTCTTTTGATGAATTCAAACTGGTCTTCTCTGTGTTTCTTCTTCTTTTTCTTCTGTCTTTCCCCTGTAGGGTCTGTTTTTATATTTCCAAAATGATATTTATCATTTGTTTGCTTGTAACACGAAAGCAATGATTCCTAGTGATGAAGAAAAGCATCCTCCTCTCCTCTTCTGCATTCTTTTGTGGCCCCAAGGTCCTTGTCAGCCGCCTGTGTCCTGACCGCAGTGGTAGGGAATGGGTATGTGATGGGTGTTGATCTAAAAACTCCTAGGTTATTAAAAGGGAAGCATTTGGGAGATATTTCCGCTTCATGCTTGAGTGGTGGTAATTAGCTCTGTGGCTTTTTCCAGTTCTCTGGGAGCTCGAGGAGAACAGAACTGCTCGAAGGATCAGGTGTCTGCTTCTGTCCTCATGGACCCTCCCGTTTCCTGACTGTGGCCCACAGGGCTCGGATCTCCGCCAGGGAAGGAACTTTGGAAGTGGAATGTCTGTGTGTGATCCCCTTTCCTGTTTCAGATGGAACTCCTCTCATTCCAAGCTTATTTTTGGATGATTTGGGCTTCCTTTGAAGCTCCACTCAGCAGTAGCGGATTTGATCACAAACACTTCTGTTTCCTCTTGACTCTGTCTTCTCCACTGATTGAAGAAAAAGACCCTGAAAACTGGGCAGCAGTATTCAAGCTTTAAACCTTTTGCAGTTATGAAATTTGAAATTTCCTTGGCTCTTTACAAGACAAAAAAATTCTGATTAATATCTCTGTTCGATTTATTGTTAGAGGCTACGTTCTCCATCTTAAATGATAACACCATGAAGGGAGTTGGCCTCTTCTTCCCTAAAAATGTACAGGAATCACAGAATTTTATGAGAAGGAAGAGACCCCATAGGGAAAGTTTCTGAGGTGATTCTTATTATGTACAGTAAAGTTTGGGAAACTCTGTCTTCCTCCTCACTGGAATTAATCTCCTTCCTCTAAACTCCCAAACCTGCTTCCCCTCCTTCATTCATCTAACTTGTGTGTAAGCCTTCTCTGAGATCAGATGTCCTTTGAGGGAAGGTTCAGCCTGATTTGGTATCATGTTCCCGCAGCAGTTTTCCCACCTGACTTCAAACATTTGCCTAAGATGAAGGAATGAGCAAGTACATCCATCCAAAATGTATCTATGAAAGCAGCTCTGTAACTTGTAGGGGCAGATCACCCTTTTGCTTGAAGACTCCTCAGAATAATGTGGCTCTGGCCGAAGAATCTGAGGCCCACATGTGACACAGAAATTCCATTCCTGCCAGGATGCGAGTAGAGATGGCCGACCACCTGCTTCCTGCAGGCCCCAGCATGGAGCAGCAGCTGGGCCACAGCTAGGGGTTTGCAAATGCCCCGACCCCTCCCTTCTGCAAGTGTTCAGTGCTCAGCTGCCCATACCAAACCCACCACCAGCCTGTCCACACGGAGCCCCGTGCTCTGCTTCCTGCTTCCTGTGGGAGAGGGGCCTTCCTGGCGCTGCACCCCTGACCCCAGCCTACAAAGGCTCCTCCCCCTGGACACCCCTCCCTCGGGACTAGCTGTGGGTGACTTTAAAGTCATCATCCAAAACCTCCCTTGATTCTGTTTCCTGCCTTGGTTACCACCCCATTTCCCTGTTTCCTTTTTACAAAATAGACCCTCGGGTTGGATTGGATGAATAAATAAGTTCATTTTAAAATCTAGCTGTCTTCCTCCAAACTCTTTGTCTTGAAGGGAGCCAGGATGGCTCTTAGAGAAGCACAGAGAGGTGGCTCCCTGCCCAGAGCAAATACTGTGACCTGCAGGTTCTTCTAAAGAGGCTCGAAGACGGTCCTGCAAGGTTGTGATTGGGCAGAGAGCCCCATGAGCCCCAGGTGTGAAGCAGGCCCCTTCCTCGTGGGCCCGCTCTGTCGGGGCTGGGGCTTTCAATTCACTGAAGGGGAATGCTTGGAGACTCTTGGTCTGGGAGATCCGTGGCTCTCAACGGACATCTGGGTGCGTCTCCTCTGTGGGGACGATGAGGCTCCAGTGATGGCACTAAATGAACAGGGAAGGCTCTCAGCAAATTAAGCTTCATTTGTCATAGCTGTCAGAATGACCATGTCACGGCGGCTGCCCTTCAGAAAACTTTTGGGAGGCAAGCTCCCTGAGTTAATAACCTTTGTTACATTGGCCTAGTGTTTGTGGAGTCTCAAAACATGTTTGGTAGAAAAGAAGGGAAGACAAATCTGGCCGTAGCTGTGATTACATCCAGAGCTTTATCCAAGGCTGCTGTGTGCTTAAAACCCCGGGGAGCCTGACAACAGACCTGCTAACCTTTGTGTCTTTTTTTTTTTTTTTTAAAGATTTTATTTATTTATTTGAGAGAAAGAATGAGAGAGAGAGCACATGAGAGGGGAGAGGGTCAGAGGGAGAAGCAGACTCCCTGCCGAGCAGGGAGCCCGATGCGGGACTCGATTCCGGGACTCCAGGATCATGACCTGAGCCGAAGGCAGTGGCTTAACCAACTGAGCCACCCAGGCGCTCCACCTTTGTGTCTTTTAACCTTAGGAGCCAAGTGTCGACTTTCCTCATTCAGATACTTGGTACAGGTAGTAGGGTATTTTATTTGGCCTAGGTGAGCACATTGAGACCAGGTAACCTTTCTCCTGATTTTGTTCAGCATCCAGGTGGAAAGCATGCTAACCATCTAATAAAATGGAAATCTGGGAGTCACAAATTAAGTTTGGTTCCACCTAAAAATAGGGCAGTTGCATGAGAGACAGTGACAGTTCAGGACATCCATGAAGCAGCAATGATTGAGCACCTGCTGTCTACCAGATCTTGCAGTGCTGCGGAGGGTGTAAAGATGAATCAGCCACTCTTCGCCTCAGGCAGCTTAGCTTGGCAGTTTGGAGATAAGCGGGAAGCTGCTAATCAGAGTCGCCAACTGTAATAAGGATTTTCCTGTGCTCTGGATGGGGGCGGATGTGGGGGATTTTATAGGAACGGGGATGTTTGGGCATTTGGCTGGGATATGTCAGGCATCACCCATTTCTCTGTTGACATATAGATTTACAGCTGAGCTGTGCAACCAAGAAGTCCTGAGTCTTCTCAAACTTCAGGGCCACGGCCTGCTGCTAGGACTAGTGGGCATGCAGTCTGGCGGGGGCACTGCCCCTGGCGATTCCACGTGCGCCCTCCCTCCTCCCACCTTGCAAGTTTATTTTCCAAGCAGACTAGAGTAGCTCTGTCCTGTGTCTTGTTCTTTGCATTTGTCTCTTTCCTCCTGTCTTTTTAACCCCAAAGTGAGGTTTATTTATGGGAAGAAAGAGGGAGGAGGAGGGAAGTGGTGTCCGGAGGGTAAAGACCCAAGGAGAATGTACAATGTTCCCTTTTAGTAGGTGGGGAACCAAGAGTCAGAGTTTATTATTCTGTAAAACTACAAAGTTCATTAGGACTTTTAAAAAGTCATTTGCTACCTTTTAAGGTTCTCACAGAGAACAGCACTTGTCAGTCTCTAAGGTGCATAGGAATTACCTGGCATCTTGTAAAATCAGGTTCTGATTCAGCAGGTGTGGGGAGGGGGGTCCGGGGTGCTTCATGTCCTTGAAGCCTCCTGGGCAGGGCCTGCTGCTGCAGATCCAGGGACCACACTCCAGATACCGAGGGTGCGGATTGTACACCTGCTTGGTGCTGTTAATGCTGTCTGTTCCAGCAACAGGGGAGAAAAAGGATTTAGGTCAAGGGAATGTAAAGGTTTGCTGCTCTCATCAGTTGATCACGAAAACCAGGTTGGTGACTTTTATTTTCCATTGTCATGACCCCTTTGGTGTCCTTGGTGACAGATCGAGATCTCTTCATATTTGTAAATATTTATACAATGTGGTTTGAGAGGATAGAGAACAGAGGCATGAAGAAACATTGGGGGGGAGGATCGGGACATTTTATAGCTCCCATTTTAAGTAAAGAGTGGCCTCAATATTAACCTTCGTACTGGTCTCAGAGGAAGCTATGTAGAGAACATTGCTCTTTTGTCATTTTGAATAACTTAGATCTTCATACATAAATTTAGATCTGGATCACACCTTGAAGTATGAGAGAAGGAATGAATTATCTCTGGCAGCTAATTCCACTTGCTCCATCAGCTCCCATCGGCTCCACCTGGCCACTGCTCAGATTTTGGGGGCTGCCTCTTCTAGAACCACCATCAGAACTTAACGCAATATCAAATTAGAATCAACAAATGTTATTTTAAAAACCACTTACTGTGGTAAGTTTTCATGCACTGAGAGTAGACCTAATTTTTCCCTTTAGCGGCAAGAGTCAGGGCCAAGTCTTGGGACCAGGGTGGATGACAAAGCTGTTCAGTACTGTTTATGGTCAGAAGAGTGTTTGACTCTCAAGTTGAAGGACCGCTTTTCTCCAGTTCCTTATGAACCTAATTCTGAATGCTGTTCTTAAAATAGGAGTTCTCAAAAGTGTTTGCCCAACAGTAGGTTTATTAAAGCATTGGCTTCTAAGATGACAACCACCATTTGGTTGGAGAAATTCCGAGTTTGTAGCAAGAGCCACTTTATTTTTACCGACTTTTGTTTGTGGTATGTGTGTGCTGATAAAAGGCAGCATGGACGCTCCTTACCCTTTCTCCCCGTTCTGTTTGCTTTCTGTTAAAACCAAACCAGGCAAATAAGAACCCCGCCCGGCAAACTCCAGATCTGTCCCTCCAAGGGCTGCCGCAGAAGACCGGGAGTGGGTGGGCGGGCAGTGCTGGGAGCCTCTGCCTTTGAAGGACCATGGGTTGATACCCTAAACAGTAGAGCCACCCAAGGGCATGGTGGGGTCGGAGGTGTTGTATGGGGTTGACCAGGGAAGTGATGCTGAACAGGACTGAGCTGTAGAGAGACAGCCAGCAGACCCAGGGCTTTCATGATAAGAACCTGAGAGTGATTTGGGGAGTGAAGTGGACAGTACAGGGCTAGAGACCTCTTAGGACAGAGATGGTGTGCCTTGAGCTGAGTAAAGGACAGGCAAGCGGTTGACCAGGACTCCAGGCCAGGTGTGCGGTGAGGTGCAGAGGCCAGCATAGGATCTGACCCGGGCAGAGGTGTTAGGACCCTGTCGCGTAGACCCTACCTTTGCTTTGTATGTGTTACGTGCCTCCAGTGCCCGGAAGCGCTCACCTCTTGTGAAATCGGTGTGTTGTGTTTGCTGGCTCTGGAAGTAGAACATTTTGTGTCATTGGGGATATTTGTAGGTCAAGGTAGTGACCTTTGGTCTGGGCTGCCCTCAGGGCCTCCAGCGGTGGCAGCTTGTTGAAATCAGGGTCCAGAGTTGCTGGCCTGTCCCCTTTCTGCTGGCTTCCTCGTCTTTGACTTAAGCGCCCAGTCTCTGAGGTGCTTCAGGCTCAAGGGCAAAGCTTTGGGGTGCTGGCTGACCAAATGTTTAAGCACCACTACTAGTCATCATTTACTTTTCTTCTACAAGTGTGTCTTTGGCTCTAGGCGTGGTTGGCAGCTTTCTGTCGATAATGCTGTGTTAAATTATGTATTTAAGAACACACTGGTGAGTGCAGTGAGTGCAGTGTGTCATGCAGGCTCTGGAGTGCCATGACCACAGGTGATGACCATGACAAGAGGGGAAATCTGGTGACTTGGGCTCTGCCTTCAAGTTTTGATGACAGCTCGGCCAACTGCTTTGTTTTGCTTACTTTTACTTTACCTTTCAAGTAGGTACTGCTTTCCAGATGAGAGAATGCAGGCTACAGAGCTTGCTCTGGGTCCCATACAAGTAAGTAGTATTGCCGGAACCGGAACCCCGATTTTTCTGACCCCAAAGGCTGTGCTCTAGATCAACGCTTCTCAAACTTTAAAGTGCCTGCGAATCACCTGGGGTCTTGTGGAGACGCAGGCGGGAGGTGGGGGCAGGAAGCCTGCACTGAGGCTCCCAGATCTTGCTGCCGATCCGTGGGTCCCCCTGTGTAGCAAGGGTCTACACCACCTGGTGTCTGGCTTAATTTCTTTTGAATCTCACTTCCAATACCTGTGAGCCAAGGAGATCCAGTTACTGTGTGTCCCTTCTTCCTTAGAATCACCGGGAGAAACCCAACTGTAAATGTGAAATCTCTGTAAAGCAAATTAATGGGAAATATCCGTGGCCCTTCGTGTCCATTTTCCCCCTTCCGTCCTTTCTGAACCTCCTCTCCTTCCAGTTCTTTCCCTCTGCCCCCGCTCCCGCCTGTTGGTACCCTTATCCCTGAGGGGTTGACAGCCGTCTGCGGTCTGCGTCATGGGGGCCCACTTGTCTGCTGATGGC
This sequence comes from Zalophus californianus, assembly GCF_009762305.2. Lineage (NCBI taxonomy): Eukaryota > Metazoa > Chordata > Mammalia > Carnivora > Otariidae > Zalophus > Zalophus californianus. The sequence goes on along the minus strand of NC_045598.1, from coordinate 175,200,313 downwards.
TTTGTTGACGCAAAGCCTAATGTGCACAATACGTTTGGAAAAAAGGTGACACCTAAAATGAAAAGGAAAACTTGTGGTTTGCTCAGAAAGGGAGCTTTAGTCGTTCGGATGATTCACCGAGAAAGTGGGGGAAAGCCTTGTAGGTGGAGTCTGGGAGAAGGGACTCTCGGGTCGGTGGGGCTGAGGAGAGGGCCCTGTGTCTGTGTTGGGATGGAAACAGTGCCCGCCCACCAGGACGGGAGGACACTCCTGTTGGAGGCCAACTGGCTGTCTCAGCGCGGCACAGAGAAGCTTGCTCTTAGGGGCTGTGGTAGGCGGGGCGTCCCCCAAGCCCAGCTATCCTGTGGTTCAGCGGGCGGATCTTGGGCATCTGAGCTAAATATCCGGCCCTAGCCTTCTGGGGCTCTGTGACTTGAGGCGACTGGACTTCCGTGAGTCTCCCATTCCCTCCTCTGTAAAATTAGGATGATAACAGTACCTCCTCACAGGGTTGTTGGAAGAATTAACACGAATTAATGTGTGTACAAAGCTTAGGCCTGGGCCCCCGCTCATGAGTGCTCAGTATAAGGTAGCTCTCATTCCTGGTTCCTTGTCCTCCTTAGCCCCGTGGACCTTCTTGGTGAATAAAAACTTTCCTGTAGATCATCTAGGATTACACAAAAGGTATGCATGTTACTGTCACAGTGTGCCGTGGTGTCATGGGGCGCTGATGTGCAGACTTTGGGGCCGGATACCCTCTGGGTTTGACTCCTAGGTTTACCCACGTAGGGCGACTTTCTTGGAGCCTCAGGCTCCCCGTCTTCAAAATGGAGGGGAGGTAACAGCACACTCGCCTCAGAGGCCTGCCATAAGGACTGAATGAAATTATGTCAGGTGCTCCTCGCAGTTTCCGGCCCATCAGTGCACACCCCGTCAGAGGAATCTCTTAGCTCACAAAATGCCTGTAACTTGAGGTTTTGTAAATTGCTCGTCGGTGGGGAAAGAACCCCCCTTTGGGGTTGGCGCATCCTGACAGCCTTGTGGTGCCGGACAGCAGACGTGATGGTGAGTGAGCCCTGGCTTCTCTGGATTCTGCATCAGGGAAGGTCTGCCCCTTTCCGGAGGCCCTGCTCCGGGGGCCTGTTGGGGAGGGAGGTGGAGGGTCCTGCTGGGCTCACCTGCCGTCCCCGGCTCCCCGGGAGAGCCGTGGGGAGCAGGAAACACAGCCTTCCTGCTAATCAGGGTCATAAATGCCAGCCCGCAGCTGAGTGAGCATCCTGCTGCTGGTTTGTGTCATTGGATTTAGGATCCTGTGGCGGTGGTTTAATTGGAAGAGATAATTGGTGCTGTGTTCCGGGGAACATGATCCGAGAGCAAGATGACCAGGAGCCGCTAGGCCGGTGGAGTTCACGCTTGCTTGACTGGGGCGGGAAGCATACATCTGCCCCCTGCCAAGCTTTTGGCGTCTGCTCCTTTGGTGGCCTGTGCAGTACTGTGCATCCCAGCTCGTGTTCTAGCCACGGGAAGGTTCTGTCTGAGGGAAATGGCAATGTCACGGTTTTCTTTCCACAGTGCAGTTCACGTTGCTTTCCTGTGCTGCTTTCTCTGGCTTCCTGTTGCCTGTGGAGACTCCGACATCTGGGCTGGCACCTGACGTCCTCCTACATGACCTGCTCGACGGTGCCTGGGGGGCCCGTGGCTCCGCGGGGGGCTCTGATCCCATTCTGCCCCTCTGTGACTGCTTCCTGGCACCCTCCGATTTCCTGGTTCCGTCACCTCTCCTCCTTGGCCGTGGCTTTGTGTTATGGGGGACTTGGGAATGCGGATTGCAATCTGATGGTTCTGGTTAGAATCCTGGCCCCAACACGTTCACGTTTTGTGACCTTGGATAAGTAACTTAACCTCTGTGAGCCTCCGTCTTTTCCTTTATGAAGTAGAGGTGCCTGCCTTGTGGGGTCATGGAGAAGAGGAAGTGCCAAGTGCCTAACGCATGCAGTGGTGCTCAGTAACTAATGCAATGATTATGCTCCAGTTTCTCCCGGGTAGCCAGCCCTCATCCTTTGAGTGCCAACAGAATAACTTAATTGCACCAGTTTTAGATCGTTTAAGATGACTCCAGGTCTTCAGACGGCTCAAAGGCACCGCGAAGACGCCAAGGTCGGAGGTGCCAGGGAGTGGGAGAGGAGATCAGCACAACCTCACTTCTCTTTTGAGAACAGGGTGGCAGCCTCTTGAGGCCCCGGAGCGTTTTCTCTGTGCAGACTTTGGCCCAGGCTCTGCAGCTGCTTCGCAGGAAATGGGAATGAGTGTAGCACTAGGGAGGGACGTGGTACCCACGGCAGGCTTGCTTCTGACCCAAGCGTGCAGGCTGGGCAGGGGCTGCAAGCACACATCCAGAGATGCCTCGGGAGACCTGTCTTAGCACCGGGACCGCATGCATCATCAGACCCTGTGTCAGTCACAGGGATATACGTTCCTTGCTTCCTTTCTCTGCTGTCTCTCAGAGCAGAGATTGGGATCACACGCAGAGGAAGAAACCTGCAAGCAGGTATTCTGGATGGAATTTGCTGGGGCACTCTGCTCTGTTCGCACTGGGCTCTGGTCGTTTCTCACCCCCCTATCCCATGACCAGGGGCATCTTCATATCACCTCTTTTCCAATGGCGGATGGGGTACCTCCCAACAAACTGCCTTACAGAATGTAACCTCACTAGCTCCCCATCCCCACGCCCCCTGTTCTGTGGCCGAGATGGCTAATTTCTGGACTTCATGCTTCTCAAGGTCCTTTTGACTGGGGCTACCTTGACTATGGGATCATCTTTTAGCTCAAGCGTTCCGGCAGAGATGGCAGCTGAGAAACTTGTCAGTGGGCTGAACCAGCCCCATAGTGCATGTAGAAGAATGTTCCCAAGACAAGAACTTATGAGACATTAGAATGGTTCTGTGTAGTGAGAGGCGAATTCCCCTCGTGGAAGACCCACGCCCCGTACCTCTCTCCCACAGCCCTTCAGGGTCACTGGTCTTTGCTTTTGCCGGCACCCCCCTCCTCCTCCATCATCATCCATCATCATCCATCATCATCCATCATCATCATCCTCGCCTGCACAGTGCCCTGGAGTCATACTGAGACACAGTCTCTCCCTTCCTGTTCCTAGCAGACTCTGCCCAGGGCTCTGCTGCACGTAGTAGGTGCTTGCTGTGCTTCAGCCAGAGTCACAGACCATGGAAAACGGACCCTGTAAGCCAGCTGAGAGGTGCAGAGACATTGCAGGGATGTGATCCTGTCATCTGGATTTCTTGGTTGGAAACTGCTCTGTATGAGGATGTGCTCATCAAAATGGATGTGTAGCCTTCCCCTTGTGCAGCCATGCCTGGGAGGCTGGTCATCAAGAAATAAAAGGAACAAGATGTGTTTAAGGAGGGCAGCATAGCGCACCTGGAGCCTTTAAGCCCCTTTCACGATTGTCAAAGCTGCAGTTTTTGTGTGGGGGTGACTTAACTGGCCTTCTCTCTCTCTCTCAGAGCCAGGACTGGGCTGCCACTGGGCGTAGAGTTGCCTCGAAAGCAGATGGTCTGTAGCAGCTGAACTTTACTATGAAAGCTGCCTGTGTTGGAGAACTGAAAGTCAGTGTCCGAAAGTGCTGGTCTGTCTAAAGTTTCAGCTTTTGTGGTCCTTAAATTCTCAACCCTGCACTCATTTCTCTGCACCCGAATTCTGCCTAAGAACGAGTCAGAATTGTTGTGATAGGTTCAACACAAGGATCAGAAGTTTTCTGCTATTTGGCGAGAATCCCTGGCTCTTGTGGAGGGCTTTACCGTTTTATGGTGTGTTCTCCTGGGGTTTCGCTCACAGGTTCCTTAACTGCAGTCTTTTAAGGCCTGGAGAGAGTCCCGCTTTACAGATGATCACACTGAGGCTCAGAAAAATCCTTTCCAGGGGCATGTAACCAGAGGGAGGCAGAGCCTTGACGAGAGTCCTCCATACTGCTCAACAAGATGAGGATCACTTAACCTGCCTTCCTTCCCATTTACTCTCCTGCTGGCTCCCAAGCCCTGCCCACCAGACCATTTCCCTGAAAGGGGGTGATTTGCATATTTGGATCTGAAATCCACATACTCTGGCCCTGACAGATTTGGGGCTGCATGCTGTTACAGCTGTGAGGTCTGTAGCTGGGGAAATGTGAGCATGTTGTTGATAGTATGTATGAGAGAAGCGTCAGGAAAGTTCCAGGCACTTGCTAGACATCTGCCATTTGTAATGTGGAAGGCAGGAAACGGCTTTGTGTGTAGGCCACATTAATTCTGGTGCCCACACTCCCCTCTTCTGGGCAAATCCACCTCCTTGGGTTCGCTCCCAATCTCCTACTCCAGCCGTCTGCTGGTTGGTCTCCATCCATCCGAACAGACGCTGATTTCAGTGCCATCCACATACCTGGCACAGTACAGGGATATTGGTCCCCACCTGGTGGCACCTGAGACTCTGCCAAACCAAACTGCCTCCTCTTGATTTCCGTGTCTGTTCCTGGCCCTCTCAGGGAAGGTCCCCTGGCCCTGCGTCTTGATCACTCGCGTGCCGGCTGGCTCATAGCTGCTGCTCCCTGCAGTTCCCCTGTGCCCACCCCTTCCCTTTCTGCTTCTCTGGCACATCACCACCAAGACCAGGTTGCCGTTGGCCACCTCTGCTCTGAATGCTGATACTTACCTCTTGCTGTTTCTCCTCTTACAACGTGGACAACTGGTCTTTCAGGAAAAAGGCCCTGCCCTGCTCCAAAAATGGCACTCCCTTGCCATCAACACACAGTGCCGTTTGGTTTGGCGCTCTTCTGGAACTGATGATTGTAAACGACACACACATGTCCCTTTCTCTCCCACTCTGGTCTAGCCCTTGAGAGCAGAGGCTCTCTTAACTCTTCTCAGGTCCTGGCAGGCCTTCGCATGGTGTCCGGCCTTCGCATGGTGTCCAGCCTTCTCGAACTCATGCATGATGGCTGGCTGGCAAGCTTAAATGGAGATTGAGAGTGCACCTCTCCCCTTTGTTTTAAGCAGGCCTAACCAGTGCCTAGCTGCTCACCGACAGGAAGCAATGGTTGATGGCTTTGAGTTGATGACAAGAGGAGGAGAGATCGTTTTCCTATCTCCACAGGGAAGGGCAAGAGGGCAGCACATTTTAGGAGATGCTTCCTTGTTTTAGATGTTCTTTGTTTTCTGTGGGGTTTTGCTTTGTTTTAAAGTCAGATGTTTAAACCGGATGATTAATTTTATAAACTTCACTCTTTGAGGATGATTTGTTAATTCAACAGAAGTTCATTGTGCAGATGAGTTGTTTTGTGAGAGGGTCAGGGCACCCAACTATTCCGGGTGCCAGATTGACTTGTGTTTGGTAAAAAGAAAATGTGGTGTTCACAGAATTGAGCCTCACCACGTTTTCCAGTAATTTTAGCCTTTCATTATTGCCACCCGCAAAAGTGATTGATCAATACCTTAACGGAAACTATCTGGGGAAATAGGGCACGTTTAATATCTACGTGTGAACACAAATGCATGCAGTTTAGTCCCTGGGGTCTTCATGAGAAGGATAAACATTGGTGTGAGTTCATATGATAGCAGATGGAGTTAAACATTTTCAGTAGGGGACCCGTATGCCTCGAAACTGGCACATCAAGTAGTTTGGGGCACCCTTCAATGACCCAGCCCTCTGGAACAGATAGCACTTGAATGCTTCACCTAATCCCTGTGGCTCCAGATCCTGGAAGGGCTGAGGAAGGCGGACGGGCTGGATCGTTCTTACTGTCCTGTTCTTGGACAGGGACAGGTTGTCTGTTCTCTGATCTCGCCCTAGGCCCCCTCCCCTTATTTTCTTGGGATGCTACTTGGGGAGAGTCTTCTCAACTGAAAGAGTAAAACCAGCTCATGGTAGCGTGTCACTTGAGGGAAGCAAAACCCAACCCAAACCTTAACCTTACAGTTCAGTGCCAGGAACCCATGTGAGAATCTTTTTCAGGGCTCTCCGAGGCTCAGTAAGGATTTCTCCGTGAGAGGTCATGGCCTCCGCTTCTGTGTGATGTGAGAGACCGTGCCACAGGGCTGTGGTGGCAGATGCCCGTCCCTTTCCTGCTCCTGGGCATGCTTTCCAGGTCTGGTATAGGGCCGCCTGCGCTCATCTAAGCAACTCGCTCTGCCTGGGAGCTGACTTTCTGCACTCGTGAGAGCATGGCCAGGGCCAGCAAGGCCCCAATGTATACAGTGCCTCAAACAAAACCTAAGGCCACTAAATATTTAATTGAATTATTTCGCTGTGAGGATATTGTGACTCATGTTGAAAACTAATCACCTGCCTTTTTAATCTGGCCCTTAAAAAATAGATCCCTGGTTAAACATTTAAAGGTCAGAGTCATGGTGATTGCAGTGGTGTCATTGTTTTCCTTCCTTGTGGGTTTGGGTGGTGAATGGGAAGGAAAGGGATGTGTGGGAAGGAAGATAGAAGTTGCCTTTATGGGTGAAGGGATTCCAGGCAGATCAGTATAACTCTGTGTGTGTGTGTGTGTGTACAATTTTTTTTTTTTTGGCCTTCCCTCGTCTTGCTTCTCCAGAGGGATGCCGGGAAGGGGCTAGAATGTGGGTGAGGACAACCTTTGAACTGGACAACTGTGCTCAATTGGAGAAACCGTATTCTGTGTCCAGTCACTCAAGATAGGGTTTCATTTGCACCGTCAGAGCTTGGTGAGGCATTGAAATTCCATTGTTCTGCCTTTTAATTTAATTTTTTATGCAGAAAGAAGGAAATATGTCGGAAAATTGCTGTGTTTTTCCTCAGAGCGCTGTTGCTGTACGTACAAAGTAATGTCTCTCCTCACACAATGGTTGGATCCTAGCTTTATTATTCTAGTAATAAGTGATTGGCCATAATTAACTTTTCAGGTGACTCCAAAAGTGCTTTGCCCTCTACCATCCTGACGGGAATTTCAGGAGAAGAACGGAGAGGGCCTCAAAAGTGAAATGGGTGTGGCCGACATTCCGTCTTTGTTGGTAAAAGACCAACTCGGAAAGATTTTGAATGTTCGCTGTGTGCCAAGACCTTGTGGGGCACCCTTGGGAATGAAAAAAGAGTGAGTCCGGTGCCTTCCACGAATACCCATCGAGAAGGGGGGAGCAAAAGCGATCCCTTAGAGAAGACATATACTTTCCATTTCCCTAAGGACAAAAATGCCCACCTCTGAGTATGAAGTCCTAACTCCTCTAAGTTTTTGTGGATTTTTTTTTTTTTTTTTTTGGCATCTGTTGGAGTTGATAGAAAGTTGAAGCAGTGGAAAGAAAAAAAAATTCTCTAATCTGTATACTGTGATTCTACAGAAAAACAGGCCTGCAGCTTATGGCTCTTCGGGGAGCAGCGTCTGCCAGGAAAACAGAGCATCAGTGATGTGCTCGACTCGGTGCAAGGCAGACACGTGTGCCCTGCATTATGCGGATATGGGGCCATGTGACCCCAGGATCCCTTCCAGTTCCATGAGTCTCAATTCTGCCATACTTACATCTAGCCAGCTGGAGATTGTAAAAAGCCTTTTTTTTTCTCCTTTTTAAGTCTGGAAAGATCAACCTGATCTATTTTGTTTGCATTTCCATTGTCTTTAATGACCCCCCCCCCCCCCCCCCGCCCCGCATAATTCCTGGTGACTTCTTCCTTTCCATTTTCCATCATTCAGCAAGTCTTTGTTGAGTGCTGCTCGGGCCAGGCACTGTGCAGTGGGCAGGACCCCCCCACCTGCAAGAAGCTTCGTCTCGGTGGAGGAGAGAAGCAGTAGAGACCGTGGCCGGACAGCGAGCGTGTCGGATGGTGGTGGGTGCAGAGTCCACACGGCGAGGGGGCCTAGGCAGCAGAACTCTGGGAGTGCCACTCAGGCTGGGGGACACCCAGGCACGGTCACAGGGGTGCATAGAAGCCAGCAGGCAGGGCACCGTCCCAGCAGAGGGAACAGCGTGTCCAGAAGCCGAGAGGCGGCAGAAGGGAGGATGGGGCATTTGGGAGCTGCCAGAATGCCTGTCATCTGGAGCTCCAGTGTTGGCAGTTTGTGCCGATTTTGCTTTCTGTGAAGACTCTCAGGTGCCGGCTTCAGAGAACATTCACAGCTCTGCCTTTTTGTCTGTTAACTTTAATAGATGTCAGCTCCCTGAGATTCAGGTGAAATCCTCCTCCCGTGAATGCTAATTACCTCCCGTTAACGCATACAAGAAAATTTGAGATAAACTTAGCAAACATCTGTCCCAGTCATTCGGAGCAAAGCACTTCATCCTTGCCTGCCAGCCATCATACCCCCAAATATTATAAATCTGTTATTTTCAAATGATTCTAAGGCTGCAAAAGTCATTGTCAAGTCTGAGACCGTCTCGCATCTGTTCCCCTTTGTTCCTTAGAACAGTATTTCAGCTTGCTTATCGGTTGCTGCTTTTTGTGTGTGTGCTTTTTTTTGTTGTTTTGTTTGTTTGTTTTCCTCCTTTGTCTGTCCCCGGGTCTGGGGAAGGCTGCTCTCCCGGGCTTCACCCGCATTACGGAGAGCTGCTGGGCACCAGGGTCCCTGCGGAGCCAATCGGGAAAGCCACAGGCCCGAAACCCCTCACGAGGTGTCCCTTTGGAATGAAAGGAAGGGGCCGCGGCTTCCTGCTGCTTTGCCATCCTTCAGCCTGGTCACGATGCATGTGGAGCACGTGTGGCCTTAGGAGCAGGGTCACTGGGTCTGCCCCACCAGCTGTCCGAGGATTAGTTTTGTCAACTGCAGATCAAATATGGAAGAACTGGTGCAGACTCGCTGCCCTGGTGACCTCCTCTTTGGAAATCTGTCTTGTGATACTGTGGAACATTGTGGCAGCGGCTTACTCTTGACACGAAAGAAAGCCAGGAATGTGGTGAAACAGAAGAGTGTGTTGTGGGTACTTGTCCGTTTGCTTGTGAACCCTGGTACCCGGAGGGTGGTGGCCAGTTCTCTGCAGCTTCCCCTGAGGCCTAGGCGGCCGTCTGAGGGTTTTAGGTGAGAGAAGCAGTGGGGTTTGGTGGAAAGAGCATGGGCTTTGGAGGTGTACACATCTGGTCTAACGCCCAGCTCCCTTATATTTGCTGTGTGACCTGTGGCAGGTTGCTTACCCTCTCTGTGTACGGGCAGCTTGAGAATATTGTTACATAGGAGTCTGGAAGGAGTACTTTACGTAATACTTTGCACAAGACTGAGGAAACATGCGTAGCCCAACAAAGAATCCCCCTTCCAAAACACAGTTGGTGTTGGGTGAGGGCCAACGCGCCAGGCCACCTCTTGGAATGAATGCCTTGGTCTCTATGCCTCGGTTTCCTCATCCGCAGTGGGAATATTAGTGTCCACCAAGCACAGCTGTTATGAATATTAGAAATAAAGTATATACAGTGCCTAGCATAAGGTTGCCCACTCCGAGTGAGGAGTGTAAAAGGTGGTGGTAAATCTTGTCAGCTGACTTCTTTAGATCTCTGAGGTCCCTAAAATGAGGGTAGGCTCTAAATTTTGAGTGGCATTATCAGATGGGTGAGCTCTCAGGTGTGCCCAGGGGGTTGGGGCAGAGAACAGTCTATGAGGGGCCCCTGCACTCCCCTGTGCCCCCCTCCCCCAGGCCAGCACTGGACCTCTTTTTCTCTGTAAAACATCTGAACTCAAAATAGGGTTTAAAAAAAATTACTTTGCAGATCTCTGGTTTAGGTGAGATCCCTTATGAAGTACCAGATGACTTTTCAAGGACCCTCCCAGATCCCCTGGTTTTCTCATTTGGAAGAAGTGGAAGAACAGACTTTTTGGTCTTTCGTACTTGACAGGCCAGGAAAATGAAGGTAAATGGGTTAAAGCAGTTAATGGCCTATTGGGGCCCCAAAGTCTGCCCCCGGCCCCTGGTTGGGAACCCTGCGACCCCACTGGCCTTTTGGTGAGTCCTTGTTCTCCTGGAAATGGAAGCAAGAGTCCTGGGGCCCCTGGAGGCGGCTGCTGGTCTCCGGGCCTGGGCTGCCCAGTGGCCACATCACCACCTCCAGGGAGGACGTCCTCACTGGATGCTGAGCCCTGCCTGAAAATCATCTTGTTGCCACCAGTGTTCTGGGAATGACTCCTGGGAAGAACATTAGGCACAGACTTTTAAGTCCTTCAAACTCTGTGCCAGAAGGAGACACTCTGCCCTCCCTCTGTGCGTGGACAGCCTTTCCAACTGTGGGTTCCTACTTACATAATCCTGATTGGAAAAACATTAGGATTTGTGGCAGGCCGGAGGGCAGATGAAATGCTTGGCCGTAGGTGTGGATCTCTGCTAGTTAATCTGAATTCTTTGCTAATCAATCCCTGTTTTTAAAGAAGCTCAAAAATGGGGGCGCCTGTGTGGCTCAGTCAGTTAAGCGACTGCCTTCAGCTCAGGTCATGATCCCAGGGTCCTGGGATCGAGCCCCGCGTCGGGCTCCCTGCTCTGTGGGAAGCCTGCTTCTCCCTCTCCCACTCCCCCTGCTTGTGTTCCCTCTCTTGCTGTCTCTCTCTCTCTGTCAATTAAATAAATAAAATCTTAAAAAAAAAAAAAAAAGCTCAGAAATGGAAATGAAAAAGCAGTCCGGATTTCAATAGCTAAATGCCTCGTTGCTCCAGGGGTGAATGAGAAGGGCTTAATTCTCTCCCGGATATCATCAGTCAAGAGCCTGCTTTGTAGCAGCAGAAATCACTTCAGACTCAGAGAAGGAATTTGTTGGAGGATGTGGGGGCGGGGGGCGCTCGCAGGACCCTGTTCTTCCCCCTTCTTCCTTTTGTGTTCCCCTACTCTGTCATCCCCCTGTCATGCGGGTGTACTTTATTTCATTCTCATGAGGCCATGGGTTCTGACAGTAGCCATGGTCTTACTTGCTGTGTCCCATCCCCTGTGCTGACCTGTGGGGGCTGAGTCACGGCAGCCAAACCCAGGCAGGAGGATGTCAGATGACCCGCGCTGGCCACCACACTCACGGAACAGAGCAGCGCCCAGGGGGTGGTTTTACTACCTGAAATAAACACACTTGCAGCAGAGGCCACACCCACAGAAAGAGAAGGTGCCCTGAGCTAATGCTCTTCCAACCCCCATCCCCCGCCCCCGCCCACTTCCCAGCCTACCCAAACGCCGGCGAACACAGGCTCAGTTTCCCAGTTCACTGCAGTGACCCCTTCTCTGCTGCACCCTCAAGCCTGGGACCCCGCACGGAGCGTTCTGACGTCACGCAGAGCCTTGGCATGTTCTGTCGAGTGTCTTCCTGTGAGGCCTGGCTTATCTGTACCCTGCATGTGGAAATGGGAAATTGCAGTCCTGATTCGATCTGAGGCCGATAACGGTCCCGAGCCCTGACGCTTGTCACCTGTGATGCCGGCAGTGGGAAGAGCGCGGAGGAGGGACAGGAGGACTCTGAAGGGCAGAGGTCTTGGAGCCCAGCTGCCAGAGCCCGAAGGAGGCTGACCAGAGAAGGGTGCACAGCTTAGCAGGTTGCCCTGTGATTCTTAATGACTCCTTCTGGGGCGCCCAGGCTGATCTGGTCCAGGAAAAGGGGTCACATTCCTGTTCTTGCATTAGCTTCTCCTCCAAAACCATTCCCAGAGAAGAAGCGGAAGCTGAGATGAGATCACTGAAATCTTTTGAAGTTCTTTTATCTTAATTTTTAAGATGGTAAAATACATATAAAATTTACCATCTTCTTGCCATTTTTAACCATTTGTAAGTATATGTAGCTCAGTAGTAGTAAGTGTATATACTTTGTCATGTAATCAATCCCCAGAACTTTCTCATCTTGCAGAAACTGACACTATACCCATTAGGCAATACCTCCCTGTTTTCCTTGTCCCCTAGCCCCTGGCAACCACCGTTCCACTTTCTGTGTCCATGAATTGGACAGCTGTAGATACCTGCAAGATTTATTTATTTATTTGAGAGCACGAGTGAGCATGAATGTGAGTGGGGGGAGGGCAGAGGGAGAGAATCTCAAGCAGACCCCCCCCCCCCCCCCCGCTGAGCTCAGAGCCTGATGTGGGGCTTGATCCCATGACCTTGAGGTCATGACCTGAGCCAAAACCAAGAGTGGGGCACTGAACCCAGGCACCCCTCTCTTTCCTTTTCAAAGCTGAATTATATTCTGTTATATGCATATACCGCATTTTATTGATCCATTCATCCATTGATGGACCTGGGTTCCTTCTGCTTGCTGGCCATGCCTCTTCTTTTAAACCTTTCCGTGGCTCTCCATTTGCCTTGGGGTGAAATTTCTTCCCCAGCCTGACCTTGTTGCTGAGGCCGTTTCAGGGCTGGGCCTCTTCCTGCCTCTCTCTCCAGCTTCATCCTCTGACTACCACCCCTCCATCCAAGATGCTCTAGTCACTTTGGACTCCCTGGAGGCCCCCAGACCTGTCCACTCTCGCTGCTGGTTCTTCCCCACTCTCTGGACTCAGCAGTACACTGTCTTAGCCTGGCTGGGCCCTGACCCACTCAGCTTGGACAAGCTCTTCCCCTCCAAATCTGGGACCTTACGCAAGGTATTATCCATTTCTGTGTACTTCTCATTTTGTACCAGGGGCCTGTGAGTCGTTTTTAGAGCAAGGACCATTTTATTGACGAATCCTAGCATCTGTGCATGGTAGGTGTGGCATGTCTATTAAAACACATGAGGAATATTGTCTTTTCAATTGCAGGAGGCTCTTCACTTCCTCTGCTCCACCCTTTTCTCCTTGCCACTAAAATCTATGACCCACGTAGAAACTGAGTGCTTTTTCCCATAGCCACACTGTGGCCAAACTGGTCCAGTTCCATAGTGCTAGGCTCAGGTATGTAATGGGTCACGTGTGTGGGCTAGCCTGAGAACTGCCGTCGTGGCATTATTTCTTTGCAGGGAAACAAAAAAAGTGTCTCCATTTTTGAAACAGCAAATACAAACAGTCTTCTGGAACATGCACCTCTTTGGTAAGTTGAGGTCTGCTGGTGATGCTGCTACTGGTTTAGAAATCAGAGATGTTTTTCCTTCCCTGTAATGAGGACAAAGGTGAGTGGGCCTTTGTACATCAGGAAAAGAAATCTACTCATCTATCCGCAAAGGAGAGCAAAAGGTGTTGCAACTTCATTCGTACTCAAGCACTTCATTCGTAGTCAAGCGATTCCTGAGAACGTGAGGGATGATTTTTCACAAATGGTGTGGGGCAGCGGCGTTAGCCCCTGGTCTCCACCTAAACAAGATTTCAGTAGCAGATAACCACCTGTTCTTTCCTCTGAGCTGTCTGGGGCAGGGGGAAGCTGTCCCTTTGCTGAGAGTGAATCAGTCTATTTTAAACTTTGCTAACAGACCAAGGGAAAAGAAAGGAGAGGGTAGGGGCTAGCAGACCTGGCGGTGCTGTGACTCAGCTTCCACTCCCATCTCCTTCTGGATTTGACTGGGGTTGAAACCAGCCTTTCGGAGGCCCGTGACGCACTGTCTGTGGGTGTGGTGTCCCCTAGAGTGTGGCAGTGCACCACCTATGCAGCCATACACATCAGTCCCAAGAGGCTTGAAGGGCCTTTCGGTGGCCATCTTTGAAGGCATTGACCGCTTCCTCCTAATCGGTCACTACAGACATTTCTGTTGCAGCTGAAGCATTAAACAGAAAACTGAAATGCATTTGGCAGTGAGGTGGGATGTAAATCCAAAACCAGATTTAGGTGAGAGGGTCTTGTGTGAAGCTGTGCCTGCAGAGAAGCTCGAGGGAAGAGATCTGCAATCAGACAGCTGTGGTCTTGAATGTTGATAGCATGACAATGGCAAGGGTCTATGAGTACTTGGGATGCATAGGGCCTGCACCGGTGCCCAGCATCTTACTTGCAAGGATTATGTCCCTCAGTCCTCAGTGGCCCTGTATGGAGGAAGTGCTGAGCTTCAGAGTGCATGCTGCCCAGGGTTATGCCACGGGTTGCAGGGAGAGCTGAAACAGTCGCTACGAATGGCTTCTGGGCTCAACTCAGAATGCAGCTACCCTGAGTGGATCTTGGGGGAGTAGCCAGGGGACTGGGTGCAGACGCGTAACCAGCAGGGCCTGCTGTTGTCCGTCTTGGGCAATTAGGCATCATGCTGTCCTTCTAGGGCCAGAGAAACACCCACTCAGCTCCTGTGCACTAGCATCATGCTTTGAGGAATCTGTTCATTCTGAGGAATGAGCTTGGAGGAGTAGCCTCAGTGCAGGGTTTGTCTGCTTGTCGAGTGGGGGCATTCACGACCAGGTGCTGTCTGTCCTGGGTTTGCTTAACCTACTCGATGGGTCTCGGTCTTTGAACTTAAAAAATAAGAAAATGGGCCTTACTCGGACTCATTTTGCAGCAGTTATTGAACCACTTTTGAATGCTGGTTTGTGGGTTGAATACAATTCCGTGTTAATCTAGCAGCCTTGTATGGCTGGGGGATCTGCCCCTGCCCTGTGTTCCCTTGGTCTGTGTCGAGTACACAGATGTGCAGGTGCACACATACCCACTCTTTAAATGGAAGTCATTCAAATGTCATTGCTTTTCCTGTTTTCTGGCTGGGGACAAGAAGGTCCCTGATGTTGAGATTTCTAGCTGAAAGGTCAGTCTCAGGTTTGTAATAACTGGGCAGTTGTCTCTTAAAATAAACTAGCATCTCTAGGGCTATAAGCTCATGTCTTAGCTGTCTGGATGCGGAGCTGTCTCACCTAATGGCTGGCTGCCTGTGCCATTTCCCGTGGCCCGCTGCAGCCATCTGGAAACGTGGCCAACAGTCCCATGGTGGGGGAGGGCCGGCTTCTTTTTCTGTAACAGGAACGTGCTCACTCCGGCCGGTCCCTCCACCCTTTGTGTTCCGCCTTCCGGTCAGGAGCCACTCTCCGTGCGTCTGTCCTCCCCGAGTTGTCACCCCTGGTTTGGGACAGGTACAGCGTCGTCTCTGTAGGATGCTCACCAAATCAATGCTAATTCCTGCCTCAAACTCGAGTCAGTGTGCTGATTCAGGACTGTTAAGTTTAGCTGGGCTTTTCTCTGAATGTGTGCTGGGTTCCTGATTGGGAATGTTGGTAGGAAACCCAGGGGGCTGCCTTGCAGCGTTCTGGGGAGACACCTGCACATGGGTGCTGTCTTATCTGTGAAAATGAGCCCCCCTGGGTGCTTGATTTCAATGAGAGTACTGTAGATCAGACAAATAGTTTCATCTTTTCAAGTTCTTCCTTAGGATGGTAGAAATTATTTATGAGACACTAAGTAAACTGGAGTTTAAGAACAGTTTTAAGAACAGAGATTAAGAACAGTTTTAAGAACAGATCTTTCTCCTATGAAATGAGCCTTTAAGCTTGCTTCAGGATGGCGGTCCCAGGTAGTGCTGCCCTGGCCCAGGGTGAAAGATACAGATGGTGTTCAGAGGCCATCCGGGAAGTGGTGAGCTAAGGGGCACAGTGTACTGAAGGAAGCTGAGGGTTCTGGACCGTTCTATCCTGGACAGGATGCAAGTAGGCACCCAGGAGAGCACCTGTAGTTTTGGAACCTCACTATAAGGGGGTGGTGTCAGGAAGACAGGTGGAGGTCATCTGTTCCAGGATCTGGAAGGCTCCTCGTCAGGCCGTGCTGCCCCTCACAGCAGCGCGTGTTGGTGGAATGTGGGGTCCTCCTTTAGCAATGCCTGAGTCCACTTTTATACGATGCAAATTATGTGCCCAGCTGTGCCCCCAGTTCAGCCGTGTCCCCTTCTCCTGATCCTGGTCTGCACAAGTGCGTTCCCCTGAGAGTTACCTAAGCATCCATATGCCTTCATCCCAAAGGGGTTTGATGCCTGGGGCCCTGGGAGAAGCTGTCCTTGGTGATGCTCCACGGAGGTGACTAAAGAGACACGTGTCATGGTGGCTTCCTCTCTCGTGGTCTGTGCACACGTGTATGTGTGCTCTGTGTACGTGTGGACACAAGGCATGTATGTTTTTGCCATATGCAGCCTCCCAAGTGGTTCACTGAATACCATGAGGGTCCCTGGTGAGCTGTGTCTGTTTCAGGTCACAGGAAGACAGTGACAATCATGAAATTTCCAGGTGGCATTTAATGGTTGGAATTAGAAATCAGTCCTGTACTTAAGACCTAGAAGAAGCTACCTTCCACGGCTGTCTTTGTTTTGTTTGGCCTCCTTGAGCTAATGGCAGGTGTTGCCAAAGAGGTCAGGGTGCTTTACTCAAACCTTCTGCCTGGAAGGGAGAGGTTCTTCAGATGAGAAGGGCTGCCCTTCCTAAAGCTTCGCCCGTGCTCCCTTGACTCCAGGGATTGCCGAGGAAAGCTCCCTGCCCTCTCCCTCTGAGCATGGGACAGGGTGAGTTCTCTGGCCTGGGGGATATGTCACCTGAGTCTAGGTGACTGGTTGGCAGGGGTGGGAGAGGAAGAAATGCCAGAAACATGCTAAAGCTGGGCCACCCTTAGGTACCATTCAGCTTGTACATTCTCTAACTCCTAGATGCTGAAGCTGCTTTAGAAAGTGGCTTTAAGAAACCTCAGGGCTTCCTGTCAAGAATAGCACTGGGTGGGTCCCCCGTCTTCTCTGTAACTCAGCCAAGTGACTGTTGTCCGGGCAGCAGAGCTGTGCCTGCAAAGGCTTTTCTAAGAGCCTATAAGGGGCTCTGGAGCCTCCTGAGGTTGTTGGTAATTATCTTAAAAAATATGTTCTGAATATTGTGAGCATTTTCGTGGGCCCTGTTCCATCCTGATGGGGACTTCCGAGGGTCATATCGGTTCCCTGTCTTCAAGTGAAAAGACTACTCTTCGTTTTGCCTTCTTGTTGTCGTTTTTTCCTTTTGTGCACGCTCTGATATGGAAGAAGAATTGCTATCCCATTGTTACATAATGCCTTGCACATAGTAGGTACACGAATAATTTTATTTGCGCAGGCAAAACAGACAAGCTTTAGATCTAAATATTCCTTATTAAATTAGCATTTAGATATACTCTTTTACTAAACGGTCTTGAACCTCAAGCCAGGCAGGCCTCCCAGAGTTCAAAGGGGTCAGAACTCCTGTCCCTTTTGGTTTTCACTCCACCAGTGAGCCTAACTCTGGTAAAGAACTGCTCATCACCCCCTTCTGGGAGCTCAGATGTAGCCTCAGCTACCAACTTGGTAGGGGTACCTGCTCTTCAGGATGGGTTATTGTCTGATTAAAACAATTTTATTTCTCTTTTGGTTTCCTTTATCTGCAAATACCTACTGAGCCTTTATTCTGGGCCATGCATCTTGCCAGACACTGGGAATTCAGAGATGGCCGGGACAATGTGGCTATCCACGGGAAGGTCACTGTCTAGCGGAGGACACGGGCCCAGGATGCAGTAAGCCCAGGACAGTGTTACAAGTGTGGTGATGCATGAACGTGCGTGGGAAGGAGGGAGGTGAGCTAGCAACCGTCTGGTCCCCTTGTCTCTCCTCTCCCTCCATTACCCCACCCTGAACTGCATGTGCTGGAGACCCCTGAGGTGCTAATTCTCCGTAAGACAGAGGAGAGAGCTTACTCCGTGCCCAGCTTTTTATACCGAGTCACTCTGAAGGCTACTTAACATCCTAGGCCTGGGGGAACCAGAGGCTCACAGGAACCAAGGACCACTTTGTGACCTGTACTTAGCGTACATCCAGCCACTTTGCCCTCACATGCTGTCTGATGCTTCTGAGCTTTCTCTTTTTCTTGGGACCCAGATTTGCAGTTTCACTTGTTGGCAGGGGGACCTCTGGAGAGGGGTGGGAAGCTTCACCAACAGGAGGCCCCAGTGTCTTTTGGGGGTACAATACAGTGAACAGTCTCATTCCCCATGTCCCTCCTCCAAGTCTGGGACATCTGGTCCACCTAGATTTCGCCTGGTAGGGTCCTTGTGGTGGTGGAGTTCTCGGGGATTTTGGGAAAGGGGTATTGGCTGATGAAATGCCCCAGCCCCTTTGACCCAAAGCATGGTTGCTGGTCTGGCAGTAAGTCAGCATCAGCTGGGAGCTAGTTAGAAATGCAGAGTCTCAGGTTCACTCCAGACCTTCTGAGTCAGAATCTGCATTTTTAGCAAAATCCCCTAGTGATCACATTAAAGTGTGAAAGCTTACTGCTCTAGTTCCTGTGAGACCTTACAGCCAGATTAGCAAATACAAGGCACGCATCCTTCCATGGTTCCTGCATTCATGGCAGACACTGCTAGCTGATCTAGGCACCCACTTCTCCATCAAGTCCAGATCCAGCCTCAGAATCCTTCTTAACACAGTGCTCCAGGCATCATTAGCAGGCAATCAGAATTAGCCGAGAAGATAAAAACCCATTTGCCCCACCCCCACCCTGCCTTTGTGAAGAAGTCATCTTAAAAAAAAAAAGGAATGCCTAGACCTTCAGGTTGAGAATTATGCCCCTAATCATTCGCCAGGGAAGAGGAAAGGAACACAAGAGCCCACTAAATGAACAGCTGTTGGCCACTGGAACATACACAGCACAGTGGCCATAAATCAGACCCAGCTGGTCCTCGGGGTCAGGCAGCGAGCTGGACGGAGCAGGGAAAGCTGCTGTGTTCCCCTGGCTCCTGCATGCCCCCCCTCAGGACACAGGGCCAGTCCATGCTTTCTGGCAGCTTCCCGTGGGTTTTGTTTGATGGCTGAGCAGCAGTTAGGTTTAAACCACTCACGGGTGGCTATTGTCCTTGGGAAGTGTTTGTGCTCTGTTAGAAGACTAAGGAAAGAGGGTTCAGGGGAACAGAGAGCAGGAAGAAGATCAGGGGTAGCTCTGATCATCGAGTAGAAAGTTCATGTCCCATCGTCCCATCCCGTGACTGGCTCTTGGGGGCATCTCATGTGGGCTGGTTAGGTTAACCTCGAAGGGTCATCAGGATGCTAGGATTGTGTCCTGTTTTAATGGAAATTGGGCAGGACCAAGAAAATGTTTTGGGGGATGCATGTTTATCTTCTGCTTCCAGCAGCAGCTTCTAAACACTGAGGACTCCTTGCTTTTCCTGAACATCTATGGATGTACCTCAAGCTTTGGAAGATCTTATTTACTGAACAAATGACATTTCAAAGTAATATATGAGCTGTCTCCCCCCGCTCCCCCCCACTTTACTCTGGAGGACTCTAGTAACTGTGACTGTGGGATCATTTTTGCCAGATTTAATGCAGTTCCGGTACAACACAAAGGACTGTGGGTGGTTGAGTTGGCCAGAGCAGTAAAGAGATATAGAAATAACAGAATAGTCTGGTTCACTTCACTACTGGCTTGACCTTGAGACTCAGCTGGGGAACTCGAAACTAAAACCGGTTTATGCCCTTGCATTGAACAGATGGTGGATGGGGGGGGGGGTGGTGGTGGCCGGCCCTAGGGTCCTGTGGATACTTGCGTTGCATCACGATGCTGATTTCCTGCCTGCCTGAGCCCTATACCTGCTTTCTCTGGTTGGAAGAGCCAGCCTCCTGTTTACTGTTTCAGGGTTACTTAGAAGAAACCTGATCAGAAACGATCCACAGATTCATCCAGAAACCATTTGGCATAGGTGTGGCCTGAGATAGAAATGGAGGGGAGGAAGAGGAGGAGATGAGAGTGACCTTCGATGAATCTGGGTAGGAAATTAGCTGCAACACAGAAGTCTGTCGGAGTCTTGGCCAATGTGGCCACTCTTCCGATAGAGTCTGACATCTGAGCTTCTCTTGCTTTTCCCTGTCACAGTGGCAGGTGGGGTGGGCAGCACGCACAGAGAGAGGGCTGGGGAGCGGGGGAGGTACTAAGAGAATTGGGAAGAGCCAGTGTTACAAGCCTGGAACTCGGAGGTCAGCACACCTGCCAATTCCCACATACGGAGGTTTGCTGAGCACCTACTGTGTCCAGAGATGTGAACACATCCCGTGATGTGCAGTTTGATGAGATGTCAGTGTTTCTAGAAAACAAAGAGATCTCAAATGAGACTAAGCATGGATGAGGTCTCCACAAAACTGTGCTATAGAGGCTCCTCCTGGGACAGGTCAGTAGCCAAAAGGGTGATTTTGGGAAGGACACTCCTAATGAGTAGGGAAGGGTCCTTTGCACCTGTCCAAAGGAAGCTGGCAGTTGGTGACCTGCTGAGACCATCCGTGTCCGCCCGGGAGCCAGGGCCCTGCATGCAGACCGACCAGCTACACACAGTCCGGCAGGGATGTGGCAACAGTGGTTTGAGTCTCGCTGATGAAACAGATGTTTGAGTGGAGGGGTTTTTATTTTCCTTCAGTTACAGCAAGGCAGGGGGCAGAAATCTGATTTCTCATCCATCAGCTATTCTGAGATGTATTTGCAACAGTGAGCTGTCCTGAAGAACGTTTAAAAGGTCCATAGACTCAGGGGCGCCTGGGTGGCTCAGATGGTTAAGCATCTGCCTTCGGCTCAGGTCATGATCCCAGGGTCCTGGGATCGAGTCCCGCATCGGGCTCCTTGCTCAGCAGGGAGTCTGCTTCTCCCTCTCCCTCTGCCTCTCCCCCTGCTTGTTCTCTCTCTGTCTCTCTCGCAAATGAATACATAAAATCTTAGGGGAAAAAAAAAAAGGTCCATAGACTCAGCCCTGGATACAGATCCTGAATTGTACTGTGTGACCTTCGGCAAATGACTTCACTTCTCTGAGCTTCCCTGGCCTCATCTGTAAAGTGAGGATAATAATACCTATCTTATAATGATACCTATTTGAGGAGTAGAATGGGGTTAAAAATTGATTTCCGTGGGCTTGCAACTCGCTCTTTGCTTACAAGCCCTTAGTAAACAGTAGATATTCGTAATAATTTGGAAAGCAACAAGATTGCTTCCTGAGAGTTGATGAAGTCAGCACATTCTGGCATAGTTTAGGGATGTACAGAAGCCCCTTAAAGGACTAGAGCAGTTCATAGGCCAGCAACACATTTCTGGAGAGCAGAGGTTTTAAGGATGAGTTGTTAGTCACAGGGAGGGTCTGGTCACCAGCGGAAGCAGAACCAGGGGATGGCTTAAAGAGACCGCGTCAAGGGCTCAGTCTCAGGGGTTTCATCACTTCTGGGGAGGTGGATGCATCAGGCTTTCTCTGATCCCCAAGATACAGCTGCCCTGTTCTGTGTCCATATTGTTCATCAGGCCCCCTTCTACATGATCTGGCCTTCCCCGAAGGCCGCCTGGGAGGTGATGCTCAGATCAGTGGCTGTAAGCATCTTATCTGCCCGGTGGTTCAGTTTCGCCAGCTAAGAAAACATAGCAGCCCACATCCGCCTTGCCTGCACGAGTTGGCTTCCTTGAGTTGAGTACCTGGCTCCAGTGGGGGTGTCTTTCTGCACCCCTGCATCAGAGGCAGACCCTTGTGGGGAGCGCTGGTGGTGGCAGCTGTCTGGGAGGCCATTGGCATTTCCTGGTTCATACCCGTCCCCCCCCAGCATTTTCCAACCGGGTACCATTGCGTCTGAAACGGCGGCAGGGAAGGTTCCCAGTCCGAGTGCATTTGCTCCTGCCCTGTCTTCCCCAGAGCGTGAGCCGGTCTGCGTGTTTGTGTTTCCATATTACCACTCTTGCTTTGCTTTTGAAACAGCAACAAAGAAAGAGGAATATTGGTCTCTGTGGCTGCCAGTACCGTGCATGCCAGAATCTCGTGCTTGCTGAAGCCGCCAGATGGTGGTGGGACTGTGTGTGGTTTTGTTTCCTCTGCTTTTTGAAAAGTCGTGAAGTGGGAGAGGCTGGGGAGTGTGAGCTTGGCTGCAAGATTGTCAGCTGATAACAGTTTGCAGTGTCTTCCACCCTGCATGTGGGCACAAGGGTGTCTTCCCAAACTGTGTTGCTGACCCTGTCCAGCATTTGCTGAGTACACGGTATTAGCTGTCCCGTAAACACCAGCTGGATTGTCCATCGCCTGTAAGCCACATACCGTGTAGTTGAATAATACAGTTTTTCAAACAGGAAACTCCATGTGTTTTTCTCTTCCGTGAAGATGGAAGCGGGTGGTTGGGATTGCCATTGTAGCAAAAGGGAAGTTCGGCTTCCTTTGTGGGGGAGATTTAAGGGTTTATTTTTAAAAATCTTTATACTTCTTTTTTTTTCCACTTTTGTCCTAAGGGACCCCATGAGGACAAAAGGGGGCAGATCCTTCCACTGCTTAAAATACTGCTCACATTTCTCATCTGTTAGTTTCCTTGAAATGAGGTTGTGGATTTGTTGGTAAGAACATTTGGGTGATCCAAGTAGCACATGGAAAAGTGTTGGGTGTTCTTGAAACCATGGTCAGGGTTAACATAAAGTGTTTGGATGCTGTTCCGTGATTGAAGTCTGACAAGTGTCTCCACTGAGCGGAGCTGCTTACGTAGCTAATGTGAATGGTAAACTGTCTGTATGGTAACCCGCGATACCAGGAACTGGTTGTTTCTTTCCCCTTCTCCTCCCCTCCGCTCCCTGCCCCATCCCCTCCATTAAAGAAATGTAGGGCATCAAATGATGCCACCTTTTCCCTGTTGTCCATCTCTCTGTGCCCAAGGATAAAAATAAAATGCTGATGAAGCCAAAAGAAACACAGTTAATTTGTTCTTAATATCCTGAGTGCCTTCTTTGACCTTTAAATGAAAATGATGGTGCCCCTGACAGGAACCACCCGCCTCACAAATGCGCAGGGACGGACTTGGGTGTGTTTCCCAAACATGAGGAAGGACAGCCAGTGTGGGACTCCTGAGAGGGCATCAGGAGCTTCTTTGCTAATTAAAGGCAAGAGTGTGATGTTGAGCATTAAGGAACTGCTGGTTTGTTGCTTAGTGAGTTTTCCAAGGGACCTTCCAGCCCAAAGGTCACCCTGAAAATTCCCTGCTTCCACGTTTGGGTGAGCTGTGCGTTCCATGAGGACTGGGGCTGTCTCCCTGTCCATGGCATGGGAATGGGACCGCAGTAGCATTTCTTCAGTGTTTGTTGAGTGTAGGAATGCTGTCCTGTCTCTTCTCCAGCATCCTAGCTGCCATAAGATGCTTTTCCTTAGAGGAAGAAAGAGGGTCAGCCTGGAGGTCACCCGGAAAGTCCACTTTCTAGAGCCTCAGGCTGGTCTGCCCACCTCCAGCTGAGGTCCAGTTGGTCCCCTGTCTGGAGTGCCGAGTGCTCCCTACAGACCCATTATGTTGTTGGTCCAGCTGTGGTGGGGCCCCTGATGACCCTTTGGACTTGGCCCCTTGGATTGGATATGTGGGTAATGCGTGGTCTTTGTTAGGGCATCATGGTTGAGCTTCTCTAAGGATAAGAACTGAGCTCCCCTCTTTCTTATTAGAATTCAGGCTCACACTCAGGTCCCCGAGACACTTTTACTCCCCCTTTCGGAGTCCGGGTACCACCACTCAGAGCTGTGAGAACCCCAAAACCCACCTGCAAGATGGCAGAAGCGGGGCGCCAGCTTCCCCGTCAGGTGCGGCGCCGGCGTGTGTGCGGAGACATGGTGGCCGTGGCGAGGGTAGCAGATGGAGTCCCCAGCCGTGCCCTGCGTGGTCTAGCCAGAGCCGCAGCTGATGCACGCCAAGGCAGCTTCTGTGATGCCACGCCCGGGTGGTCTTCTGGCTGGCCAGCAAGGTGAAAGACCTCTGACGTTTCAAGACTTTGGGGCTCTTGAAGAGCAGCGGCTGGAGAGAAAGGACAGACATGCTCTCCCCTCCTATTCTGAACCCACGATGCTGCACCCTGCCAGGCCATTGGCAGGATAGCCCCTGAGTGCCCTGTGAGGGTACCAAGCGTTGGAGTCCACGGGACCTTTCCTTTCCATCCTTTACTGGAAGGAGGGTGGTGACACACCTGTCTTGATCTTTGCAACATAAAATAAACTGCAGAGAAGGAGAGCTGGGGACACCTTCAAAAGCTGGCTAGCCAAGGACAGCTTGCCTGCCTGTTGCGGAGGCCTGGGGGCACCGAGAGATTGAAGCTCCGGCAGCCGGCTGACCGTGAATCTCTTGATACCACAGCTCTGAGTTCCATCAGATGACCACTTTGTTGATGCATAGCTAAGCAGACCTTTCCAAGGCAGACCCTCTGGACTGCTCCTTCTCAGCCTTTGGTCTCCTGAGATGTTTGGAAAGAAGGAATAAATCCGGGCTTTCGCAGAAAACACCCTTTGTACTGTTAACTTGCCTTCCATGTTCTCATCAGCCAGCTGCTTGGAGAAGGGCCATATTCCACGTGGGAGAAGTGAGGGCCATCCTCTGGTGGCTGGCACACTGATGTGGACGGTCGCTCCAGCCAGGCCAGAGTTACTTTGGCCCCTGCCTTCCTGTTGGACTTGGCTGATTATGGCCACACCAGAGCCCTACTTAATTGGCCCATTGATGTAACCAGTGCTCTTTCTCTAGAAACTGTACCAACCTCTGCCTTTAGCAAGCTCATAGTTGGTGGGCTTCTCTCTGTATATCCACACAGTATGGACCATTGCTAAATTATTTAATTATAAGGTATGTAAATCTTTGGAAAATGAGTGTAAAATCAAGATTGATTATTTCTATGAAATAAGTGGAATGCTTGGGGCGCCTGGGTGGCTCAGTTGGTTAAGTGACTGCCTTCGGCTCAGGTCATGATCCTGGAGTCCTGGGATCCAGTCCCGCATCAGGCTCCCTGCTGAGCAGGGAGTCTGCTTCTCCCTCTGACCCTCCCCCCCTCTCATGTGCTCTCTCTCTCATTCTCTGTCTTTCAAATAAATAAATAAATAAATCTTTACCAAAAAAAAAAAAAAAAAGAAATAAGTGGAATGCTTAAAATATGGGATAGAAGCAAGTTGCTTTTAAAAACAAATATTGCCATCGAATGCCGTATGGATGAGGCAATTGTGAAAGATTGGGGACAAGATTGTAAAAAATCTGGGATACTCAGGCTGTTTCACAAGAAGCCCAAACTCTGAATCATAGGTGATGCATTTCGGGTGTGATGTGCGCAGCAGAGATGACCCGAAACACGAACTGGCACTACTGTTTAGTAGAATACAGTCATCCACATTTGAGTCTAAGCAAGTTAGACCCTTCGCGAGGTCACACAGCTAGCGAGTGGGGGAGCTGGGCTTTGAATCCACATTATTTCCCTTCAAAGCCTAGCTTACTTAACCCTTTTGCTCTACTCCTTTTCTTCTTGGTCCCCGTGTTAATTCGGGAGATGGCAGGGCTCTGACTCCAGATCAGCCATGGTGCGCATGCTGCTGTGGGATCTCCATGGCCTGCAGGCTACATGGGGTCCGCATTGTCACTCAGGTATGCAGCACTGGGGCGGGGGAGGGGGTAGTGGAATATAGCTGGGAAGGGGCCCCCAGAACTCTTTTGAGGTCAGTGGGGAGGGGACGGGGTCACATACCACAACAGGTAAGATCTGTTGTGGATTAAAACAGATACATTTTGGGACAAGGTTCCTGATACAAATACGTCACAGGGTGACGTAACAGTCTTATTTGGTATGTGTGGCGTATCTGGCACGTTTGGTGGTTGTGTACCCAGGAACCACGCACAGCCACCCCTCTGAGATCTCTTAAACTTTAACCAGGTGGGCGCGGGGAGCGATTGCACGCATTTGCGTGCACAAGGACGGAGCACCTGCCCGGGCTAGGGTTGCATGGCACCTGTGTATGGTGTCCAGTGTCACTGATCTTCGGAGACACTGTGGGGCTGTCAGTGCTTTGCTGGCCTGTGTCCAGACAGAAGTCACGAGCCGTTGAGTGGCTAGAGGTCACTTTCGTATTCTACTGCCCTTGTTCCTCTGAGCCCCTGTCTGTCCCATGAAGGAGCTCTTCCTAACTGCATGGACGGTGGAGCTTCGGTGCCTGGGATCGGGCCCATCTCTGGCCCCTTTCATGGCTGTGTGGATCCTTCTGGTATTTCACCCTGGAACATCAGCTACCTCTGGTGGAATCCATGTGTCCCTAGGGCTGCAGGGGAGGGAGTCAGTGCCTGTTGACTTTGTGGGGAATGTCAGTTGCGTGTTTTGGAATTAATGTTTCTCTGACGGCAAGTGGAGTCGTTTCTTCATCACATGAACAGGGGGTGCCTGTTACCTCTGCTCAGGATGCTGGGGGTGGGCAGCGAACCCGCCTCTTGGAGTGGCTGCAGTGTCTGTTGGTGGGGCCACCACCGTCCCAGGGAAGATGTCAGCTGTGGCTTGTCCAGGCCCAGCGCCGAGATCAGAGAGCTGTCCTTATGGGAGACGGTCACTGTTCCCCTTGGCTGGTGGCTCTCAACAGGCGTGATTCTGCGCCCTCCCCCTGCCCCAGGGGACATTTGACAGTATGGAGACATTTCTGGTCATCCTGACCTGGGGCGTGCTATTGGCACCTGGAGGGCCAGGGACGGACACTGTGGGACACCCCACAGCGCTCAGGGCAGCCCCGCACCACAGACAAGGCTCTGGTCCAAGACATGAGCCATGCTGGGGTTGAGAACCCCTGCAGTAGGTAAGCGGCCCTGCCCCTTTGAGCCCTCCCCTGCAGAGGCTTCGGAGAGCCTTCCCCTGTCCTGTGGCTCTTTCGGGCTGCTAATTAGGCTCCCAACAACATGAGCCCTCAGAGGGCCACCGGGAGGTACAGTGACTTATTGTGGCCCTGTGCTTCTTAAATCTTGCTCCCCCTTCCCCCCTTCTGCTGCAGAAGCTGGGTCCGACAGACCGGCTTTTCAGCCCTCGCTGGCCACCTGCACGCCGGAGACCCCACCATGGCCAGTGCATTAGTCCCCCGCTGTGTGGGGAGATGGAAGCTGCCTGCCAATGAGGCGGCGTGGAGGGATGGGGACGGGGCCACTGGACGCATGCCACTGTCCCGCCTCTCTGCAGAGCCACCGTGTGGCAAGCTATAGTCTGAAAGGGTGTAGCCCTCGTGGACTTTTCGGGAGATGATTGTGGCACGGTGCCTCCCCATTTTTCCTGTCGTCCCCCAAATGGCATAAAACAGTTCGTATTCTGTTTGTGACTTTAATGTGTCTCTTTGTCCTCAGTTGGGAATGTGTCCAGTTTGTCATAGTGGGCGAGGGCCTTTGGGTGTCAGTAAAAGGGGGGCTTGGATCTTCGCTCTACCACTTCCCAATCCTGGGGCCCTCAGCAAGTCAGTTCACCCACCTGAGCTCCAGTTTTTCCGTTTATACAATGGGGACAAGAATACCAACCCCACGGCGTTGCTGCAAAGATAGCGTTCCCTGCACCATTTTGTAGCTGCCCCCCCCCCCCCCCCAGCCAGTCCACTGGCCCCTCAAGGGTCAGGCCCTTGTCATCATCTTTGGATTCACTTCAATTCTTGCTGCAGGCAGATCCTTATTATGGGGTGCATTGAGTCTCACAAAGAGATAAGTCGAAGTCTTAACCCCCCCAGTACCTGAGAATGTGACCTTATTTGAATATGAGGTCTTTGCAGGTGTAATCAAATTAAGGTGAGATCATTAGGGTAGGCCCTAACCCAGTACAGCTGGTGTCTGTAAGAAGAGAGAAATTTGGACACAGATGTGTGCAGAGGACAGAATGCCTTCACAAGTACCTCGTGTGAAGACGGAGACACACAGGAGGCTGCCCCTCGACAACGAAGACAGACTGGAGTGATGCATCGACAAGCCAAGGGTTGTCTGTAACCACCAGCAGCTGGGAAGAGGGGGGAAGGATCCCCCCGTGCGGGTTTCCGTGGGAGCCCGGCCCTCCCCACACCTTCATGTCAGACCTCTGGCCTCAAAGTGTGAGACAGTACATTGTGGTTGTTCTAAGCCAGCTGGTTCGGGGTCCTTTGTTACGGCAGCCCTGGGAAACGGATGCAATACTCAATAGGCATTGGTGGAGTTTTTAAGTGTCTTCAGGTGCAAAACGGAGTATTCTGCCCCAGCATTCATACCCTGATAGCCTAGCCTCTGGACTTTCATCTTTTTTCTCCACCGTTTGTGTCCTTTGCAATTCATCCAGTGTAGATCATTGACTAATTTTGTGCTACTTTATTATAAAAACCTTTGCTTCTTGCAGCAGAAAGTTCTCATGTGTACCACGTTGGAAAGAATTAAGATCTTTGCCATAAAGCATCTTTGTGTAGCTCAGCAGCTACTGCCCAGACTGCGATTTCTTTCAGCAGCAGGTTGCTTCTTGGTGCTCGAGGGAAGCGCAGGAGGCCCGTGCTCCCTTCCCTCTTCTCCTTTCAACTGGCAAGAAACAGAACCAAATCAGAGTGGCTTTAAAAATAAGGAAATGTATGCTCTTGCAAAACGGGAGCTCCAGGCCCAGAGGTTGCTCAGGGGCTGTGTGTTAGTGTCTCGGCTCAGGGAGGTCACCGGGGTTGCCGGCCCCTCTGTCTTCTGTCTGGAGGACAGATCTCATCCTAAGGCAGGTGTCCCCATGACCATAATGATAGCTGACTGCAGCAGATGGGCAGCCTGCTTTCTGTTCGTGACCTGTGGGGTCTCTTTGGTGTGTTGATGTTAAGATCAGGGACATTTTCCCCATGGGCCTCCACAACAACTTTCTCTCTTCTTTGTCCCATCCCTGAACCAGCCACTGCCAAAGGGGGTGGAATTAAGTCATTGGCCCAGACTTAACCATCTGAGGATGAATGGGCTCTGGAGAGAGACACATGGTGCCCCTGGGCACTCTCCAAATTAGTGACTCTTATGCAGTGTTGGTGGGCAGAATACCGCCCTCCCCAAAGGTGTCTCCAATCTTCATCCCAAAGGGGACTCTGCAGCTGTGATGCAGTTAAGGATCTTGAGGCGGGGAGATTATGCTGGATTATCCAGCTGGGTCTGTGTAATCACAACGGTTCTTATAAGAAGGAGGTAGAGGATCAGTGTCAGAGAAGATGTGAGGACCCTGCAGAGGTCAGAGAAGAGAAAAGATGCTAAGCTGCTGGCTTTGAAGATGCTGGAAGAGACCACAAGCCAAGGGATGCAGGCAGCCCCTAGAGGCTGGAAAAGGCAAGGAACAGATTCGTCCCTAGAGCCTCCAGAAGAAACACAGCCCTCCTGACACCTTGAGTTTAGCCCAGTGTAACAGATTTTGGACTTCTGACTTCTAGAACTGTAAGATAATAAATGTGTATTGCTTTAAGCCATTAAGTTTGTAGTGATTGATTATAAAAGCAATAGGAAGTGAATATACCATTGTTCCTTTGGATGGAATTTGCATCAGTCTAGACCTTTTCTAAGAGAAGACTCTTGTATTTATTTTGAATAGTCTGTAGTGTGTACGTAGAAGACACACAAAGATGTATGGATTAAACAAAAGACAAACCCAACCCCCCAGGTCCTGCCTCCAGGTATAGGCCTGCCCGCCTGGTGATCCGCTCTCAGAATGGTAGATGGTGGCTCCTTCCTTCAGCACCAGTGCTGGGTGCGGGGAATCCAAAAACAAGTAAGCTCTTGTCCTCACTCACAAGCTGCTGAGTGTCTCAGCTATCCATTTGATTCCATAAATATTCTCACTGTCAGATCGGAGCCCTTCCAGATGTCTGCTCTGTCTTTGTAGCTAAAGCCGGTTTCCTCTGAAGCTTTTTCAAACTTGCTGATTTTTTTTTTTTTTTTTTTTTTTGGTGAGTTTTAGCAAGGGTCAGGAAGAGCATAAGATGTTAAGCACATCCACAGATAGAGCTATTTTTAGGGTGCCCCATGTTGCTGCGATCAGCAGTAATTCCCGCGGACGGGTCCCGGGGTCCGTGGAGGTCACCCGCCTGTCTTCTGCCCTGTGCCAGTTGGACAGAGACACGCTGTTTGGAAGTTGTCTTTGCCGTTTTCATTTCCTCCCCTCTCAGGCTTTCCTGTGCTGCGGGGCCCGTGTAGGACCTGCTTGTTATTGTACCATAGACCGGCTGTTTCTGGGAAGGAACAGAAGGAAGCCTCCGGCTTTCCTGGGGGTGACACACGACCGGTGGCCATCTAGGGAAAATGTCTGGGAACGTAACAGAAATAATGGAGAGGAGAAATGGGGTGAGGGAACCGACCTTGAGTGATCTTTTCCAAGCCCGGAAGCCCGTCTTGGGGAAACTGAGGCAGGGGTTATCCGTGAAGCACTTGCCCATCCCTGCGCTCTCGGGGGTAGCTTAGCAAGGACAGGAGCTCAGTCCGGTGGTACCAGTTCGACATTTCTGGGCTGCACAGCCAGAATTTGAGAGCGGGGCTTTAAAGACCTAACGGCCCTCATAGCGTGTCGCTCAGTAAATTCAGTGGTATTCATTCTAGGCTCTTGGCTCTGCCCCTGCCCCACCTTCCACTGTCTGTAGTCAGAGCCATATGCTGAGTGGTGAAACGCATAGGTTCTGGAGGCTCGGCCTGGGTTGGAACCCCACTTAACTAGAAGCATGACCTTGGGCAAATTCCACAAGACACTTTTCCTGTCTATAAAATGGGGATATAATTGTACTAGCAGAACCAGGAGCGTTTCGAGGGTTGAGGGAGTTCCTGTGTGCACGGCACTTCTCCCTGCGCCCAGCACAGCCTGAGCTCCATCCAGGTGACTCACCTTCTCACGACCTTCAGCACCGCCAGCCTTGCCTGGAGAGGACTACATTGCTACTCCAGCGCCGGTCTGTGTTCTATGCTTTATTTACCCTGCTCCCCAGAATGGGATTCTGCTTCCAGTTTTTACTGTTGTCAGCATTTCGAGGACTGTCCTCCTGGGGAAGGATTTGCTCTCGTCCTTAATTGTTTTCTTTGGTTAAATTTCTAGTAGTAGAATTGCCGTGTTGAAGAGGGGACTCGTTTTTAAAGGCTTTCCTGGATGGATACTGCCAGATTCTCCTCCAGAAAAGGGACTAGTTTACACTCCTTCCAGCAGTGCATGAGTGTGCCAGCTTCCTTGCATGGCCAGGTTATTAACTTTTAATCAAATGAAGGCCCAGGAAAAATAGGAGTTATTTCCCTGGGGATAAAGTGTTCCTTGCCTTTGCTCGTTAAGCAATAAAAGCTTGCCTGTGGCGCGTGTGCAGGCAGCGCCCTCTACTGGTTTTCTCTGGTGGAGAACGGTGAGCAGCAGTAGATGGGGATGCCCAGGTGGGTCTCTAACTTCCACGAGTGGCTGCAGGTGCCAGGGGCTAAAGGGTGACATTTTGCCAAGACTCCCGGCTGGCTCTGCCCAGCCTTAGGTGACCTTTAGCTCTTGCTCGGTTTTCTTACAACAGTGCTTCACAAACTGGGATTTTGCTCCCCAGGGAACTACTGTCTGGAGACATATCTAGATGTCACAGATTGGGGGGCGGCTACTGATTTGTGGACGGTCAAGGCCAGGGATGCTGCTAAACATCCTACAATGCACAGGATCCCCCACCCCCCAAACAAAGACTCATCTGGCCCACATGTCAGTAGTATTCAGGCCAAGAAGAGGAATGGGGGAATTGTTCTAGAAGGCTTTTCTTTTCAGACTAAAATAGGATATAGAAATAGTAATATTTGATATATATTACTATTATCACTAACTTTTTTGGTTCTGGAAATCTGTTGTGCCGAATAAAATGGAAAACAGGAAGAACTGAATAGCGCACTGACGTTTCTAAAAGAGCAGGCAGAGGGGGGGAGGCATGCACTGTAGTAATGTCATCAGTGCTAATAAGGGAGGGCATTTTTTTTTTTTTTTCCTGTTCACTTGGCTTGGTTAAACCTACCATAAATGCCTGCAGCTTTCCCTTGAAGGCCTTGTCTGTGGAAAAGAGTGCTTTACTGACACTTCCCTGCCCCGATTTCATGAGTCCTAGTATTTTCATAACATTTATAATTGCGCTTTCCAGTGCTTGATGCTGAATTCCCATCTGTGGTTGCAGTTTGCTCCCCACACCCAACTAAGTGCTGATTCAGGCACTGTTTCTAGGAGGGGGAAGGAGGGAAACTTCACAAGTAATCTGAAAGGGGGTGTGCCCGAGGGGGCGGTAGGACAAGAATTTTGGGGAAATCAAACCGAATTACAGCTTACTTTGACATTTGTCGAGTCTGAGGACCTCTTTCACCAGCCTTACCCCAGACCCCTCAGGAAAATGCTCCCCTATTTCATCTTGCTTTGGCCTCACTTGTCTCCGAATGACTTGTATTCTAGACTATGTGTTTTGAAACAGCTAGAGTGTCCTTATTGGCTGTTCTAAATAATGCTAAGGGGGTTATTTGGCCAGAAGTGGAAAGCAAAACAAAACAGAACAAAAACAACAGCTTTTCCTTAAATATCAGATACTATTTTGATCGTCTTCCTTGGGAAGTTATTTTTCACATTGCAGGTCACGATCCGTTAGTGGGTTGTAAAATCAATTTCTGGGTCACAGTTGGCATTTAGAGAAAATCAGGATAGAAAGTCTTACTGGGCATTGTGTATAGTAAGGGTAGCTTTTATTTTGGTGATTATGGAAAAATGCGTCACCATGTATATTTACACGTGTGCGTGCGTGCGGGCATGTATGCACGCCTGGCGAGAGGCAAGTGGCTTGGGTTTTACCCCGTGGTGAAATCCGGCTTCTTCCAGATGATTTCATTCTCTCTTCAAGATTTCAGTGATCGCGGCTTGTCTCCTGTCCTCAGCTTTGCCTGTGTTTCTTTCTTTTTCAGGTGGAACCAGGGAGATTGGCTCCGCCCTGACCAGGATGTGCATGAGACACAGAAGCATAGAAGCCAAGCTCAGGCAGTTTTCGAGGTGAGGAGCGCGTCTCGCCAGGATCTCACTGGCCCTTGCTGGTTTCCGGAGAAGGGGCAGCATTTTCCCCCCGCAGCGTTGCAGTGCCCACAGCCCGTGATGCTCCTCCCTCACTGATCAAGCGTTCATGGACCGTCTGCCGCGTGCCAGGCTCTGGGTGGGGTGCTGGGGGTGCAGCGGACAACCGGACGGCCTGGGTCCCTGCCCTCATGGAGCCCTCACCCCACTTTTTGCTCCTTGTGGGTCTCTCCTGGCCTGCCGCCGGCGTGCGAGCAGGGCATGCACCCTCTGCAGGAGCCTCTGGAAGGGGAGCCATGGTGCTGGGGAGTGGGGCACGTGCTGTTCCCCGGGGGCATCCTCTCTACCCACCACGGATAGCGGTAGCCATGGAGCCCTCCGTGCTGCCGGCCTCTTGTCTGTCTTACCAGCATCCGGAGTGGGTAGAACTGGCAATGGTTGGCCACGGGGATTTGGAGTCACCAGTGTTCCAGTGGGGGCGGCGGGGAGGGACATTCTTCCAAGCAGATCGGAGCATTCTGCTTTACAGATCGCAAGTTGTGTGAGGGGTTGCCGATGGGAAAGGCCTCTGGCCCACGTGGCTGGGCCACCATGGGAAGTGGCAGAACGTGGTGGGAAGTGCCTGGTCTTGGAGACTGGTAGGCCTGGGTTTGAACCCCAGGCTGGCCGCTCAGGCACGGGCCTCTTGGCTGGAATCTCAGCTACTATAAATTGGGGTGCTTGTGAGAATTTATGGAATGTCCACACATTTCCAGCAGAAAGCACCTGGGTAGCAGGTGATAACATCTGCCCGCCTTCCCTCCTGCTCGCTCCCAGACCATGCAATGCCTCCTCTCCCACGTGTCATCTGGGTTTATTTGCAGTAAAGAATGAATGAATGAATGAATGAATGAATGAATGGCGGTACCCTACCCCGTTTTAGGGATGAGGAGACACTGGTTCAACAGCCAGTGTTTATGGAGCACCTACTATGTGCCAGGCACTGTCTTAAGGCGTGTGGGCTATAGCAGTGAGTAGAACCATGCCCTGTCCTCACGGGGCTTACACTCTAGACACTGCATACACCTCCCACAGCGTCAGGCCGTGGGAAATGCCACGAGGCGAAATCTGTGGGCTAGGAGACAGGTGGCCACTGTTCCACCCTGGGTGGTTAGGGAGCAAGTCTGTTCAGAAGGACGATTTGAACAGAGACCTGGAAGAAAGGAGGGAGTGAGCTGTGCTGATGGCTGGTGTGTGTGTGTGAGGGAGGGGAGACCCTGATGGGGAAAGGAGGGAATTGTACCAAGAACTTGAGGATCTTCAGGAGGCCTACGATCAAAAAGTAGTCTGAGAGCACCTTTGTAGTAATTCTCACCAGGGCAATTCGAGCGATTTATGGGCACTTGCTAATTTTTCTACAACATCTCTGTGATGTAGGAATGTATCCATTTTCTTCTGTTACACGGACATAAACCCTGGGGGTCTGTGCCTCGCACGGTTCCTCTGTGTGGGGAGGTACCTGGGGATGCCTTCTCCGCTCTTCTCCAGAAGCTGGCCATTCAGCTTTTCCTTCTCCAGGCTGTCCACAGTTAGTCTACACTCATGACTTCTAATTCTTTTTTTTTTTTTTAAAGATTTATTTATTTATTTGAAAGAGAGAGAGAGAGAGAGAGAGCACATGAGAGGGGGGAGGGTCAGAGGGAGAAGCAGACTCCCTGCAGAGCAGGGAGCCCGATGCGGGACTCGATCCCGGGACTCCAGGATCATGACCTGAGCCAAAGGCCGTCGCTTAACCGACTGAGCCGCCCAGGCGCCCCATGACTTCTAATTCTGAATGCACATCAGAATCAATGTGGCTTTAAAAAAAAAAAAATAGTAATACTATCCCACCGTCCAGGTTTCTCTCAGGCATGAGGTCTGGGGTGTAGCCCTAATGTCTTTACCTTTTTGAAGCTCTCCAGGAGCTTCTGTTGTGCAGCCAGAGGGGTGACCCCACAGGTCTGTGACCATGCCTGTGAACACACGAGAGAGAATATAAGCAGGGGAAATGAGAAGAGGGCTCGCTCCATCCAGTCATGTTGACAGCCTCCTACCAGTCCCTGGAGAGCATTCTGAGAATAAGGTTGTTAACAAAATGGGGAGATTTGGACGTGAACTTGGGCTTAGGTGCTGCCTGGCCTTGCACCCAGTTGTCATGACTTGGGTAGTTTTGACAACCTCACAACAGGATGTATCTGTTTAACTTCTCCTTGTCTTCCCCCCCCCTATTTTTTTTTTTGGGTGAAAGTGCTTTAATCGATTGTCTGATAAACCCACTTCAAGAACAGATGGAAGAATGGAAGAAAGTGGCCAACCAGCTGGATAAAGACCACGCGAAAGGTATGGGGGCAGGCTGCCTGCTGCCTAGCAGCACGTGCCCCGAGCAGAGCTGCGGATGTTGCCTTGTGCCTTTGCTGGTGTCCCCCACAGGGCCCCCTCTGGTTCCACTTCTCCCGTTTTGGCGTTGGAGGATAAAGACTCCCGAAACCTCCCTCAGCGGCTGATGGCCCAGGCTCTCAGTGGTCTTAGCTGTGATCGGCTGAAAGAAACGTGAACGGTATTGCCAGGCTTCAGTGCCAAAGATTCACATGTAAGGCATTCCAGCACGTTTCGAAAGCCAACCTTTTAAAGAGAGAAGCTGACCTTGGGTCTCCTGCCCGGAACCACCACCCTCTCTGGATATGCTTCAACGAAAGCGCCTCAGCACCTCGTGTGCCGTGCTCTGGGGGCAGAGTTGTCCAGATGGACACCTCACCAGTTGGTCCTCCTGGACCCAAAGGCTGGGGTACTGGCAGCGTGGAAGGGGCAGGTTGCTCCTAGGATCATACGACCTGCAGTGAGTGCTGGGGAGAGAAGGCCTATGGAGAGATCAGAGGCGGGAGGAAGCCAGAAGGAAGGATTGGTGCATAGCGGATCCCAGGAACGTGGGACTGAGGGCCCTGAGTGGCAGCATGGGGCTGGGGGGGGGGGGGGGGGCTCGGGGGAGGGAAGCGTCCGGGAAGGCTGCAAGGGAACTGGTCAAACGGACAGTTATTTGAATATGAGGGCAGCAAAGGAGGAGAGAGGTGTCAGAGGCGGTTGTCACCTCAGGTGTCCGCATCTGGGTGATGGAGGCGCCAGCGACAGAAATGGGAAGTCCAGGAGCAGGTGTAGACTGGTGGGGGACGAGGAAGTCGTTGTTGGGGGGACGTGGTGTACGTGTGTGGGCCGCCCCTCCTCGGGGTCCAGCACCAGCCTTGGTGTGGGTGTGAGAGTAAGGCTAAGGCAGCTGGGCCTTCCTCCGTTTGCCCCCACGCCGTCCGATCTCTCACGCCAGGGTCTCGGGGGCTCTTTGCCGAATTGTAACCCACATGGGTTCCTTTTTGAGCAGAGCACTGCAAATTATGGCCTTTGGGAAAGCAAATCGTATTTTTCAATTTCCTGACATGTGGGCCGAGAAATTGTGGATTTTTCACTTTTAGTAAAATATCCCCGAATGACGTCTTTCTTCACAGCTGATATGAGTGAATACTATCAGGAAAAGACCAAGGTGCATTTTGTGGCTTTTCACGTTAATAATCACCCCTGGGCTATAAAATGTCAGCGTGAGATTGTCATCGTATGGCATTCTGGATGAAGCTCTTCATTGCATGTCATCATTCGGTTGTTCCTTAAAATATTTTCCGTTGCGCAAAGTGGTAAAATGATTCAATATTCTGCCTTCTTTTAGAATATAAAAAAGCTCGCCAAGAGATAAAAAAGAAGTCCTCAGATACACTGAAACTGCAGAAGAAAGCAAAGAAAGGTAACTGTATGAGTTCTGCCATTAATAGTGTTCCTTTGGGGAAACGAGCAGGTGCTTGGTTTGTCTTTGAAGCAGAAAGCACTGGATTCAGACGGCCCTGGGGAGCAGGAGCACCTAGAATCCATCTGCATTAAAGTTCTCAAGTGCAGAATACCTATTAATTTGAGGCCCTTGCAAAGTTGTATTTGACTTGTTCCCTCCCCCCTACCTTTGTCTCCAAAATTTGACAGTTTCCATGCCTATTGTGCGTTGTAATGAAACCTATAAATTTCTTGGAAGCCTTGGGATAATGCATAAAAGCCTTCATGCCAATGTCCTCTAGTAATTATTACAGGAATTATGTCGTTTTCTCCTCCATCGTTCACAGCCTGTAATCTCCGAAACCCTTTATTAAGCCTTGTGAGAACGTTAGAAATGGCTGCAGTGGGAGCCTGGGAGCATGTGCTTTATAGAGAGCTTTTTCATGGTGTTCGTGAGTGTGGGGACTCCCAGGGAAAACCAGACTGGGGCAGCGTGGCCCTCCGCCCGCCTCCCTGCTTGCTGTCATCCACACACTGGCCCCCTGTCAGATCTGTGACCTAGCTCTGCTCTTCCAGCGTGGACTGGGAATGTGCAGAGGAAGATCTAGCTATATCCACTTTGCAAGCATTTGTGACATTTTCCTAAGACCGAAAATCTAGGGACTTGAACTTGAGAGGGTGACATTCTTTCCAGGCTATTCTTTTTTTTTTTTTTTAATTTTTTATTGTTATGTTAATCACCATACATTACATCATTAGTTTGTGATGTAGTGTTCCATGATTCATTGTTTGTGCATAACACCCAGTGCTCCATGCAG
Source organism: Zalophus californianus (assembly GCF_009762305.2). Taxonomy (NCBI): domain Eukaryota; kingdom Metazoa; phylum Chordata; class Mammalia; order Carnivora; family Otariidae; genus Zalophus; species Zalophus californianus. The sequence goes on along the minus strand of NC_045598.1, from coordinate 175,163,146 downwards.
AACATGCCCTCTTTAATACCCATCACCAGGCTAACCCATCCCCCCACCCCTCTCCCCTCTAGAACCCTCAGTTTGTTTTTCAGAGTCCATCGTCTCTCATGGTTCGTCTCCCCCTCCGATTTACTCCCCTTCATTCTTCCCCTCCTGCTATCTTCTTCTTCTTTTTTTTCTTAACATATGTTGCATTATTCGTTTCAGAGGTACAGATCTGTGATTCAACAGTCTTGCACAATTCACAGCGCTCACCATAGCACATTTCCAGGCTATTCTTGATACCAGCTTTTTGAATTTGTTGTCTCACAACTGTTGAAATGTTTTTGTTTTTTCCCATGAGGAAAAAACTCTGTGTTTAGTGTTTGTTTGGGACAATGTTTGGGACAATTTTTAGGTAGAAACCCCCAAAACCAAATTTCCTCTTTTCCTAAATGGGCAGTTCTCATTTGGAATTAGAGGAAAATACATTCAGAGAGCTGGAGTAGTTTGGTGGAAGCAGGGCAAGGACTGGACAAAGTTTTCAAGCTTTGACATTTTTCAAAAATGTCTTCCCAGTTCTTGTAAAAACCGTAAAAACATTTCACGATAAGGGCAGGAGAATTTTCACCCATAACCAGATTTTCTGTCAGTTTTGGCCTCACCCTTTTGTTTTGGATGTGTTTTCTTGGTACTTTTCAAACGTATGTTCTATCTCCCTGGCACATCTGGGAGCTAGCATTGGACAAGTAACAGGGTTTGCGGCCAGTAACATTTTAGTGAGTCCAGAGGTAAATGCTTATAAATCAAACGGCCATCGCCTCCATCGAATCTGGGGTCCCATGGAAGATCTGGCTGGTAAACATTCAGGACTGATTTCCATGTCGTTGACGGCTTGGTAGCTTTGAGATGAAAGGGATTTGGAAGGAAGGTCCAGGGAAGACACTTAAAGGTTGGGAAAGGTTTGGAAGTTTGGTAAAAAGGAGGAGGGAAGAAAAAGTAGCTGTTTTCCCTTAGCTGTTCCGGAGTTCTCTTTCCAGAGGTCTTAAGTTCTTGGCTGCAGTGATAATCCTTTTATCTGAATTCTGCACGGAGGCTGAAACAGTGTGCATCTATCACTCAAAAGTCCCCGGCATTGTCCAATTAGCAGAATTTGGACCTCCAGGGAAAGGCTGATGGGTTGATTGCAGTGCAACACAAAAGGAAGTTTCTGGCAATTAGACTTGCCCAAGCACTGGCTCAGGCTGCCTCGAGAGGATAATGAGTTCCCCATCGAGGCACCCAAGGGAAGGATTCAGGATGCCTAGGGTGCTGGACTGTGTAACATGAAGAGATGCTTCTGGTTCCAGGGCTCAGTAGAATTGGCATTTGGTTGGGAGGCTTCGTGGGGCACTTGGGCCTGAAGGCAGAGGGTGGAGGCTGTGACCAGGGATTTCCGGAAGCATTCTGTCTCAGCCCTAGCCACATAGCTGGTGGTCTCAGGCACCATGTCCTTCCAGACAAGGTGGCCACCGTGGTATAGTTATGTACACGCACCAAGTCAGATCAGTTGCTTGGAATGTTCCAGATGATTTTCTCGTTACTCCGGAGTACAACCAGAAAACAGTTTTCTTTCTTTCCTTTACAAAAATATTTTTTTTCTAAAATATATAAGTGCATTTTTTTTGACCGAGTGCACATATTTGTGTATGTCTGAGGTGAATGGAACCTTCTAGAAGGCACCAGAGTCATCATTCTGTTTATAATAGAGTGCTCTCCTAGAAGATGGGTAGCCTGAGGATGGAGCAGGAATGCTGCAAGTTAAGGGCCAGCAGAAATCTGGTTATTTGAGGCTTCCAGTGATTTGGGGTCTGGTTACCTGAAGTTTCCCTTTCTGCCAGAACTCCTCTTGAGGCATCTGCATCACCTTCCACAGGTGGTGGGTTTCTGGACTCTTGGCTTATAAAGCGTTGGTAGTTTCTTCTGAGATTTACACAATGTGTTATGATAGACACATGCTTCAGATACCTTTTTTTTTTTTTTTTTGTCCTGATAGAACTGAGTCTGGTAACCAGATAATCACTTCGCTTTTAATGTGTTTTCAGGAGATCACCAAGCAGCTTTCTGCCGTGTCTTTTTAAAAAACTGATCTTTGATCTAAAAGCTCTTCTGACTCTCCTTTTCAAAATTTCAAATGCCTTTGTGCAGTTAAACATGGTGGTAGCACTGCCCTTGACGTAGGCAGACACATAGGGGATGTCAGTTTTGTATGTGACTAATTTACTTTAATTTTCACTCTGCAGATACCACCTTTTGTCACATGCTTTATTGGGCTCTTTTTTTCCCCCTATAATAAAGACAGTGATAATTTATAATCTAAAGGTATTTAAGTATTACCATCAAAAAAAAAAAACTTCAAATATATTTGGGGGGATTTGGTTAGATTTTATCTCAAAACCATTTTAAAACAACTTGGCATCTGCTCCAGCTGTGGGTGGGTGTACCTATTTCCGTGGAAGGCAGGGTTACCAAATACCTACCAGGAATAAACGTGAGGCAGATGTTGGGGGCTGCAGAGATGGTACCCGTCCTCCGAGAAGTTCCAGGCTGATGCCCGGGGTTAGGGACCCAGAACAGAGCCAGCCTGATTGACAGGCGATGGGGAGAAGACCCAAGGCAGCAGGAAGGTAGGGATGTGCTGTGGAGCTGACCCAATAGTCCGAGCTCTAGAAGATGTCCGATGAGTCCTCGTCAAGCCCTGCTGCTTGATGTCGGCTCAGGTCCTGGAGGCTGGCCAAAACTTCACTGGGGAAGTGAGCGTGGATGGATTGTGGGAAACGTGTTCTGTTCTTTGCTTGCTTTTGCCACCTTACTGTACAAAGTCAGCAGCCTTCTCATTTAATTAACTCCCAGATTACTATTAATTTAAATGTAAAAATTAATTATGGTCAGGCCTTCTGTTTCCATCTGAAACTACTGAAAGCTTATCAGGACTTTCTTTGAGTCTGCTAAAACTGGATGGTTCTACTATATTAACCCTGGAGCCTGACATTTCAATAGTTCAATCTATCATTTTTGAGCAGAGGCTGCAAAAAGCCAGTACTATAAACCTAATAAACAGACTCACAGAGGTCCAGATGAAGACGTTATTTGCTCTTCTACTAAAATTTTAACTTTATTATTTTTTTTTCATTTTTCACCCCAGTTTAAATTTTGTTTCCTGGGTTTCCCCAATTACTTTTCAAGTTATAGTAAATTGCACTTGAAAGATTTTCTTGGTGTAAAGCATCTTAATTGGCTTCTTTGGGGAATATAGTCTTCATCTCTCTTCTTAGAAACCATGCTGTGATCTCTAGGGGGTGATGCTTACTAACGAGGAAGGTTTCTGTTTAGAGGAGAAAGAAAAGTTTTAGCAAGTCAGGGAAGGGACCGTGGATGCGCAGCTGTTGGTGGAGGTGGGTTTAATTGCCCCGACAGAAAATCCGGTGGCAAACCACGGACTGTTTAACACGTGAAAGGAAGGTAAGACTGCTGCTCGAATCCCAGTTTGACTTTATTATTTTCCTTTTTGTGTCAATTGTGTATCCTGCACTTTCTCACCGTGCGCCCCCCGCCAGTGGACGCTCTCGGTAAGTCTACCAACCCGACTCTCTGGTGGCTGGTCACGATGTGGTCCTTGCTGTGGGCTTTCCGTGGTTGTCCAGACCTATGCTAGTTGCCCAAGTTTTCCTGCCAGCTCAGAACAATCAGTTGTGCCTACTTAATTTTCCATAACTTTAAGACAATCGTGTGTGTATGTGTGTGTTTTAATCATTTTCCTTTTTCGGTGTTTGGCCCTTTCACGGGTTAGCCTGACATCCTGAGGGCCTTTGCATCATCATAATTCAGTATTAGACTCATGGAAAGAAGAAATACAGAGTGATTTGCACTGGAAATAAACGTATTTATACATACATATATATCTGAGTATATATGTATGCGTGTATTTATATCACAAAATGTGTAGAACTGCACTAAATAAACCCTCAAAATAATTCCCAAATCAGATTTGGTTGTATTAAGCTAGCAAAATTTCTTTAACTTTGTCTCCCCAGGACCATCTAGTTCTTTTCAAAATGAATAATTCGTTGTCTTTTTAAAAAACAAACAAACAAACAAACAAACAAAAAACAAAAGTATTTCTTATTTCAGCGGAGTTTGTGAAATGTTTCATTTCAAATTTCAGCGGAGTTTGTGAAATGTTTCATTTCAAAGGTATCAGATCTTCCAATTCAGTAATCCCAGTGATTCTTCTTGACTGAATGTTGAACTTCATCCTCTGGGTGATTTGCTCTTGGAGTCTCGTGGCTATCCCCTGTCTTGGAAAGGTCTGTCTGAGGCGTCCGTGTGGTTTATCTTGCCTTGAGTGTACCTGAGTGTCCTCTGAGACCATTTTTACGGAACAGCTCCAGAGAGGTTTTTGAATTGGAATCTAGCCTCTCCAACACACACCCAAGTGGCCTGGGTCTCCTGTGATAGGTGGGGGGCCGAGATGGTCTGCTATCATTCGCGTGGGACCCCGCTCTGTCTCTACTTCCCCTCATGGCGATGTTGGCGTAGTCGTTCCCCAGCTTCATAAGCAGTGATCTTCTCCAGTCCTCAGTGTTGTGATTGTGAAACACTTTGAACAAAATTTAGTGTACTTTTGGGAGGAAGGTAAGATAGCCCCCCCTTTTTAAAATTTTTTTGCATATTATTACGATTACATTTATATAACCTAAAATTCACCATTTTAAAGCGTACGTTTCCGTGGCTTGTAGTACATTCACAGTGTTGTGCGACCATCGCCACTGACGCCATAACATTTGCACCACCCCCGAAAAGACACCCTCTGCCTTTTGAGCAGCCAGTCCCCATTCTCCCTGCCCCCAGCCCCGGACACCCACTCATCTGCGTTCTGTCTCTACGGATTTGCCTCTTCTGGACATTTCATATAAAAGGAACTGCACGATAGGTGTCCTTACGATGACACAGAGTTTTATTAGAACCTTCGCTAAGAGCCTGGTGTGGGTCCATCTGTGGAGTAAACTGGGCATTTTATTCGTTTTGAATGATGGGCAGTAGGGTTGGGGATGAGGAAAGAAACCACACAGCCCTTTGGCTCCATAGCGTAACCTCTGCTCATCTCAGGAGAAATTGCCACAGCTCCCTCTGTTTCTTTCAAGATCTTGCGGGGTCCACAAGGCTAAGCCACAGGGACGTGTAATCATAGCAGTGAACTTGGGCACAAAGACATAAGAGAGTGGTATGGCTTGAAACCCTCATAAACTTTTTTTTTGCAAGTTTTAAATCCTTTTTGAACCTGGACATCTACATTTTAACACAGTTTCACACTAGTTAAAATGTCCTGGTTCAACAAGAGAAAAAAATATATAAATGAAACTATCCTTTGGTCTACTTAGAAGTATTTACCTTGAACCCTGGGTTCCTGCATAAGCTTGGCTGGGGGCCTCCATGAGGGAAGGAATTTACAACTCAAAATGTATTCTGCAGGGATATCCTGCCCCCTCGAGGAATTGAGACTCTAGTGGAAATAAGCCAGCTAGTATAGTCTGTGTGCTCAGCGCTGTGAGGAGTATGAGCAAAAGGTATAGCAGTGGGCAAAGAAGGAACTCAGCTCAGCCTGGAGGCAGGGAGGTGATAGTGAGCAAGATGGAAAGCAGTCAGCTGGTGGAAAATAGGACAAGGGATGTTCAAGGTAGAGGGGACAGTGTATGCCCACACATGGCTGTCACCATTTAGACGGCAACACCAGAACCCTGGTCAAAGGTGACCGTGTCCCGAGGGGGCACTCCAAGGGCAAGGGTGTGTGCTACCCTGAGTCAGCTTTTCTGGAGGCTGCCAGTCTCCCCACAGGTGGACTGGACCCATAGGAGATCCACAGGGATCCCTCCCCTTGCTCGGCCTCAGCTCCCTGGCTACCCCAGCCTGCCTCCAGAGGGTTCCGTGCCTGGGCCTCATTTGTGCTCAGACTCCAAACTGGACTAAACTTCTCCGCCATCAGTGCTGAGTGCCTGCCAGCAGGAGCGTGGTTTATGCGTCCCACGGCCACAGCGGGTGTACGCCCACGTACCTGTGCACGTTTCTTCTATACTTAGAAAGCCGGCAGAAACCACCGTCAGAATGCCCCTCAGACCTACAGTGTGGGTCGTTCTCCTTGCCTCCCAAAAACTGGACGTGTCTGGGTCTCTTCCAGCCACCCCTGCCTTTGGTTCTGGAAGAGGGATAGTTCTAGGAGCCCTCTTCCCCAGAGGGAGTTCCCACCTAAACATCTACAGTCTGAGCTGTTACTGGGTCGCCTGGCTCTCTTGCCTGGCACGGGGCAGAAGACCTCTCTGCTCTGTTCCTGCTGCTGAGCCCGAGGGACAACTGGCCGCTCAGAAGCTGGCGTGGCTGGCATGAGGGGCCCCGCACGGCTGTCTACCACCCGTGTCCTGGGTGTGTCTCTGAAAGTCGTCAGGAATCGCCAGCCCCTTAGGGCTTCCTGGGCCACTGGAGGAGGGATGGAGCCCAGAGCGCCCCCCCCCCCCTCCCCGGCCCCGGTTGCTTCTGGCTATCTAGGTTCCAAGACCTGGCCCTGGAAATCTCTGACTACTCTCTGCGGTCACCACCTCACTAACACGTGTCGGCTGTCTGCAGAGCAACATCCCAGCCCCTGTCCTTCCTAAATCCTGCCGTAGGTGGTGAGGCGCTGGCCCGTGGTCCAGCTGCTTCCCCCATCTGTGCTCACACCAGTGCAGAAGGTAAAAGTGTGCTTTGGGCCCGAACAGATGATTGCTCTGTGGAAACTGAAGCTGGAACAGTTCCTTCTGAAATCGGGGGACAGGTGATGGCTTCAGCCTTCGGAGGTGGTTTGGCCACGAGCAGCTTTGCGATGTGTCTGGGCATTTGGATCCAGCTGTAACTCAGCGGGGAAGGCTGTTGAGTCACGGCTTTGCTCCAGGCTTGGGGAAGGCATTTCAGGAGCACGCACATTTAATTATGCGGGAAATGATTGAATGGGTACCAGCCTTAATGGGAAGACCTGTGCGACATGGACAGCAAAGGACTTTGTAATAATGGGTCAGCACTAGGGAGCCACGGCATGATGGGCGTCCCGGCCCTCGGAGCACCAGGCAGAATTGCCGGCAGAGTGAGAGGCGCAGCCAGCCGGTGGGTGACACAGCCAGCCTGTGGAGGCCAAGCCCAGGGCTAGCGGGCCGGTGGGGAAAAGCACAGCCAGGGGACAGCCCGATCCTTCCACCTTGGTGGAAGCAGGAGTGGCGAATTTTCCTTTTTATACCTGGTGCGGCATTCCGGAAGGCTGTCCCTGCCTGAAATCAGTAGAGATGTTGGAATTGAACCTGGAGAAACTCCTGCAAAGGGCTGTTGCATTGGAGAAGAAAGCCGGTGGTCCTCAGAGGCAGGGGGTTCCTTGGCCGTATTTCACAGCTGAGAATTGTAGGTAAAAACAGGCCACGCAGACTGCCCGCCCCAACCCCCCGGGGGCCCAGAGCTGCCAACCCCCTTCCTTTGCAGAGCTGGTCTGTGGGAAAGCCTCACCCCCACACAGCTCACCAGGGGCCTCGCCTGCGACTCTGGTTGCGGATGGCTGACCCCAGGAGCTGAAATGCTGAACTGTCCCTTACACAGTGAGGCTGTTGTCATGGGCTGGAGCGCCTGGCTTCCCTGTGGCTGCCCTCAGGAGCCATGGGAGAGGTATTTACAGTGGCCTGGAGGGGATACAACAGGAGCCCAGTGGAAAGGCCAAGAATTGAAAGAACAGCTTGCTTGCAATACTGATTTCTTACACAGTGTGGTTTTCACCTCCTCAGTGACTGGTGCGGTGATTCGGGGGGGTGGGGGTGGCAGGTCTGACTCGCTAGAGCTGCAAGCCATCCCCGGTTTTCATGGGGTAATTAGTTCCCAGATGGTGCAGTCTCTGTCATTCATCAACGTCCTGCGGGAGGACTGCAGATGCGCGCTGTGCAGCAAGCCATTGGTGGGGCTAGGCGTGAGTGCCCCCACCCCACGGTAGCCCCCGTGTGCAGCTGAGCAAGCAGAAGTGGCCTCTGCCCCCAAGCTGTCCCCAGGGTGGCAAAGGCATTTATGTTCTAACGTCAGTTGTCTGATGCCTAGGACTGGAGCCAGTTCTGACACTAAATACCCAGAGTTGGCATGGGTCCCAGAGGCTAAGGGCCCAGTCCCACAAGACCGCCCCCACCTCAGTCACTAGCCACAAGTGGGGGTCCCCAGGCTGCCCACACTTTGGCCTGGCCAACCTCGAAGTCAGGGTTTCCTATGGACTCCCCTCAGGTTTGCTAATTCGTTAAAACAACTCCCAGAACTCAGGGAAGCACTGTACTTAGGATTGCTGGTTTGTTCTCAAGGATACAGATGAACACCCCGGTGAAGAGATGCACAGGGTGGTGGTGGGGCGCGTGCAGAGCGGCCGGGCCTCCCCGGGGGTACCCCCCCCCCAACATGTCGGTATATTCCCCGGTCAGGAATTCCTCCTGAAACTGGCTGTTCACGTTTTTATCCCGGCTTCATTACAGAGGTACGATTGAGTAGGCATCGGCCATTGGTGACTAAAAGCCCACTCCCTCTCCCCTCCCTGGAGGTCAGGGGTGGGGGCCGAAAGTTCAAGCCTCTAATCCTCTGGTTGGTTTTCCTGGCCAGCATCTCCCATTCTGCAGCTGTCTATCTAGCCCCCTACCCTCCCTGTCACCTCGTTAGCACGACAGAGACACTCCTGTCATTCTGGAAATTCTAAGGCTTTGGGGAAGTTCTGTGCCAGGAACTGGGGCAAAGACCAAATGTATGGGTATGTGTTCTGTTCTAAGACAACATCCTAACGTCTTATGACAACCCTGTGACATGGCAGCATCAATACAGTTCGTTATGAAGAAAATGCTGGTGCTCACGGAGGAGGCAGGGGCTGGATTTTGCTTGGGGGAGCTGAAGGTTTCCAGGAGGAGGCAACACTCCAGTGGACTCCTGAAGGTTGAATCAAGAGTGCCTGTAGAGAAAGGGGCGGGCGGGAGAAGAGAGGAGTGTACGTTCCGGGGGTGGGCACGCACAACATCAGTGCGGCTGGAAGCTGGAGGTGGGTTTTCGTTGATGTTCGATTCAGTTAATATGGAGTGGTGCCTGCTAGGCGTCCTGTCGGGGGCTAGGTGCTGGGGTCGTGTTCTCCCCGTGCTGAGGGAAGATGGAAGGACGTGCTGTATAGACCTTCCGTGGATGGGAGTGGTCTTGCATCTTCCTTCAGGTGCAGGCCTAGGCACAGGTGAGCCGGCTGACCGGTCACAGCCTTTTTACCACGTTCAAGACGTGACTTTCAGGACCGTGAAGCCCTTGTAGGCTCCTTGGCTTCTAGAGAATTCTTCTGTGACCATGTGCATTTGGATTAGGTAGTGACCCAGCTGGATGCCCACGAACACCTGTGGCTGTTGCTGTCCAGGGGTGGGATGACCGTGGCCAGGGCTCGGGAAGTGGCCCCAGGGATGGAGAGAGGCAGGTGGGTTCAAGAGCTTTTTAGGGGAAATGTGAGAAAGAGGAGTTGAAGGGGAGGCAAATTTCAGGCAAGCAGGTGATGGATGGGAGAGCGTGTCCTTGACCACGGAGGAGGACTCCTTTCAGTGACCAAGGATCCTGAGACACCACGGGTTGGCAGGGGACATTTCCTAGTTGTCCTCTGAGCCTGTCTTCGCTTTGATTAAATAGCTGATTGCTCAGGGGCCAGCGAATCCTGATGGATTCACCCTGATGAATGTTGGGATGTTATGCATTTCTGCACTGCACAGAGGACATGGAACTGAAAGCTCCTTTGAAACAACCCCGTGTGCCCTGCACGCTGTCCCCTGCTGAGGCGCGCAGGGCGGGGAGGATGGCTTCAGACGTGCTGATAGCACTGGACACAGGGTGATCACCACACACGGGCGCTGGGCTGACTGCCTCCTGTGAATGACCTCCTGTGGCCTCCAGACCACCATGCGAGCTAGGGACGGTCATTTACATCTCACAGATGGGGGGACATGGAGGGCACAGCCTGGTGAAAGAATAAGAGAAATTGAGTTTGAAAATGCTAAGTCAAAAAGCCTTCAATCTGGTCTGATCAGATCTATCAGTCTTTTGATTTCCGGTGGTTTTCCCTTTGGGCAATCACTCAAAAACTGCTACAGGATAGCAGAGCGGAAGATTTATACCCGGATGACAAGGACAGCCGCCTTTTGATGGGAAAGGGGAATTATCATTCCAGTTCCCACCCCCAGCCTCACCTTGCACGTCCATTTCCGTATTTGTATCCCAAATTTCAGTATTTCTGTCCCATATGATTCGTGAGCTAGAACAATATGAACAAGTGGGTGCCTCCGATGAAGTGCTGTTGTGTGTGTGTGCACACTCGTGCGTGTGTCAGGGGCAGGTGGAAGTCACTTTGTGGGATTCTGCTGGTTTCCCTGTGCTTCTGTCTCAGGAGAAAGAGATGACTTCGGGTATTTTCCTGACGGTGGTCTTGACCCCGTGTGTCCTGGGCTGGGTCTTCCCTGTCAGAAAGCCCTTTGTCTGAGAATGTGTCTAGCTTGGTTCAGCCCCCGGGCTCAGGTGTGGGCTACAGTGTGTGTGTGAACGGCTGGGAGGTTCCGGATCATGCTCATCACAGTTGACTGGCTTTTTCCTTTGGGCTGTTGAGGACACAGAGCACGTAGCTACTGGCAGCTTGTGTGCAGGGTTTATGCTTGCTGTGAGCCTGAAGTAGAGAGCATGGGCCTCTGAACAAGAAAGACCTCCGGGTGGAGTCTGGCCGTGCCCATTCCTAGCTTGGTGGCTCTCCGCAAGCCACTTTGCCTCCCTTGGTCTCAGTTTTCCCCTCTGTCAATGGGGGGTATTAATTCCTGCCTTGAACATTGATGCAAAGATTAAGGAAAATAAAACGTAAAATGTTTGGAAGATACAGGATCTTCCTATCATTCCAGACAGCTTTGTAAACTCTCCCTACTTAATTAAAATAAAAAATGAAATCCTTTCTCCTTTAAGGATGCTGCTTTGGCCCATGACATTTGTGCCCATTATTGGTACTTTGTCCCAGCAGCATTTTCTGTAAAGAGAACCATCCTATGACTTCTGGGGGAGTAAAGGACTCCTGGCTATTGTTCATTAGAATTCTCCAGCATGAATACAACCAAGGCCTGGAAACTGGCGGTGGGGGGAAGAAATTCTCAAGACTTAAGGTGACTTGGGTTTTAGGGAAAAGGTCGTAAGTGACTCTTTGCCCAGGAATTTTATCTGGAAGGCCCGCTGTGACTGCTTGGCAGTCCTGGGATTGGTGAGTTTTATAGCGTTAGACCCTTTAAGGGCAGGATGGTCAAGGCCACTGAGCAATCTCAGGCCAGGTTTTTCTATCAGTGCCTCATTCACTGGCAGATATCTGGGTGCCTGTCTTGCAGGCACGTGTGCTGGGCAAGAAGGTACAGCACTGAACCGAAACTTCTGCGGGGTTCCCGATCAGTAGGGCAGACTGGCATCAATCGAAGACCTAGAAAAATAAAGATGAAATTTGTACTGGGAGGAGTGTCCTGTGGGATCCGTGTAGGGGACTTCTGAGATCAAGTAAGAAAACCCCAGTCGGGTGAGAGAGTTCAAGAAGGACGTTCACGAAGGCAGGAGAGTTGCCAGGTGAACAGGCGCTTAGGTGGGTGCGAGGAGGAGAGCATGTATGAGGATGGGACGGAGCTGGACCCCAGACCCCAGAGAAGGGCCTGTAAGGTGGGGGAAGGAGGGAAGGGAGAGTGTAGCCTGGAAAGGTTCCTGAGAGGCCGCCAGTGGGAGCGCTGACCGGGCATGCCTTGCAGGGCAGGCGGTGTTGAAGACATTGGACTTTTCTTGAAAGCACCGGGAGCTGTTGAAACGAAAGTGGTACTTTGCATTTTGCAAGTGATCTGGCGCTGCCCTGGGTGGGCATAGGAGGTGACAAATTAGGGGACGTTGTAGCTGTCCAGACTAGAGATGGAGGTGACCCAGGGAGGGTGGCCATAGCAGAGGTGAGCCAAGAGGATGGAGTCCAGCCCGGTGGGAGCTGGAGGGGCCGGCTGCGCGGGGTGAGTTGGCACGGGCTCCCCGAACGTTGCCGGCGGGATCCATGAGAACGGGCTTTTGTATGTTGGCTCAGCGCCCATACAGCTCTGGATTGTGTCTTAAAAGCAGTGCAACCAACTAGGACATGGAATAATTTCTTCCACAGTTTTTTAATAAATATAATTATATGTTGTGTTGGTGAATTTAAGAAATACACATTGTGTTTTTAGGTTATGATATATCTGAATGGAAATGTACTCACCATGCCTATAATTGTAGCAGTCTTTACCGATTGTACTTATTTTAGAATACTACAGTTTGAAAGTCTTTTAATTATAATGTAATACATATTTAAGATAACTTTGCTGTAATTATAGAATAATTGAAATTTATATTTACCAGATTAGATGACACTGGGTTCCCGTCACTTTGCATTCCTATGGAGGTATATGCTTAAAAGTCAGTGTTAATTAATTGCAGATAGAATTGTTCCTTATACCCTGTGAAAGGAAGAGAAGAGCCACATTTTCCTGATTTCTTATAGGCTGATATGAAGAGAAATTGCTCCCGTAATCAAAGCACATCCCGGTGGGCTTGGTCAAGCACTGTGTGTTTTAACCTATCTTCCTGGCTCCCCTCCACCCTCGTCCGCTGCAACTGAGAACATTCTGATGCCTGGGGCCCTCCACGTTTTGTTAGAACATCATAGAAGAGATGGAAAGACTTAAAGAGGCCTTAGACCAGCCCCGGAGAGGGGCCCGGTGGTTTTGTAGGCTGCAGAACAGCGGAGAATGTTGAGAAAGCGTCCCAGAGCTTGACTACCAGAGGCTTGTGCTAGGTACACCTTCGGTGTCTATGGATTCAGCTGAACAAATCAGTAATTTAAGAGTGGAAGACAGAGCCCCCATTTCTCATAGGGCCAACAACACCCCAGCCTTCCCTCCTAGAGCATGTGCCCACGGACAGTGGGTATCCTCAGTGGGGAGCACCTGTCCCCTCCCTGGCCAGTCCCCAGTGAGAAGGGGCATGCGCTCTCTTGGGTCCCCTGTCTGCTGCAGATGCGTGGCACCTGGGGTCCGGGGCCAGGTTCATGTGTGGGATGATGCCCCACATCCTTGGGGAGACACCAGAGGCAGTGGTGGGGAACCTGTAGGAGGTGCTAGAATTATCCTGAGGGGTAGGCAGTGACTAACTGGAGGAATGGGTGGGCGGTCAGCTTGGACATAGGCAGGCTCTCCCGTAGGGAATGGTTGGATCAAGTCCCTGCATGGAATTCACTCCTGCCTGTTGTAGACATCTCCGTGCTTTACCCGCCATCCAAGGCTTTTTCAGGGTTGGCTTTTGACTACGGAGGATTTTCCCTCTGCGTGCTCACCTATAACCTCATCCCCGCCCAGGAAGTGCCTTTTCCTTAATAAAATCCAGAGACCTTTTCTGTTGGGATGTTCTTGAAGCCTGACCACCTCTTGCTCCAAATTAAGCTTTCTCATCTGCTTATGAGAGAAAACGTGGAACTTATTCCTACTTTCAAGGCAATTTCCCCTGACCCATTCCTTCTTCAGACCAAATAGCACATTGCATTTAATGTTCTCTACATCTTTTTAAAGAGGGGCAGATGGTGACTGCTCAGGCCCCTTGCCAGGAGGCAAGTGGGGTTCCTTCGTGCGGCTGAGGCCGTGGGGCAGAGGAGAAGGAGTCCAGCCTCCGGGGGGTCAGGCCGTGTGGGCTCTGTCCTGGCTCTCCAGCTTTCCCTGAATGACGCTGGACAAGCCGCTCACCTTCTCGAGGCCTCTGCCTCTACCAAAACAGAAGCAGGTTGGACAACCCCGAAGGCCCCCTCCGTCTCTAACATTCTGTGGTTAAAATGACAATTTATTGAGCGCCTGCTGTATACACACATGGCACTGACATGGGTAGGGGCTGGGCGGGGAGAGTTCCAAGGCCCTGCTCTGAAGGGGTGTAGAAATGTTTTCTCTGTTCAGGTGATAGGCGAAGCCCCTGCGTGGGGACATGAGCACGGAGGCCTTTGAGCTGGGCTCTCGGGTGGTCACCCCCTTGTCCGCACCTACAAATCAGGTCTGCAGTCACCTCTCCTTCTGACACAGTGCCTGTATTTGTCTTCTAGCATAGCAAACCTTTTCTCGAAAGAAGTAGAGTGTAAATATCCTTAGTCTAGGGGCCATACAGTGTGTGTTACGATTCCACTCTGCTGTTGTAGCAAGAGCAGGTATAGTGGTATCTGAACGAGTGGGCGTGGCTGTGTGCTAATACAACTTTATTTATGGAGATAGTTTGCTGACTTTAGAAAGTTCGAGTTTATAAAAGGTTACCGCTCCAAAAAAATAAATAAATAAACGGTTAACACTGTGTCTTAAACTCTAGAAATGGTTGCCTCATCGTAACTGGGTCTGTGGACATGGCCGGGGATTACCTCACAACGGGGCAGGCTCAGCACTGACTCTTCCTTTAGGTTTTCACCAGCGGAGACCTGACTGGAGGTCTTTTTGTTCCTGGGCTTGTTTTATAAGAGGAATATTCAGGACTCTCCACTGGGGAGTTACACTGACTGCCAGGGATTCCCAGGGGCCTCCCCGAGACAGGAGAGCGGAGGCTTGCCATCTTTGTCTTCAGGGACAGAAGCTTCTGCCCAAACAGAGGCTCTTTGATTGCGGCTGACCCAACAAACCAGCGTGTACCCATTTTGGGAAACAACCACAGGCCCTCACCTTATTCATCCCTTAGGCTCTCCGGAATGTTCTAAAAAGAAAGAATACTGTCTGGCTGCCACATCTGGGGTTTTGTTGGCAGAAGTCTCTGTGGGGTTGCACAAGGCAAGCAGGCCAGTCAGGAGGGGTCACCCAGGAAGTCTTCCTGGTCGGGAGGATAAAGGTGCCCTCCGGGCATTGGAAACAACCGGAAATGGCCGGTCCTCAGAAAACAGCAACCTTACATCCTGAGTATTCCTAAATAGTTGTTTTGAGTCTGGGAAAGAGGTGATGTCCACTCCGGCCAGGACTCGAGGGAGGAAGGGCATTTATTTTAGGGCTGGTGTTTCAGCGAGCCACGCTCGGGCCTTTGTTTTGTTTCCAGGGAGAGGCGATATCCAGCCTCAGTTGGACAGTGCTCTCCAGGATGTCAACGACAAGTATCTCCTCCTGGAAGAAACAGAAAAGCAGGCGGTCCGGAAGGCTTTGATTGAGGAGCGTGGCCGATTCTGCACCTTCATTGCTATGCTGCGGCCAGTGATTGTAAGTTAGTGGAAAGCTCTGGAAGGCTTCAGCTGCCAGTTTGGAGGAGACTTTCCTTTATCCATCCACCTGTCCGTGAGTCCTGGGGAATTTGCTGTGTGTCAGGCATCATGATGGCAGAAGTGCTTCCGTCGGCCGGTGACGCTCTCCGGGTCACCGTTCCTTGTTCACGGTTCTTAGCACCGGTTATTCACTTACTCTTTCTCCCCAAGTCAGGAAGGCCTTGCAGGGTGGTTCTTAAGGTGTGGGGGTCCCTAGGTCAGCAGTGTCCCCTGGGAACTGGTTAGAAATGCAGCTTCTTGGGGCGCCTAGGTGGCTCAGTTGTTAAGCGTCTGCCTTCGGCTCGGGTCATGGTCCCAGGGTCCTGGGATCGAGCCCCGCATCGGGCTCCCTGCTCGG
Organism: Zalophus californianus; assembly: GCF_009762305.2. NCBI lineage: Eukaryota > Metazoa > Chordata > Mammalia > Carnivora > Otariidae > Zalophus > Zalophus californianus. Next base: position 175,147,454 of record NC_045598.1, on the reverse strand, counting down.
CAGGGAGTTTGCTTCTGCCTCTGACCCTCCCCCTGCTGTGTCCCTTTCTTGCTGTATCTCTCTCTGTCAAATAAATAAATAAAATCTTAAAAAAAAAAAATGCAGCTTCTTGAGCCCAACCCAGACCCTCCTGAATCCAAACCTCTGGGGTGGGGACCCAGTCATGTGGGTTTTAAACAAGGCCTCGGGGTGGTTTTGAGACTCGGTGGCGGACTTCAACACCAGTGAGTGACTGTGAAATTAATATGGGAAGATCCTCAATGAATCCATGCAGACTTAATTTTTTTAAGTAAATCATTTGCATGCGATAATTGAGGACTTCTGCTGTCGGCCTTCTTGACGCTGATAAGAAGACACCAGCTCATTTCCCTCAGCGCTAGCAAAATGCCCAAATATGAGTCATGCCTCTGAGCATAGAACCTTTCCGTGGCTCATTCTTGCCCAGGCCTGCAGTCCCAGCTTGGCACTTCAGTGGAGCGGATGACTTCCTTCCGTAGTCTCCTGCTCCTGTCTCGCTTGCCATTTATTAAGTTGGTGGAAAACACAAGAGAGAAGGGGGATAGTTAATGCCAGTGTACACACGTGGGCTGTTACAGAGATCCGTTATCCGATCTGGACCCAAATCACTCCCACCCGGGCCAGCCACTGAAGCGGAGTGACTTCAGAGCAGGGCCTCAGCCCGTGGAGGGGGCTGTGCTGCAGGATCCCGTGAGAATATGCAGGCAGACCATCTGAGCAGATGTGCTAACCACCCCCCCGCCCCCACACTGCAAGGAAGGCCACGTGTTTGCTTTGACTTGCTCACCATGTCTGGGGGGCACAGTCACTCCATAATTATGGCAGATTCCTTTTTCCCTTTCTGTTTCCCAAGAGAGAGGGAAGGTGGTAGTGCCTTCAGCACAGATGTGCCAGTCTCGGGGCACCTTTTCTGAAAAGTTGAAAGCGTTAGACAGAAAAACAGTTGGACCAAGACAAGGAAGTGAATCACTCATGATGACAACATGTTGTGAATTACTCTCCTTCAGGAAGAAGAAATCTCAATGCTAGGGGAAATAACTCACCTTCAGACCATATCAGAAGATCTGAAAAGCCTGACCATGGACCCTCACAAACTGCCGTCCTCAAGTGAACAGGTAGGAGGCGTGGGTTGAGCACTCAGGAGAGCAAACCAAAGACATAAAGGTTCAAGGTCTTGAGGGTTCCTTGAGGCATTATCTCATTTAAAATCCTATTGGTGTTTCACATGGTGATATATAGTCGTCATCACTGCGAGCCATTATAGAGCCCCTGCTGTGTGCCAGGTAGTGTTCTAAGCTCTTTACATAGACTTCCTCAGCTAATCTTCACTATTATTCCCATTTTATAGAGCAGGACAGTGAGGCATGGAGAGATAAAGTCACTTAGCCAGGTTCACCTAGCTAATTAGTGGCAGAACTGGGATTTGAACCAAGTAGTCAAGAGCCCGTGGTCTTAACCATTGTGTTTATCTGTCTTCTAGAAATAAACTCTTATAGGAACATGACAGTGATCTTGGTCATCCCTGTGAACCAGTCTCACTGAATTTCTCCTATTCTAATTAATTAATGCGTGAGGCTCTCTCTTATGAAAAAGATGACATTTTTTTGTGCTTATTCATTTAGTTCACATGACAGTAACATTATATCAGGTGGGAACAGCTGATGAATCACGTGCTGGCTTTTGCCCGTTGTACAAAATTCTTATTGCCTCCCTGGAGAACCAACTCCGAAGACAAACACAAGAGTGTATATTTTCCGTTCTATGAAATTGCTTTTGTTAAAGCTCAGCCGGCGTGCATTGACTCAATAAATAGACATTTATTGAGCATCTACTGTAAGAATGAAAGGTAGACCTCACATTCACGTACTTACTTGTCAGGCGGGGGAGCCAGATGCAGAAGTAACTGCGAAAGAATTGGCTTTTGCTCCTGATTCTGCCAGGTTTTCAAATACCAAGTTGTGGTCAGATAGGGCACAAGTGACCACCGAATATCAAGCAGCTAAAATGCAAGATCAACCAATCCTGAAACCGTGACTGAAACTGTTGTGCTCGAAGGCAAAAATCCTATAAATTCTAGCCTGGATTATAAATGACTCTTGTAAATTGTTTATCTGTAACTGTAAATCAATCTCTCTGTCTTTCTCTCTCTCTTAGACTGATATTCATGGTCCCCTCCCTCCCCCTCCAATTTTTTTTATATTTTTGCTTGTGTCAGAAAAAGGGTGAGGACATTGATGGATTGGTAGTATGGTTCTTTAATTTAAAGAAAGACCTGAACAACAGTTTTTACATTACACCTCTGGATGATGGCAGAATTTTGATGTTACTGGTAAAGATTTGATGGATAACGTTTTCCTGCTCAGCTCCTTGCTTACGCACTTGGCTCTGTCCCCTTAGGTGATTTTGGACTTGAAAGGCTCTGATTACAGTTGGTCGTACCAGACGCCACCCTCTTCCCCCAGCACGACCATGTCCCGCAAGTCCAGCGTCTGCAGGTAAGTCAAGCTGGACCCTGCTCCTCCTGACACACTCGAGAAGCATCTAGAATAGTTCTGCCATCTGCAGAATTGTTTCCTAGCAGTTTTCTGTTTGACCGTTCTTGGCTTGCTGACTGCAGAGTTTACTGGCCTCCTCTTGAAGGATGGAAGGTTCACCATGCATCCCTGATCCTCCTTGGTGTCCTCGACCGACTGATCTTTTTCTTTGACTTTCCGAAGCCAAATGAACTTCCCCTTCTTGTGAATGAATGTTGAGAGTAAAGAGCAGGTTGGATCTGCCAAATTTGTGTCTGGTTGTGTCTCTGTACACACTTGTGTGTGTGTCCTTTCATATTTGAGCGTGTCTGGTAAACAATGAACAGTGATTTCAGACTGAAGATGCTACATCCTGACGTTCCGGAACCTGAAAATGTTGGTTGCTTTAGTGTCCTCTTTTGTAGGCTGTGTGTGTGTGTGTGTGTGTGTGTGTGTGTCTTTGACAAATCTACTGGGTTTTCAGTTTGGTGACCAAGAAAACCATCTCACTGGCATAAAACGAAGCTGCACAAGTATCTTTTCTCAGTGTTAGCTTCAGTCAAAACTCCCATAGCACTGACAGCATCAGCTATGAACTTGGTGGAGCGCAGATGCCCTCTTCTGGCTGATTGGCAGGCTGTGGGGTGGGGAGGGGGGAAGCAGAAATTATGATGATCACCCCCAGCTGCAGTGATTTCCTCTGGCACACTCCCCTGTATCTGTCGGAGCGTCTGCACCAAGTGATTCTAGCGTGGGGCAGTCACACAGCCTTGACCACATTAGCTGTCAGCGTTGGATGAAATTTGACAAGACTCTCTTGCCAGGAGAAGAAACCGCAAACTTTCTAATCCTGGGCTGGGTTGTTTGTTCTCTCCCTTCTGATACTTCTATGACTGTACTTTATATATCAGTTCTGGTGGTTTGGACCACAGAACTCTGTTCAGGTTTCTGGTTTTCGTAATTTGAGTAATTACCGTGCACAGCGTTATTCATTAGGGCTGGAAATGGAAGCAGACAACACCTCCAGGGAGTGTATCACTTCTCGACATCCTGTTGACTGTTCATCTCAGAAGCAAACAGCTTAGCACTGACTCCCTGGTGGTGTTGAAAGCTGCCTGCCTCTCGCCAGGTGTGCTGGTCACACCCAGCCCACAGATATTGTCACAGACTCCTGTGGTCAGGGTAAAGCCATTCATTAAAGCATCAACTTTTTAAATAAGAGGTAAAGCACGGTGACACGGACACACTGAGTTGATTTGCTGATGTTCTTTACGATGGTCTTGAACCAGGTTCATGTAGGATGGAATCACCTTGAGGAGTCCCTTGGCACCTGCACTTCCAAGGCGTCGGTTGTCTGGGTTGACCTTGGTTTCCTGGCTCTAGATGGTCCATCTGAGGGAGACACTCGAATATTCTAACCGGGTGGCGCCACAGCCTCCTGGTTTTTGCTACAGGGTCATGGGATTCTGCGAGCAGCTGAACAGAGACAACTAGCGCCATCTTCTCCTGCCACAGACGTTAGGTCTCTAGCTTTGGTGGTAGATGACGTGGCAGCATCGGGTAGCGCTGGACTCTTTAGAATCATGGGCCTCCATGCTAAGGGCACCTCATGGCACCATCAGAGAAGTGAGTTCTGGCAGACTCCTGGTTGATGATTGCTCCAGTTTTCTCTCCCCTGCTCACGTGAAGAAGCTTTTGTTTGCTAGCTGAATCATCCGGTGGTTTTGAAACCATGCCTTACCGTTGGCCCCACTTCTCTGTGGCAGGTAGCTGACTGCATTATGTTCTGCCCCTCCCCCACCCCCACCCCGTTTTCCGTGTCGCTCCTTCCCCCCCAACGCCTGCCCCCTCTGCTTGCCCCCACAGCAGCCTGAACAGTGTGAATAGCAGCGACTCGCGCTCCAGCGGCTCCCACTCCCACTCCCCCAGCTCCCACTACCGCTACCGCAGCTCCAACCTGGCCCAGCAGGCGCCCGTCCGCCTGTCCAGCGTGTCCTCCCACGACTCAGGATTCATTTCCCAGGACGCCTTCCAGTCCAAGTCACCGTCCCCCATGCCGCCAGAGGCCCCCAACCAGGTAAGGGGGCCCCGGGCTCCAGAAGCGGCTGTGGCGTCTAGTGCCCGGGCCCCTGCCCGTGGCTGCAGCCAGGGGAGGACGTTGGCTCGGACAGACCCCTGCCCTCTTCCCATGAGACACACCTCTGGTCTAAGCTCTCACCTTTAGGTGAGTTGTTTCCCCAAAGGGCGAGAACTCTAAGTTGGGGTTGAAGCCTGTCTCCGTGGTGGTGATGGTCATGTCACCCCGCTGGGTTGGGGAGTTCTCTTGCGCAAGGAGACGGACCACGCTCTGGCGTCCCTGTAAGTGTCCGGCTCAGCATGGTGCTTACGTAACGACACTGGTGCAGAGGGGGGCCCCGCCCCTACCGCCGTCTCCGCTTCCCTCTGAGCGGTGGAGATTCCTGGAAGCCTTCCGGGGCGCTGCCCGGTTCCCTGTCGCAGTTGGTGCAAGAATGAGAATGGATCCTGAGAGGCCTTGCGGATGGCTTCTGTTGGCATTCTGCTCCCCGGAGGAGGGAAGATGGGGAATCTTTCAACCACAGCTGGGTTAGGCGGCGGCGCGAGACCCAGCGCGGCCCAGCCCAGCGGTTGCAGCAGGGGCAGGGGCTGGAGGGGGCATTGGGACGCCCTCCCCCTGCTGCCCTCTCGGTCCCCTCCCCCCCACCCTTATCCCCTAGCGTCAGGGGCCCGGCTTCCCCCTTAGTAAGCGGCCCGCGCGCCATCTGCTGGGGAGCGAGGTGCCTCAGGGCCCGCTGCGCTCCCTGGGGCTGCCCCACAGCCTTTGGTCCGGGAGCCTGTGGACTCAGAAGGTCATGTGCTCGTCTTGTTTATCCAGGTACCCGATTTGCGTCACAGCCCCTGAGTATCTACCGTGTACCCGGCACCACCCTAGGACCCCCCCCCCTCACCCCCCGCATGCTGTCTCTGTCGTCCTTCCGACAGCCACGGGGAGTATTGTTATGCCTACTCGGTTGTGGAGACAGGGCCTCAAGAGATGTGACTTCCCCATGTTGCGCTACCATGTGACCTGCAGGTGGTGGTGGGAGGGCGCAGAACAAGGGCTTCTGGTGCCTGATCCAGAGCCCTTTCTGTTCTTTCTCAGCCGTAAGGTGTTCTTGGAAGTGTTTGGGGGGCACTTCATGGAGAGGAAGCAGCTGCACTGTTGTGGGAATTTAAGCCAGAAGGCTGCTTGCCTGACGTGCCTGACATTGCTGAACCCAGAGGCTCTCAGCTCAGTGGGCCTTCTGGCATTTTCCAGCGCTCTCAGGAGACTCTCGCTCCGTCCTCCTGGGATGGAGACGCGACCTCACACAGAAACATCGAGGGCCGAGAGCCTTGGCTTTAAGCGCTAACATGCTTGTCCTCGCGGGGGCACTCCGGCCTGGTCTGTCAGGTGTCCCCCGCCTGTCGCCCGCCGTGTGCGCACTAAACCACACCTGTGTGTCTTGAAATCAGTGTGACTGGTTGGAAGGAAAACAGGAATGTTCGACTCTTCCAAGGCTGTTCCTCTGCGCGGCCGAATTCTGTGTGTGTTGTTAGCGGACACGGTAACATGGTATGGTGTGCTGACGCTCCTTTCTAAAAAAGGGGAGGCCTTGTGCGCCAGCCTTCCTGTCACACTGTGTGTGTGGATCAGGCTGAAGCGAGTGCTTCTGCCTCCAGCTACGCTGAGGGAAGCAGAAGGTGGCGTGTGGGGATTTACTCAAATCTGAACGCTGGTGCCCAAGATCTGCTTGGCTGGCAACTCTAGGGTAGTCTTAATAAGCTCAGGGATGCTGCAGAATTTAATAGAGAATTCTAGTTTTACAAAAAGGCATTAGGGCTGCGTATAGTTGTGAGGTACAGGGGAGGTTTAAGGAAATCGTACAAATCACATAGGCCGGAGCAGTTATTTAGGACGTGAGGAAGGGAACACACATCTCTAAGGGGCAAGACCCCTTCATTGCTCCCCTCAGTCTCATGGCTCGAAGTGAGTGCCGTGTGATGGAGCACGTTAAGAATTCTCCCGTTTTCCTACCCGGTGCTCTTTTCAAGTCGTACCTTAGTACCTTAGGAACGGGGCTGTGTCTGTGGTGAGGGCCTCATCCTAGGGCTGTCCATTCCATCAGGGTGAGAGGATCTTTAGGAAAAATGAACAGAAGTCAAAGGAAATAGGAACCCACAGCCCTGCGCTGGTTTACGGGCTTTCTTTTCAAGTTGAACAGACTTGAATTGGAGGGACCAAAATGAACAGCCCTGGCAAATTACAGAGATACCCGGCTTCTCTGGACACAGACGCACACATACCCGTACGCTTTCGCCTTATCGTCATCCATTAAAGTCTCATTTTGTCGTCTTCTGTTCGATATTACTGATTCCTAAAGATGAAAGAAATTGAGGTTTAGATTAAGCCCAAGGTTCCTCCACTGAGAAGTGACAGAAATGTTACTTGAATCCGAACCCCTCAAACTTTGGTTCCGGGACCGGTTCACCAGACCCCGAGCTTGAGGGGCCGCCAGGGCACCTGCCACGGAGCCTGTCCTTGCTCTGGTTCCACGGGGCCCCGTGCAGCCGGGTGTCTTCTTGGAGCCTCGCTGCTTGCAGGACGGAGAGCCCGGATGGAGATGGTTGGCAAGAACTTTTCTTTTTCTGGCGGTGAAAGAAGTGGACAGAAACATGAGTCCGGCCTCCTTGGCAGGGGATTCGGGAACACTTTGGGGGAAGTAATAGTAGACCCCAGTAGGGTTGGGCTTATTTAAACTAAAGGACGAGCCAGGGATTGCAGTTAGCTGTGAACAAAACTTACAGCAAATACCTGGGTGTGCCCAAAGCACTATCCCAGGGGACTCAGTTTCTACGGAAGAGATGGTCATTGTCACGCATCCATTCAGTAATTCTGAGCACCTGCCACATGCCAGGACAGGACTAGAAAGTTGAGACGGATTGGTGAGCCCCCTGGCCCAGTCCCTGCCTGAACTGAATGTCAGGAGACTGACCTGGGAGCACAGACCCTGGCCGATGGCGGGGCGGGGCGGCGGGGGGGGGGGCGGATCCCGCAGACTGGAGGTTTAATAAAGATCGCACAAAGGGATGTTGTCCCAAGTCAGACCTCCTTTCTGTAATGGCCCCGATCTCTCCAAATGCTTCCTCCCTCCCTGGATGCCACTGGAAACATTGCGCTGAGCTCAGGGCTTCACTGTCCCAAACCTCAGAATCATTTCCCAGGCAGAGAAACCGAAAAACCTGTCCTGCGAAGATGCAGCTTCAGAGCTGGAAACCGCCCTTCATGGGCGCAGAGGCTGCACGTGACCAAGGGCGAGGCCGGGAGTTGGAGACGTTGGAGCTGAAGCCCAAACTGGGGGGGGGGGGGGGCGGTGTGTGGAGGGGTGCTGGGGTGTCAGTCCTCAGCTAATAGAGGGGCCTGTGCACTTGGGAGATGCCAGAGGCAGCCCTCCCCTGGGACCTGGGCTTGTGGCGTGAGGAGAGATGCCCGAGGGAACGCCGGGAGTTCCCGCCCCTGACCTGCGCCCTGCACAGACTAGACACACCCAAATTGGGGTCCCGGGTGCGGGGTGCTGACAGACTGGCAGGTCTGGGCCTTGCCGCGTCTCTGGCTTCTTTTCGAGGGCTTGGAAGCCTGTGTGTGTGTGTGTGTGTGTGTGCAGTTTTGGGGGAAAAAAATAACCCTAACCCTCTGCTTCTCTCATCCTTCCCTCTTCTGTGTATATGTCTCTCTCTCTCTCTCTGTGCGTGCCCTCCCCCCGCCCCATCTTCTGTTTCGGTTTCCTGCTACTTTTGGTGGCACGTGGTCCCTCCCTGCCGGCAGAACTCGTCCAGCTCGGCCTCCTCCGAAGCCTCCGAAACCTGCCAGTCCGTGAGCGAGTGCAGCTCGCCCACCTCGGTCAGCTCAGGCTCCACCATGGGCGCCTGGGCGTCCACAGAGAAGGTGACCGGCTGGGCCCCCGGCCACTGCGGCAACCCCCCCCCCACCCACCTGCCGCTGGCCCTCACCGCCGGGACCTGAAACTTGAAATCGACCAAAGGCACACCCAGAGCAGTGCCTTTGGGGACAGAGAGAGGGACAAGGCTGAGGGCTTTTTCTTGAATGGGCGCCGGGCTCCTGAGCCATGACCTTGCCGTCGTCCTGAGGGAGAGGAAGGGGTATATGGGGAACTCGGAGGTGGAAGGCTCCTTCCCAGAACAGTGCCGTGTGCTCATCCATCTCCCCCTTGCCCTCCCAAGCCCCCCTCCCCCACCGTGGCCCCCTTGTCGCCGTAGCCACACCGCCCGACGGGACCTCCCGCTGCATCAGAGGCTGTGTGCTTTTCTGCCTTTTTGTTTGCTGACCCCTCCTCCCTCTTCACCCCGATTTGGAATCTGCTCCTGAACAGTGTGATGATTTCGGAAACCTAGAATGAACAGATTTAGTTGACGCTTGACAATGTTTAAATTTGCATAATGAGATGAGCAGATCACGATCACCACCGTGAAACTCTGCTTCGTTGGCTAAATGATCAAAAACCATTGCGAACGCCACAAATGAAGGACACTGTCAGTTTCCACACTATTCCAGAATGTGGATAAGTTATGTCCTTGACCGAGCACTTACCTGGTGTCCCACGTGCACTCTGCCCCGTGGCCCTTTCCGCCCCACGGGTCATCCACGAGCAGCAGAGCCCTGCCGCTTGTTTGATGGATAAAGGCTCCGGTCCCCTCCTCCCTTGAATGTCAATGCCATCTTGTACCTCCACACTCATCCTGTTATATTAATTTTATTTTCCTTTCTCCCCCCCCCTTTTTTTTGTTTTGTTTCCAGTTGTCTAACGGGTTTTCTCACTGTAGTTTGCCAAGTGAATCCCATGTGGGGCCCATGGGGGCAAGCCTTTCCCTTCATTGCCTGCCTGCCTCCCGCCTGCTCCCTCGGGTCACCTCTGTCCACCTTCCAGACTTCGCTCATTGTCACACCATGGGGCCCGGCATGTTCCCGTCATCTCAGATCCCTAGCTGGAAGGTTTGTGTCTCTCCTCCCTCCCCTCCTCTCCCTCCGCCCCCTCTCATGGCTCTGTGCTCCCCCCATTCTGTCCCACGATCCCTCATCCTGACCCCCCTCACCCCTCCCTTCCACACTCTGCCTTCCTCCCCATAGAACCCCTCTCCCTAGGAAAGTTCCCACCGGGAAGAACCAAAAAGCAGCAGTTAGATCTGAGGGAGAAATTTCCACGTGGAGCTGAGATGGGAGAGGCTCCCCGTAGCGCACCTTCCCTAAGCCCGGGTAGCCGGTAGCGCCAGACGCGGCCGTGTGCAGTTCGGCGCTGCTGGGGGCCGCTGCGGGGTGTCAGTGTTAACAGGGGCTGGGAGCCACTGCCCTCCCCAGCCACGTGCCCCAGACTTCTCCCTCGAGTCCCTTATTGGGCCGTGGCAACAGAACCATAATGCAAACTGTGGGTTGGCTTACCATGCTTTATCTCAAAAGTAAATGCAGACTTTATTTTTTAGTCTCATTTGTTTACTCTCAAAATGTGTTTGCCTTAATACAAAAACAAAGTTTTAAAATGAGTTCCTAGCAAGTCCAATCCTATTCTGAGAGCTGGTGTCCCTGATTTGAATAGTAGGTGACCCCAGACTGTGGCATTTTGAGGTCTCGACTTAATCTCTCACAACTAGTGTGGACCCCTCGTGCTCCTCAGAAATCTGCTGACCCCAGAGGCCTTCCCTCCCTATGTGAGGGCCTCAGAGGGGCACATCCCGGGTGCCCTTTGGGGCCCAGTTTCCTGGAGGCGGAGGTTTCAGCCTCCGCGGGAGTGGCTGACTCCCGTTAGTGCCCCCTGGTGGCCACTTGGCTCAAGTGAAGCCATTTGGGCTGGAGGAGAGGGGGTCCCTTCAGACACCCGAAGGGAGGGCCTGGTCCCCGGGGCATGCGCTCGCCACTGGCTGGGGCCTTCAGACACCTTAGACAGTTGGTCAGCTGCAGGTGGCTACTAACTAAGAGTCACCCACAGGTACCTGCCTGGTTGGTGAGGGTTTTTCATCATTGGGCAGATGGGAGGAAAGGGGAGGTTCCCGGGGGTGGGGGGGGGGGGCCCGCCCCGCCAAAGGATTTTCCAGTCCCTTCTTTGAGAGCCGGGTGAGGACGCAGTAGAAGGGCCCGCTGGCCTGTCGTAGCCCGAGCTTCCCCAGAGGCCAGCTGCCTTCTGTGGGCAGCTGTCCGGAGGGTTCTACAGCCTTCCAGATGGCGGCGGAGGCCCGGGCGCTTGACGGCGTGCCTTCTGCTTAGGACTGGGCCAAGCCAGGACCTTACGATCAGCCTCTGGTGAACACCCTACAGCGCCGCAAAGAGAAGCGGGAGCCGGACCCCAGTGGAGGAGGGCCCACCGCCGCAGGTGGCGCGCCGGCAGCGGCTGACGAAGCTCAGAGACCGCGGAGCATGACCGTGTCAGCTGCCACCAGGGTGACGCTTTTTTTTTTTTTTAAAGATGTTATTTATCTGACAGAGAGCGAGAGAGGGAACACAAGCAGGGGGAGTGGGGGAGGGAGAAGCAGGCTTCCCGCGGAGCCGGAGCCCGATGCGGGGCTCGATCCCAGGACCCCGGGGTCATGACCTGAGCCGAAGGCAGACGCTTAACGACTGAGCCACCCAGGCGCCCCAGGGGTGACGCTTTTATTCTCTACGGCTGGTTGGACCCCTCTAGACCTGGCTGGTGGCCGTGTGCTGGCCAGCACCGGGGCCGAGTCAGCCCGGCATCTGGAGGGACCTGAGCCCCGTTCCCCCACTCCCTGTTCTATAGTGATTAGAGGGGCCCCCAGGGAAGAGCCTGGCACTGAAATCGGACTCAGAACTTTCTAGAGCCTGGGTAGGACCCACAGACGGGTGATTTTCACGGGAGCGGGTTAGGAGTAACACTGAGGCTCCCACTTGAAGTATGCGGAAAGGCTCTGGGGACATGGGACAGGGGATTCACGGCCCTGGTGGCTTGTCTGTGTGTGTGTCGCCTCCCCGCTGCAGCCTGGTGAGGAGATGGAGGCGTGCGAGGAACTGGCGCTGGCCCTGTCGCGGGGCCTGCAGCTGGACACCCAGAGGAGCAGCCGGGACTCGCTGCAGTGCTCCAGCGGCTACAGCACCCAGACCACCACCCCGTGCTGCTCGGAGGACACCATCCCCTCCCAAGGTACGAGGCAGCCCGGGCTTCCCAGCGGGGCTTCCCGAGCAGTGCCGGCTGAGAAGGGGCGGCCTCCCTCCTGGGGGGAGGCAGAAGGGCGGGGAGGCCGCGGAAGCGCAGTGACTGCGCCGGCGGCCTCCTCTTGGAGCGCGTTGGAGCGCTCTCTGTGGTGCTCGGGTCTCCCCGAGCCCGAAGCCCCGGGGTCGGAACCCATTCGCGCCCAGTCCTCCGTGAGCCCTGCCTCCCTCGGCGCCGCGCGCGCCAGCCAGATGGCAGCCCAGGGGCCAGAGGAGATGGGGCGGGCGGTGACCAATCCGACTTGCGGCCCGTCGCTCCAAGCCTCTCAGACTGCGTGGGTCTCCGGAGGGCCGTTTTGCTGTCCAGGGGGCAGCGGGCGGTGCGTGGAGTCCTCCGGGGCGACACCCGCTCTGAGCCCCACCGCCCTCGGGCCCCCGGCTGCCGGGACGAAGCGCGCGCGCCTCGCGCTGCAGCCCGGCTCTGCGCGTGTTTTCGGGGGCTCAGGGCCCGGAGCTCCGATCTCTCTCCTGCCTTTGCCCGACGCGTGACTGAGGGGGGCGGTGAGAGTCCGGCTGAGGCTGGCTCCTCGCGTCCGCTTCTGGACCGGCGGCGGTGTGGCGTTCCTCCTCTCTTCCCGCGCGCCCCGCTTATTCCTCCGGGAGACGCTGGGAGGCGGCGAGCCCGCTGCCGGCGTCCGCTGCCGTCCTGGGGCCCAGGGCTACAGCGGGGAACCGAACGAAGACCCGCCCTGCGGGGACTGCTCAGCCGTCTAGGGCTTCTCAGGATGGTGCAGAGATTGGGGGAGGCTGGGGATGAGGTGGCGGGTAAAGCACCTTGCCTCTTGGGCGTCTTGTTCCTCCGACACCAAAGAACCGAAAAGCAGAGCTGCTGCGGAGAGTGCTAATCAAATCTTATCATCAGTTTCAGATTATGATTATTTCTCTGTAAGTGGCGACCAGGAGGCGGATCAGCAGGAGTTTGACAAATCCTCCACCATCCCGAGAAACAGCGACATCAGCCAGTCCTACCGACGGATGTTCCAGGCCAAGCGCCCAGCCTCAACGGCTGGCCTCCCCACCACCCTCGGACCTGCTATGGTCACCCCGGGGGTTGCAACCATCCGACGGACCCCTTCCACCAAGCCTTCTGTCCGCCGGGGGACCATCGGAGCCGGCCCCATCCCCATCAAGACCCCCGTGATCCCCGTCAAGACCCCAACCGTCCCAGACCTCCCCGGGGTGTTGCCCGCGCCCCCGGACGGGCCAGAGGAGAGGGGTGAGCACAGCCCCGAGTCGCCGTCTGTGGGCGAGGGCCCCCAGGGTGTCACCAGCATGCCCTCCTCCATGTGGAGCGGCCAAGCCTCCGTCAACCCTCCTCTCCCAGGCCCGAAGCCAAGTATCCCCGAGGAGCACAGACAGGCGATTCCAGAGAGCGAGGCCGAAGACCAGGAGAGGGATCCCCCAAGTGCCAGTGCTTCCCCAGGCCAGATCCCGGAGAGCGACGCTGCAGAGCTGAGCCCGAGAGATACTCCGCAAGGGGAAGACATGCTGAATGCCATCCGAAGGGGCGTGAAACTGAAGAAGACCACGACGAACGACCGCTCAGCCCCTCGCTTCTCGTAGGCTCGCTAGGCTCCCAAGAAACGCTGCCAGTGGGGGAGGGAACTGTTTAATTCATAAAACCTAATTTGTCTCGATCCATTCCAATCTATAATCAGACAAAAGATTTTGTAGGCAACTCAGAATACAGCTCTTTTGAAAGTACTCGACACCTTTAGATAAGAATTAAAAGCAACATATGTAACTGACATAACTTTGATCTTTTAATTTGTAAATATTGACCGTTTTCTTTCTGCACATTTTAATCTTAGTTTCCCTTTTGATTTTTCTGAAGGTGCCAAATTCCATTTAACTTTTTTACAAGTCTTTGTAAAATTTTAAATGCATAATAGGTGGGGGGGTGGTCGGGGCAAGGGGAAACACAAAGTAGTTAATTTCAGAAAAAAGGGTAACTCTACTTAGCCTTTTCTTTTCTCTCTCCTTTTTTTCCTGCAAGCTTTTGTAGATGCATTGTAGTAGTCTGGCTTAGAAGCAAATTCAAGTTATTTTAATGTACAAACAAAATGGATCAAGGGTTAAAATCTTCATTTACTTGTAGTATGCTCTGGCTGAGAAAAGCAGGAGTAACAGTTGAGCAATATTCAGAGTGAAGTAAATCCGGAAATGGTAGACTGTTGGGATTGGGGGGGAGGGCCGTGGGAGGGGCACACAGTCAACATAGCCGATCCTGTTAACATTTAAGAGTAGCCTCGTAGGTTGAATTTCTAGTAGCTTCATGGTAAATGCATCCGAATAAGCCATACTGGATTGCAGTGTTTGTTTCTGTAGGGTGTTTAAGGACTTCCTTTGTCCCACGATTCCTCTTGACCGCACACAGCACCCACCTCCAGTCCCGTGCATGCTGCCGCCACCAGGTACACCCAGAGCGCCCCCCCCCGCCCCCCTTCAGTTACTCGTCTCTCGTACCCACGTTCACTGAATCCAAATACATCCAAAAAGGGTAAGGCAGTTTTAAAAATGTGAAAACATTTTAAAATGATAGCAGGGAATTCTTAGATATAGCCAATGCCTTTTACTTAACCGTGCCCAGCAGGCTGGGCACGTTGAAAAGCCCAAATATTTTGAACAAACTCGAGCGGATTTAACAAGGGTAACCAGCTTGGAATCTAGCAACTTGCCAATGTGTTTACCGACCTGGGGGCTTGTTTTTCTTCTCTTCTTTTAAATAAGTGGCAGTTAATTGGCATCGTACCAAACATTGAAGAGCGGAGGATTGATTTATTATCACTGGGAATCTGACCACTATACTGTCCTTTTTTTTTGGTATTCTAGGTAATGTTTTTTGGAATGGACTTATGTCTTTTCTTTTTTAAGTGAAAGTTAAATTTGTTCTAATGCCCATTCCCTAAAGCCAACAGAGATTTGTAGATTTAAAGGGATCTTGTTTGGAGAAGACATGTTCAAAAAGACCAAGCAAGCCCCTTAGCACTCGGGTCAGTTTCTCTTGAAGAAACCGGAGCTTGGTGGGTCCCGCAGACCCTGCAGGTTTCTGTTGGCTCTAATCTTCAATTACATAATCTTATGCTTTAATACCTAACTGCATTGGGTGTGAGAGTAACGTACCTGTACAGTCACTGTTCTATATATTAACATTTAACACTGCTGTGATTGCTCAAGGGCATTTTATGTTACGGCTTTAAAGCAAAGGCATGATTATTAGAAACTATTTAAGCTTTTTTTTCTTTGAAAAACAAGCTCCTTCTACAGAGTATAAGGAACAGTAGTGCCTGTGGTTTAGCCCACCAATCTTGATGACTAAAAGTAGCTGATGCATTGTGCATATGATGCTTGAGATGGTTTTTGCAAAAGCAGAAATCACTGCAAGGTAATTACGATAGATAAAAAGTGGTCTTTTAAACCTTGGAAATAAATGGATGTAACTGTACCTTGGTACAGCTTTTCACTTGTTTAGTTTTTAAACGTTAGTATAATCTGAATAAATTTAATATAAAATGTTGCCAAATTCAATGTAGAAAGAATGTGACAACACATCTTGGGTAGTTCTGTTTGTGTTTTTGCATATTGTAAAAGCAGTGTCACAGCTAAAAATAAAGAAATCGTTTCTAAAGGTAAATTATTGTGGTTTAGTTGCTAGTTTGTACTGAGAGTTGACCTCTCCCTGTGGTTTTTTTGTTCTAAACTTGTATAAATAACAACTGTGTAATGTGTCTCCCTTCTACCTTGTAACAATTGCTTCAGCCTACATTATAAATAAAGAACCACTAGAAAAAGTCCTGGATGTCAAGACTTATTAAAATTCAGTTGCAAGTCTCCATCAACTATTAGGAGATGCACTGAGACTCCGACTGGGCTTACTTAGGAAACCGAAGAGAACATTACTTCTGGGATGGCCCTGGGTCCTAAGAACACTAGCAGCCTCCACTCGTCAACTGTCTGAACGTAATTCTGGTGAGTTATCACCAACTAAAAGCCAATGGGTTTGGTTGATGGTTTTAAAAATGGCTCTACCTTTTAAAGACGCTTCTTCCAACACTTAAGAGTCCCGCTCTCCCCTGCCTGGGAGTCCGCAGACCATCCAAGCTACGGCAGAGAGGCAGAGCTGGAAAACCGTCCCGGGGAAGCTTCACCCCAGCCCCCAAAGCTCCGCTCTCGAGCGAAGCCCGTGAACTCCAGGCCGATTCGTTGAGTAGGTGCTGCTTAGAGTTAACCTTTTCATCACACTAAGATGTCATTCCTGGCATCTTTACAAAACCAAAGAGGTTTTCTCAAGTCCTCAGGATTTGCATACCTTCTCTTGACTTCATATTCCTCCCAGTCACTGAGCCTTCAAATAGGGTTTGTTCAACTAAAATCCTCAGAGTAAATCTTGTATCTGGTTCTCCTGTTTTCCCTGATAACACGTGCTAGCAATAGGACTCCCTGGGGCAGAGGACACTCGGCCACACTTCCCGTACTTCCCCGCGCAAGTGGGAAGAGACGGCGGGGGCACAGGCGCTTGGCGTCGTGCAGACCCTCGGAAGAACACAGCAGTCATACCGTGTTGAGTTACTTTTATTAGGGCAAGTGTGTCTACGTACTGTAAACTATTTCACTTGCAAGCGCGACTGGCTGGTGGGGTGTTTCCCTCTCCCTCTACATGGGCCGCTCCCGGGGCCTGGTCACAACGTTCCACCACAGCGGGGGCAGATCACCTTCCTTCCGGGCCGGGGGCAGAGCTTCAGTGCTGGGACCACCAACTGGGGTTTCCTCCTGCAGCTGCTTAACCTGGAAAGGGGGAAGGGAGGAACCATTAGAGTCGAACTGACTGGAAAATCTGCTGCGGGGTTTTTTAGGTATACCTGCGTTATGTTTATACCCACAGTTTAACTCAGAAAAACAATTCTCCTTAAAGGTTTTCCCATTCTTAAAACAGCAAGGCTGAGAAACCCTCCCACCCCATCTCTTACACTGCAAAACTGTGACCATTCCCAGTCCCATTCCCTTTGTTATGATCCCCTGCCTGTACCCCCTAAGAAAATATTTTTATGTCTCAGCTAAGTGCTCTCCAAAAGCACCGTTAGGAAACCTTAATTCGTATGTATTAGAGATGTTCATTTTAAAGCCCCCCCACCCCCCAACAGCAACCAGGACAAGAAATCCCATGAAATCCCATGTGAAGATGTGCTCTGTGCTGCCTGATCCCGCCCACCCACCGCAGGTTCCAGTGATCTTCAGGACTATCACTGTCCCCAGAGAAGAGGACACGTAAGGGACCCCCTCCCCAGATAATGGTTTTCGAAAGCTTCCTCCAGAAAACTCAATTCTGGATCGTGGGTGACCCGAGTCTCCAGCGTGTGTGCTGTTTAATGACGGCAGTGAGACGAACGAGGGAAGGAAGGGGTTCGTGGAGAGGAGGGGGTCATCCGGCACCAACCGAAGAGCAAACCTGCTGCTCTCCACGGACAAACACACCTCCTGTTTCCAAATGAGGAGACATTTCTTAGCAAGCACTGCCCTCCTTGGTCACAATGACCCTCCTTTCACTCCACCTGGGCCAACAACTTCTGCGGTCAACATCTTGGACCTTATCACCAGAACATGTAACATAGAAGTCATGAATCAGGGGCGCCTGGGTGGCTCTGTCGGTGAAGTGTCTGGCTCTTGGTTTTGGCTCAGGTCGTGATCTCAGGGTCCTGGGATCAAGCCCCATATGGGGCTCTGCCCTGAGCAGGGAGCCTGCTCGAGGATTCTCTCCCTCTGCCCCTCCCCCAGCTCGAGTGCGCGCTCTCTAAATCTTAAAAAAACAAACGTGACTCAAATCTCCCACTCTCTAACCACCGAAGCCCTCTCCAGCTCATGTGCTTAAATGTCCCCTTGAAAATGCTTTTTGAAACGCAGAAATTGCCAGTTCACAGATTCTCCGACCCAATTTGTCCTTCTCTGCATCAGCCTCCTGACTCCGTGCCTGCTTTAGCTGCTTCCATCCCATCATGACGATCACTCCCTTTTGAATAACCTCTAGTCTCTTGACACTCTCCACTGGACACACCACACCACCCACCTCCCAGACTGCACCCAGGCAGCTGGTATTGCTAGAAAGAAAAACCTGCTGCAACAAACCAATGTCACAACACATTAATTATTCCCAACTTCAAATGGGCCTTCGCCACTACCTGGCAATCCTATTATTATTCCCAGCGAGCTCATCCTCTGCCGTGACTCCCACATCTTCTCCACGTTCTCCAAAACACGCTGCGCCCACCTCATGCCTTTTCCCTCTTTGCTAAAACAGAGAAGCTGTCACCTAGAACTCTCATTTTCCCATCGTCCAAGCTTCTAGCCCGGACGTGCGTACGTGCACCGGCCGTGTAATTCTAGTGGAGGAAGAACCCGTTCTCCGTTCAGAGGCCCTCACACAGGCGTGCGACCCCGTCGCTCTTCTCCAGAGCTTTCCCCCTTGACCTCTTCCCCCACTGCTTCAACACTGTCCATTCCTTCCTCGCCCCGAATCTTCTCTCAGCACACACGCATCATTTCTTATCTTAAAAAGAAAATAATGCCTTGGCCTCCAGTTACTGTTCCAGCGAAACTTCTCAAGAATTCCCCGCCCCCCGTCTTCTCTCTCTTACATTCTGCTCACTCTTACCCTCCAGAAGAGGCTCTCCAAGGTCACGGATGCCCTTCCTACAGCCACAGTCCGTGGGCATTATTTCCGGTCCTCACTCTAGTCCACCTTTTAGCAACTTTCAGCAAAGATGACCACCCCTGACCGGCTGTTCCTGAAACCCTTTCTCGTGGCTTGGACTCGCCGTCACCCCTCTCCCCTTGGGGGGTGCTTTGCTGCCTCCTTCCCTCACCTCCACAAGTGGGAGCGCCTGTGACTTTTCTGCTCTCTCTCTCCTCTCTCTTAAGGATCTCCTTCATTTCCACAGCTTTTAAAACAATGGATAACTCACAAATTTGTTTCGAGCTCAAATCTCTCCTCTGAGTTCCAGGTGCCTACACCCAAAGTCGCCTATTGACATCTCACTTGGGTGTCTCACAGCATTCTCAAATTTAACAAATTTAAAACCAAACACTTACTTGTCCCCCGACACCTGTTTTATCTTTCTTTTTTTTTTTTTTATTTATCTGAGAGAGAGAGACAGAAAGAGAGAGAGAGAACATGCAGGGGCAGGGGCAGAGAAGCAGACTCCGCACTGAGCGTGGAGCCGGACATGGGGCTCCATCTCACAACTCTGAGATCACGACCTGAGCAGAAATCGCGAGTCAGATGTTTAACAGACTGGTGCCTGTTTTTTCCTCTTCTTCATCTTCATGAACCATCACGACTCCAGGTGTTAACGTGGATCTCATTCTCGATTCCTCCCTGTCCCTCATGCCTCCCCCACACCCAGTCAGCCTTCATATCCCGCCAAATGATACCCTGAATTGATTTCTTTCCCTCTTCACTGCAGCCCCCCACCCCGTGCTGGCTGCCATAATCTTCTGACCAAACTGCAACAACCCCAAATTGGTCTCTCCACTTCTCCTCTTGCCCTCTCCAATATACTCTTCACACTACAGTGAAGTTGAGCTTTTAAAAATGTACATCAGACCCACGAATGAAAAATGTCCAAGACGCTGGCGGAGAGGAAAGTTCAGGGACCGGAGGGTACGGAAGATGGTCAGGCGGAGGACTGAGGAGAAGGAGGGGAGAAGCAAAACCAAGGAGCAGAAAACCCAAAGAGACCAGCGACACCCTGTCACCCATTTGCAAGAAGCCTGTAAAGGTCACGTTTACATTTAGAAATGCAAGTATATCTGAGAGGCAAGGGGCCGCAGTAACTGTCATAACTGGACTCTGGACTTCTGCACCTGGGGAACAGAACCTGAGCCCCTTCCAGGCGCGGACCATGTGGGCCAAGCTGTGAAGCGAAAGGCAGGGAAAACTCACCTCCCGCTCCCAGCTTTCCATCCGCAGCTTCTTCCACTGCTCTCTCTTGGCAAAGTAATCAGGATACATCGCCTTCTCGGAGGGATGCCAGTCATCTAAGCACCACTCGGGCACCTGTCGGGAGGGGAAATCACTGCCATCAGCCCACAGGAGGTGCGGGCATGCCGCCTGCAGGGCCTGCTCAGGAGGCAGAAGGCAAAAATGACAGCGTATTTTTATAACCACTGCAAGCATCAGATGTTTCAGGCGCTGCACAACGACCAGCGGAAGGTGAGCTCACACCGACACAAAGAACAGCTCAGAGTCAGAGCCAAGGGCTGAGAAACCTCAAGGTCAGTTCAGAGACAGCTGGCACCGATCCTCCCTGATCTGCATTCTCTAATTACGCAGAGCAGCTTGACGCGGCGCGGGACTGTTACCTGTAATTGCTCCAAAATACTAAGCACCAGTCCGAACTGGTTAACTTTAAGATCCCAAAATGAGTTATATACCAAGTAATTTAGCACACTGCTTTGCCAAAAAGATACTGCCAGCCCTTGGCGCTGAATTCAGAAAGACAAAGCAACAAGAATGTCACCTGGGACAGGGAAAATGGACACCTGCAAATAGAAAAGTATTTACCACTGGCAGGAAAGAACTTTGCCTAGCTGCCCCTAAGGGGACAAGCGGATTTGGGGCTGAGGTTTCGGACGGGAGAAAGAAGGTCTGCCTCTCCGAAGGCAGTCACCACTGCAGTGCTCACCTACCTTGTAACACTCATATCTCTCATAGGAGGTCCCTCCCGGAGACTCAGGGAAGATGTATGGCTGAGGATGCTGATTGTGCCAGAATTCTTCCTCCGCCGCCCTCAGCAGTTGGGTGGCCTTCACCATGTCCTTCTCATTCTTATGTTCTTCAAACCGGGCTCTCATCAAACAAGCAAAGTACCGGTATTTGTCCCTTTAACCAAAATCGTTTTGGAGATTAGAAACGTTATCCACTCAGCTGAGCAGATTACTGTCTGACAAGAGGCTGCACTTCTACTAACGTCCTCTGAATGTGTAGCGCAACTACCTGGAAGCACCCCAGACCCTGCCAATGAAGCAGCCACATCAATATGACTGCCTCCTCAGCAGTCCCCCACACGGCGGCAGCAGCAAAAAAAAAAAATACTGTATTAAACACAACCTAACCACTTTCCTCCCTCTCTCCTCCAAAAAAGGAATGCTGATTCAAACACACACACAAAAAGATAATTTGCAAGAGAGAAAAACTAGAGCCTCTGTCAGATCATTCAATACTCATTGAATGACAACTTACTGAGATTCCTCCTACCTTGTGCTAGGCACTGTGCTAAATTCTGGAGATACAAAGGTGAGTGGGAAGGGAGGTGTTACCCAGTGGAAACGGTATTGCTTGAATCACACAGATCTGGGTTTGAATCCTAATTCTGACACTAACTCCACGACTGTAGGCAAGTTCAGGTCAGGTTCTAAAAGAAACGGAAGGCAGAGATCATTTGGCTTCGACAATAATCCAAGCCACAGATGAGAGGGGCCTGAAGCAGGCACCTGTGATGGTAGGAGACAGGAGAGAAACGTTTACATTACAGAATTGAGAGTGTCTGCTAAAATCAGATCGTTTCAGACTAAATCTTAGTTTACTAGCTGTGTAATCTGGGTCAATTAATGTCTTTAGGCCATGGGTTCCTCTACAAAAGTGTTAGTAACAATATCTAGATCTTCAAAGTATCCTAAAGATTTGAGGACTTAAAACATTATCAACACACTTCAGACAGATGCCTGGTACCTCCTCTGCTCAATGTCAGTTACAATATTATTACACTGTGGAGAGAATTTACAAGTATCAGTGTCCAAATACACACTGCACACAAGCACATGTGTCACTGGCATCGGAATGAGTACGGAGTACTTAAGAACGACTCTAAGACTTAAAGCTGAGTGACTGAATTACTAATCAATGCTATTAGCTGAGACGGAATTTAGGAAGAAAATCAAAATGAGGTAAAGAGTTTGGTTTTAAGGCATTAAGACAAGCTGAGTTTCAGAGAACTGTAGGTTTTC
The DNA here is from genome assembly GCF_009762305.2 of Zalophus californianus. Lineage (NCBI taxonomy): Eukaryota > Metazoa > Chordata > Mammalia > Carnivora > Otariidae > Zalophus > Zalophus californianus. The sequence goes on along the minus strand of NC_045598.1, from coordinate 175,125,653 downwards.
TAACAAATAAATGGAAAACAGCTCTAGAGACAAGTGAGCCTAGGTGGTAACTCAAGTCCCAGCATTAGATGAGGCTGTCCAAAGCATATACACCACCACCAAGGACCTGGGATGGAACCATGGAGAATAGCACGAGGAACAAATGGATGAAGAAAAGTCCTGGGAGAGGACGTCAGTGAGACTTAAAAACCACTGAGTCAGTGTTATCATACGAGTTGCTTTCAACTTCTCCTCCAGGACTATGGATTTTAATATTCCCAGATGCAGTTCAGTGTTATCTGAATTCTTGACAGCTCAGCTTCCTTCATCTTTATAAGATTGGTCATTCTCTTATCTATTTGTTTACATGTCCATCTTCCCCATTAATCCGTGAGCTCCTATAGCTGAGAAAGAGGACTTACTGGTTTTTTTTATTCAGTAGCCAGCATAGAACCTGAGTTGCAAATTTTGTCAGATGACCGAATGAGGAAAAATCAGGGAAGAAACTAACAACGTTACAATGAACCTGGCCATCTTTCTGTCTAGCAAAGAGAAGTAGGTCAATGACTTTCCAAGAATCACAAATACGCAATGTGGGCTTTAAGGATATCCTCCACAACTTTTCCAGACCTACTTAGTTTCCCATCGTTTAGAGGTTTCTCCCAGAAGCCCTGCTCCTGGGACTAGGCTTTCGGACTCCTATGAGGCAGTGGAGGCCCAGGATCCACACACATGCACTGCCTTCAGGTAACGAAAATCTATGTGTTTTAAGACTCTGTCCTAAGACTACTCTCAGATGGAGAGAAGAGAACGACGTGGCTGGTAAAGAATTATGTGGATGTGAAAATAGTGGAAAGGGCTGAAGCTAAAAAGAGGAAAGTTGACTGGAGAAGTGGGAGACTGGTGATGCCCTGGGGTTAGCACCGGAGTTTTAATCCTGGCCCGGCCACTCACCAGCTCTAGGACCTTGACAAGTTACTCTCCATGCCCATTTTCTTACTTGTAAATTAAGGCTAAATAATCCCTAACTCCTGGAGTTGTTATGGGGACTACAGAAAACAATGCACATATTCCTGCTGCTAATATTAGCAACAAGAAGGTCAGGAAGAAAGCTCTTATACAGTGAGCGCTGCACGCACAACTAAGAGTTTTAGGCACTTTCCTTTATTTCATTTAATCGTCAGGCAACCCTCTGCGCTGGTCCTGCGTCGCTCTTCCTGAACAGAAAACTGAGGCCTGGGCCAGATAAGCAACTCTTCAAGGTCTCGCAGCTAGAAGCGACGACGCGTGGATTTGAACCCGGGTCTATGGCCACCTTCCCACTTCGTCCCCCATGTCCTTGAGCCGCTCGGTCCCTCAAGGCCACTCAGCCTCTGTGAGGATCCCCGGGGTCACCTCCCCGAGCCCCAGCTCTCCCTCTCCCACCTGTGGACGCAATACGACTCCAGGTGGCGCAGCGCCCGCTTATAAAGCCGCAACACCTTCTGCTGGTGGGTCAGGTAGGCACCGGGCCCGCAGAACGCCATGACGACCCGCTTCCTCCAGCGGCCGCGGGGGTTCCCGGGAAGCCGGAGGCTGGGCCTAGGGGCGGGGCAGCCGGAAGGGCGGGGCGACAGCGACTACTTCCGCTTCCGCCGGGGAGGAAACCGTGCTGCTAACATGAGTCGCTTCAAGTTCGTGGGTAAGCGTCTTCTCGGTTCTTGGGCTTTTCGGACCACCCACGGGCGTCGCTTACCGCAGCCAGGGGCCCAGGACTTGAGCTCTCTGGCTTTCTGAAGGTCGAGAGAGCACTCAGTGGAAGAGGGCGCGGGGAGGCTTCTGGGTGCCGTTAATATTCTGCTTCTCGGCCTGGGTGCTGGTATCACACATCTGTGAAAATTAACGAGCTGTACAATGATGTATGCTCTTTTCAGCGTATGTGTCGTATTCAGTAAAAAGAAAAAAAGGAAGCAAAAGTAGGCCAAAAAAAGAGGCCACTCACCATATTCCCCTCCATCCCATGTGCACCTCCCGCCCCTTCCCCTCTCGGTGTCGGACCCGTTGACTCACTAATTCGTGCGTTCATAGCACAGTTATTGAGCGCTCCTGGGGGGCCAGGCACCGGCTAGGAACACAGGGCGCAAAGACCCGGCCCCTGATCTGCTGGCATCACCATCTGGTGCAGGAACTGGAGGACACAAATAGTGGGGAGAAAAACAAGTTCTATTACTTGGCAAGAACAATAATCTGTTCACCATCAGTAGAACAAGAGGGGGTAAGATGCGACAGGAACCAAAGGGATAAGAATATTTACTACCAGGCACATGGGAAAAGCTGGAGAGCTAGGATTGGAAGGGTAACTTGGGACTCAAAGGTCTGGCTGAGTTTACTTTTACTGTGTGTAGAGTGGAGCTTCGCTGAAGGCTTTCAGCCTTTCTTCATCAAGTAAATCATGCAGTGCCAGTTATGTACCAGGAACCTGGGGGCTGTGTGTTACAACAGTGTGATTCTTGTCTTTGTGGTGTTTCCAGCTACTTGAAGGTGGGAAAGGGCAATGACCACCACATCTCTGCTTTAATAAGGCGGTCCTGATAGTTACTGTAAGTTCTGTGGGGGAGGGGGAGAGATGGGGAAACATTTCCGAGCTTGAACTAGGGAAGTGGAAAAGGGAGAGAGAGAAGAGATGTACATATGCAGCATTTGGCAGCTGTGTTTATGGAAGTAAGGGAGCGTGAACAGTCAGATAGATGACTCAGAGTTGGGATAAATACCTAAATATGAAATGGAAGGATGATCAGTTTGGCAATGGGTAGGAGATGTAGCGAGATCCATGTGGATTAGGTTAAGTTTGAGAGTCTTACAGGACATCCAGCTGGAAACATTTGCTGGGCAATTGGAAATGTAGCCTTAGATCTGAGAGTTATTTTAAGCGATATTTTTTCCACAGACTTTGTGCTAACTTTTTGGAACTATGAAAGATACGAGTGGTGCAGTTATTTTTCAGACTAGAGAGAGATGTACAAAGCAAGTGCAGGGGAGAATGTTTTCAGTGCCACAAAAGAAGTTTAAAAATGCTGTGGGAGAGCCAGGGGTTGGGGTTGGGGTGTAGTCCTCAGTAGTTGTAGGTGTGGTGTCTGTCTGCTTCTCTTCTCCAATCTGTGATATAATTAGTGGGGGAGATGGGCTAAGGGCCATGAGAGATTCCCCAAGGAAAAGACAACTTATTATTTGTGATATAAAACGAAATCCCTGCCTCCAGTCATGTCTCCTTAAATGCATCGTACATACAGCTTTCAGTGTGGTCTGTGTAAAAACCAACTACAGTTTTCTTCTGCTTCCAATCCTTCAGTTACTGTCCCAGGATAGCTGAAGTACCTTGACACAGCATACAAAACCGATCCGTGCTCTGGTCCTGCCCTCTGTTCCAGCCTCATCCCTTTTATCTTTGACAAACACTTGGACATGCTGTTTCTTGCCTTGGACAAGGTTTTAGAGTGGCAGTTCGGGACCATAATGTCACTTTTGCCCCTAATATCTCACTGACTACCTTCTTGCTTGGTTGATTTTTACTTGCAAGAGCAGACTTCCTAACTCTACCCTTTGATGCATTATTTTATAATTAAATATTTATGTGTCTTTCCCACTAGACCACACACTCTTAAGGCAAATACTCCGTAGTGTTTGTTTCCCAGGGACTTAGTACAGTGATGGTCAATGGAAGTATGAATGAATGGGTAAAACAATATACGTAGTTTTAGTACCATGGTGATAAGAAAATTGATAAAGGAATTTGAACCTTTTGGTAAGATGAGTTCGGAAAGACTTCTTGAAGGTGCGTTTATTTTGAATACATTTTTTTTCCTACTCTCTTGAGATAGCCGGTGTTAAACTTTTTAAGTCTATCCTTCCCTAGTTGTTTAATAGATTTATGCGTAGAAGGAAGCATATTCCAGGGGTGGTGGGGTGGCGGCAGTGATGGGTAACTAACTCTTGATGCATTTACATTTCTTTGGATGTTTTGTGTTTATCTTTGAAATAATATAGTGCCCTTTTTAAATTAAGATACTTTATCCCCTAAGTCTTCCGAAGTAAAATTGAAACTCCATGAAATCTCGAAGTGTTACATACTCTGTGGAACACCCATAATTTTGTTTGTTTTTTAGAGGATTGATTTATTTTAGAGCCCGAGAGTATGCGTGCTCAAGTAGGGGGAGGGGCAAACGGAGAGGGAGAGAGAATCCTCAAGCAGACTCCCTGCTGAGTGCGGAGCCCCAAGTGGGGCTCGATCCCAGGACCCTGAGATCATGACCTGAACCCAAACCAAGAGTTGGAAGCTTAACTGACTGGGCCACCAGGGGTCCCGGAACACCCCTAGTTTGAGAAGCGCGGCTTTAGATGATTCCTAGTTTAGCAGTCCCCGCCCCCCTCCATGAGCCGATGAGAGAGCAGCTGACAGTATTTAGTAGCATAACTATCCCTTCGGGCCATCCAGCTTTTCCGTACCTAGGATTAATCTGTAGTTGTCTTTTTTCAACAGGATTCTGATCCTGCCCTGTGGCCCTAGAAGCAAGCCAGTTGGGGCTTTTGGCCACCTTTTTTGTATAAATTCCATTTCTCTAGGGATTGGATCGTATTTCCTATGTCTTCGATTCCCTTAAGCAACCCAGTCATTCATTCACTTTAAAGTATTTACTGTGAAAGTATTTACTGAGTCTCTACTGTGTGCCATCCCGTGTGCTAAATGCTAGGAAGCAGTGGTGGTCAGAAACTAGGTCACATCTCGTGGTGGAGACCGCCGCATGAATGCACTAAAGGCTTTACCACAGTTACAGAGATGAGGGCACTGAAGAAAGGGAGCATGGTCCTCTGGGTATTTGTGAGGAACAAAACAGTCTGGCAGGTCAGAAAAGGTTTCCTTGAGGAAGTGACACTTGGACTGAGCTCTGAAAAATTGAGTTCAGTAGGCCAAGAAAGGCAGAGGGTTCCAAACAGAACAGCCTGTGCAAACATCCTGTGGCAAGAGGATACATGGTCCTTTTGAGGAACTGAAAAAATGACCAGTGGGTCTGGAACAGAGAGAAATGGGGAAGGGGCTGAGAGGGTGGGAGGATGGTATAGAATGAGCTAAAGAGATTAGCAGAGCCAAGGTCCTACCCTGTTAGGACCTTGATTCTCATCCTAATAGTGAGAAGTCCAGTTAAGAGTGTCACGATCTGATTTATGAATGAAAGAAACCATGGGTCGGGTGGAGAGCAGAACAGAAGGGGAGTCAAAGTGGCGTTTGGGCCAGAGTTGGCCGACTGGAGTCTTATGGTAGGGGGGAGGCGGAAAGAAGTGCACGGGTTTGATAGACTGGGAGGTAAAATCCACCTACTTGGTAAGTACACCTTGAGAGAGAAGCTGATGTTATAGATTGCCTTCGTCCATTTGGGCTGTTAGAAGAGAATATTGCAGATGGAGTGACTTATAAATAAGAAATGTATTTCTCGCAGTTCTGGAGGCTGGGAAGTCCATGGTCAGGGCACTAGCATGTTTGCGTTCTGGTGAGTACCCCCTCCCTGGTTTCTAGCTGCTGCCTTCTCATTGTGTCCTCATGTGATGGAACGGGCAAGGGGCCTCTCTAGAGCCTCTTTTATAAGGTGGTCGTGTCCAAAACAGTATCCAATCCAGAGCCACATATTTGGATGCCCTTAAGTTTTGTATCTAGTACAGAGGTTGGCCAACTTTTCCCTTAAGGGCCGTATAGTATGTATTTTTTATTTTGTGGACCATATGATCACTACCACAAATACTCTGATCTTGTCACTCAAAAGCAGGCATAGACACTATATAAACAGATGGGTGTGGCTGTGTTCCAGTAAAACTTTTTGGACACCGAAACTTGAGTTTCTTATAATTTTTAGGTTTCACAAAATCCTATTATTGTTTTGATTCCCCCCCCCCCCCCCGCCCCCAGCTATTTAAAAATGTAAAACCATTTTTACTCAGGGGCAAAGAAAGATAGGGGTTGGTCTGCCAGCAACAGCTTGCCAACCCCTTGATCTAGCACATTTCTTTCCTCGTGGCATTGTCTCGGAGAAGCACTTGGCTGGTGGCCCCACAGAAGTCTTTTGAATTTGTCTGATTGCTGTGTGCTGGTGTTTAGCTTTTCCTCTAATTTCCTGTATTTCCTGTAAAGTTGAAGTTGAAGTTCTGTCTGAAGGCTAAGCAAATCCGAAGCAATTTTAAACGCCCTGTTTACTGTCCATTTGTATCCCTAGATCATAGGTGACAGTGATAGGACGTGTTTCACTGAGCCCAGTGAGGCATCAGTTTGGAGATGTGGTTTTGTTTTGGTTGCAAGCAGTTTTCCACTCTTGTTTTGAGAAATCTCATTAATACCAGAAGTAGTTTTTAACAGTAAAGCAGTTAACTGCTTTTAAAGCCAGCCAGTTAAAAAAAACGGAAAAGAAACATCACTGATCCTTACAAGATGATGACGTGCCACTAAATGTATGACTCCCTCCATTTCCCCCATCAGAAGTAGTCATTTCCTACCTTTTTCCTATCATGCTCTCATCCCATCTGTCTTAGTTTTTCAAGCTATTTCAAGCTAGAAATTGATTCTCATATACTATTTACTTTTTTTGAGTTTGTTGACAACACATCCTTGTGATAGGAACTTTTTTTTAAGATTTTATTTGAACACTACATCAAAAACTAATGATGTATGATGATGAACACAACATAAAAAAATAAAATTTAAAAAATATAAAAAAATTTTATTTGAGCGAGCCCTCTTGAGTTGGCAGAGGGCCAGAGGGGGAGAGAGAGGGAAAGAGAGAATCTTAAGCCGACTTTGCACTGAGCACAGAACCTGACAGGCTCAGTCTCACCACCCTGAGATCATGACCTGAGCCAAAACCAAGAGTCAGATGCTTTACCTGACTGAGCCACCCAGGTGCCCCTGTGATAGGAACTTTTTAATTGAAAAGATAGTATCCCTTATACTAAATTAGGACATTCTGAACAATTTAAATGAGTAGGATTTTGAGTGGCTTTATTTTCGTAGCTGCATCATGAGTTAGGTATAAAAAGATGGACTCACTTTGGCTACTGAATAATGAATTGAGAGTGTTAACCACTGAAGGTGGTATGGCAGGGTAGCTAATGTTGACTAAAATTCCATGTGTTACTGGCATGTTACAGAACGTATACTGTGCTCAGTAATAATAGTAAGTAGATTTTATAAGGCTTTTAATTTGCAAAGTGCTTTCACATTCATTTTCCAGTTTGAGCCACATTTCATCCGGGAAGGAGAAATGTTGTGCCCTATTAGTGGGGAAACAGGCCCAGAAGGCCCAGTGATTTGCCCAACATCATTGTTTATTCGTCATAATGCCAGGAATTCTGACTCCTGAACCCATTCTTTTTCCATAACTGCAGTTCCTCCATTTCATTGCATTTCTTGGAACTTGCTCACAAATTTACACTTTTTGGTGATCGTGTTCAACTTTTCTTTGACCCCCTCCATATACTGACCTCTTGATTATCTTAACCACCCTGCAGGTGTTTGCTGGTGGCTAGGTAGATGGGGAGTGGGAGGCCCAGAGGCCAGCCAGTATAGGGGAGGAGAAACGTAAGTGACTCAGCGTCCAGAAGAAGAGCGTATTTGCCTCTATAGAGGAGGAGAAGCTTCCTCCTACCCTGTTAGGTTCTGTGGCTGGTGGAAGAATTAAACTGACATAAGACATTAACAGGAGAAAAGCATGGACTTTTTTTTGGGTATCTGGGAGTCTTCAGAAGGAAAATGAAGCCCCAAAGAAGCCATTAGGCCCAAAAGCATAAATGGCAATGTGATAAAAGGGCTTAAACTGTCTTGAGTTGTGGGACCATGACGAGGAAATGTATGGGGAAACTAACGGGAGATGATGAGGGTTATTTGGGTCTGTTTGTACACATTCATTTTGACTCTGACTCCCAGGCTGGTGATAACAGTATTACAGTGATAACCATATTCTTCTGTTCTTGATATAGGGAGGGGGTCTCTCTCATGGGAATTTTATGACCTCCTTTTCATTACAAAGTGGGGAGACCAGAGAGCCTTGCCTACATCTGCTCTTTTCTCCAGTGCATTCAGCTCAAAATAACTGAGATGCCAAAGTGGCATATTTTGGGGTGGTATGTTCTGACCCCCTTTACCAGACCTGACTAACGGAAAGCATTCCATTCAAGGTAGAAAACAGCTCTAATAACTGGCTAAGGAATACACTTCAAGCAAACCATATGTCAGAAAGAAAAGGGCCAAGGGCTGTAAGTCAGGAGAGATTTCTTGCAGCAGAGGGAAGAAATTGGTGGCTGAGCCAGGGTAGGATATCCTAAAGCCCAAGGCTCACCTGGGTCCAAAGCTGAATACAGGTTTTTGAACTACACTGTGACTTAGGGCCTGAAGGACTGACCCACATCTAGAAGTGGGTTCTAAGAGGCAGTGTATCACCTTGAATTGGCTTCAGCCATATCTGCCTCAGCATAAAGTGCTGAAGAACGATTCAGCATCCAGTCCAGTGAGGGTTGAGACAAGGACATGGGAAGGCTTCAGAAACTGAGCCCCCAAGTTAATCTTCAGTTTGCCTTTTTAAAATTATTGTTTTTTAAAGATTTTATTTTATTTGTTTTAGAGAGTGAGTGCAAGCCGGGGCTGGGCAGCAGGGAGGGAGAGGGACAGGGACAAGCAGACTCCGTAATGAGTGTGGAGCCTGATGCGGGCCTGATTGCAGGCCCCTGAGACCACGACCTGAACCAAAATCAAAAGTTGGACACCTGGGGTACCTGGGTGGCTCAGTCGGTTAAGCGTCAGCCTTCAGCTCAGGTCATGCTCTCGGGGTCCTAAGATTGAGGCCCAAGTCGGGCTCCCTGCTCAGCGGGAGTCTGCTTCTCCCTCTCCCTCTGCCCCTCCTCCCACTCATGCACGTTCGCTTGCTCTCTTAAATATATGAATCAAATCTTAAAAGAAGTTGGATGCTTAACTGACTGAGCCACCCAGGCACCCCTCCGTTGCTTTTAAAGTAACATAAAGTTTACTTGCTAAATTTGCTTTTGTTTCCTTTGTTTTTCACTGTTTTCTAGTAAAAAGATGGCTTTGGAAAAATACTAATCTCTTTGCTGCACAAAGGGGAAATGAGTAGAAGACATACAGACCAAGTCTGTGCTCCTAACCATCGTCCATGGTGGGTGATTATAGATGGAGCTCTGTGAAGGATTCTTCGAGGCAGAAAAGCCTCTCCTCTCTTCCCTGGGCTCCCTTTCTCAGTCTGCCCCCTGCCCTATCTAGTTTCCTTTCCTTGACTGAAAAAAAAAAAAATGCTGAATTCTTGTGATTTGGGCCATTCCATTGAACGCCTATATTATATTTACTGTGGTCAGTGTTTGTGTGTTAATAATCCTTTAAAGGGTACCGGTGTGAATTCATCTCCTGCCCTCTATTGACATATATACTGTTGCTGAAATATCTTTCAAGTTTTCTGCATTGTGCCCTTCTTTTGCTTGTTCCAAATGTCTGGACTACTCTCTCCACCATCCCTTATTAGATCATCCAAACTCCCATCCATCACCTCAAGTCTGTCTTCATGTGGAAGCAGCATAGCTTACTGAGGGCCAGAAATCAGGGTGAAAACATTACCAAGAGGAAGCTGAAAGTAAGCAGAAGTAATGTAAGGGTCTGTAGGAAGGCACGTGCCCCCAACCATTATGAACTTGGAGCATGAACTCCTGGTGCTAAATGCTAAAGAGTGTATTTTAAATAAGGAAGGTATTATTATTTTTTAAAAAGATTTTATTTGAGAGCGAGCGAGCAAGAGCACAAGTCGGGGGAGAGGCGGAGGGAGCAGGAGAAGCAGACTCCCTGCTGAGCAGGAAGCCCAATGTGGGGCTCTATCCCAGGACCCCCGGATCTCGACCAGAGCCGATGGCAGACGCCCAACTGGCTGAGCCTCCCAGGTGCCCCATAAGGAAGGTATTATTATTGCCCGGGGCCAGTACGGTCTGACTTCACATCCTGTTATTCTCCCTGTACTCTGCAGCAGGACTTATCAAGAAATGGCCCTTGATGTTGGGGGTCAGATAATCCCTTCTTGCGGGAAGTTATCCTGTTCGTTATAAAGTATTTAGCAGCATCCATGGCCTCAAGCCTGGATGCCAGTAACTCTCTCCTCAGTTGTGCCAACTAGAAATGAACATGGACATTGCTAAATGCTGTCCAAGGAGGGAGGTTAGGAGGAGAGAGGGGCTGCAGAATTGCTCTCCATTGAGGACCACTGCTCTGTAGGCACAATGAATTTCTTCTCGTCTTCTAGATAGAGTTGGTGCCCGCACGCATCCATAGTTGTAGAACGCCCTTTCCGTTTGTCATCTTGTAAGCTTTAGCTTTGTTCAAGATCCAGCTCTGCTGGGAGGCTTTTCTTGTCACGTTTGCCAAAACTGTTAATGCCCCTTCTTTGTGCTCCCAAACACATAATAATTATAGACTTAGCATGTATAGAGCTCCTACTACGGGGCAACCATTATGTTAGGTTTTAGGAATATAGCAATAAAGAAAAACATTCTTGCCTTGTGTTGCTTAGTCTAACATATCACCAAGTATATTTGTAGTTCCCATAGAGACCATGAATTCCTGGAGGGCAGGGACCAAGTGTTGGGTCTTATTCCCTTCTGTATCCCCTAACTCCTTACATAGTAAGGACACAGGCTTGGTCTTCAGAGTATTTAGTGAATAAAGAAATTCATTCTGCTCTCTGCATCTCTCCTTACATTACCCCAATTCAGGTTCTCCTCATTGTAAATATGAGCTCTTGCCTGTTTCCAAGTGAAATCTGTGGACTCCATTTGCCCCCCCCTTCAAATCCTACCTTCTGCAAAGACGCCAGAATGAGATGTCCAGAAGACAAAACCTCAGCGCCTCTGCTTAAAAGCCATCTGTGCTTCTGGTTGCATCTGGTGTTTCAAAGACCAATGTCTGTAACATAGCTGAGTCTGGACTTTTCTGGCCACTCCCTTCCCTACATTTCTCTCCAGCAGCCGAACAGCCTATAGATCGCCACAGTCACTGCTGTTCCACACCCCAGACGCACTGCTCCCGCTTCCTCTGTCTGCAATTTCCCCTCGTCCTCTGGGTAACTCTAACTTACCCTTTAAGATTCAGTTCAGGGATCCATTCTTTCTGGAAACTTCTGGGCCATCTACCAGACTAGGTTGGGTGTTTCTCATCTGTGTCCCACAGTGCCAGTGTCTACTTAGAATTATTTCTTAACTGTTAATGGGTCTGCCTTTCCAATTCTGCGGTGAGTTTCTTGCAAGCTAGAATTCTGTCTTACTCCTCTTTGTGTCCCAGGTGTCTAGCTCAGTAACTGACAAGTGGTAGGCACTTAGATTTTGTTTGAATGAAAAATTTCATAACAGGAACTTTTATTTAACATAGAAATTTAAAATAGCTCTTAATACTTATTTTTGCTTTCCACAGATATTGGTATCAACTTGACAGATCCTATGTTCAGAGGAATTTATAGGGGAGTTCAGAAGCATCAAGGTAAATGTTTCTTTTATTAAGATAAATAGTTTCTCTATGAAGACAAGTTTTCTGCCTCAAGGAGATCATGAGAAGCATAATCACTTTACAATTGAAATATTAAAAGGATTTATTATGCATCTTGGATGCATATAGTTTAAAACTGTAGGGCGCCTGGGTGGCTCAGTTGGTTAAGCGACTGCCTTCGGCTCAGGTCATGATCCTGGAGTCGTGGGATCGAGTCCCGCATCGGGCTCCCTGCTCAGCGGGGAGTCTGCTTCTCCCTCTGACCCTCTTCCCTCTCGTGCTCTCTTTCTCTCATTCTCTCTCTCTCAAACAAATAAAATCTTAAAAAAATAAAACTGTAAACCAAGTGAAATGTACATAAGCTACATGGGTAAATCACAACCATGAGCATTTATAAAGCACCTGTAATAACAGTGTTACCAAAGCCTCCTTATCTGAGGAAGTTTATAATTTCGAATATAGAAATGTGTAAAAGCCATACACATAAAAGCCAAACAATGGTTGATGTTTAATTAGTCTTTTAAGCAATTGAACATGACGGCACATAATTTAAAAATCACATGCAGTTGAACATCAAAATCACATGCAGTTGAACATCACTGCAATACCTAGACTTTTGGAAATGTTTTCAGCTGAGTGACAAAGTGGTAATGTGGTTAAGGAGTGGGTGCCCTGCTCTCCAGCTTCCCTGTCTTGCCTTACCCCCTTTCTTCCAAGTCCTGCTAGAGCCCAGATCCCTGTGGTGTAGGTGGGAATACACAGTAGTTTCTCAAAGATTGATGGAAAGCTTAGCCAAAAGCAAAATGGCTTCTATTTATCATATCAAGATCATTCGTGTATTTTGTCATCTGAGTTGAGGAAGCAGGAAATGATGGTGACAACACGTTTTTGAAAGAATTTCTCCAGTAAACTGGCTTATGAATATTGCCTTAGAAAATTACTGTCCTTGTTATGTAAATGCAAACAGGAAAATTTTGGTTTCTGGTCTGGGTGAAGAGGAATTACACATTTCTTTCAACAATTAAGTCAGAGCCAGTTTCACTTGTGCTTCTAGGTGATACTAAGTGAAAGCTTCTCTAAATATTGGGAATGTCAGATGCCACTTGAAAGAAGAAAGTTAAATGTTAGCTTTCATAAGCCTTACCTCAAAACTTACCTTTTCTACTGCATTTAGAAGTTTCGATAATGTTTTTATGTTTTATAAGATGTTAGGTACTACAGATGATTGAATAAATTGTATTCTGATTTTCTTGCCGTTGTAGCACTTCATGGATTTCATGCTTTGTGACTCTTAACGTGTGTGTTTGTGAAATAAGTTTTATTATCATCAGTATCAGTAGCACTCTGGTTTACAATATTTAGCAAAACTAGTTGGCTTAGTAGAAGTTCACTAAATTGATAGTTTTTGTCTAAAATTTTATAGCTACTCTAGAAATAATTGAATTCTAACTAAATTTCCTGTGATAATTAAATATGAAATTAATAAGTGGGTTTTTATGATAGAATTGTTGGATTTTGCTGTCCATTTACCTCAGGCCTCTTAAAGCTTAGCTTTCTATTGATCTCCCCAGAAAAGCCTGTTACTTAACAAGAAACTTTGGGGAAAAAGCAAAAAACTGTCAGAGAAAATAAAAATTATCCTTCCCCAGTGGGAATGGGAATTATGGAAATACAGCATTGACTGCAGTTTACAAAGAGATGTTTTATCATGTTTTGGGAGGCGTTACAGATATATTTTGAAAAGCCCTAGTAAAAATAACAATTTTAATGATTGTTTCATTTTTATTTTAAAAAATACAGTACCAACAAGTTTCAAACTTAAGGCAAGTAATTTAAATTGTAGTGAGCAAATTCACCTTTCGTTGGAACCCCCTGATTTTTGTCACTTTTCTCCCTTTTGGTCAACAGAATAAAATATAATTAAATGGATAACTAGTCATCTAGTTTGCCTCATATGGGTTTCTTTTTTTTTTCCCCTCGGGTTATTGCTGGTTATTATAAGTACTCATCAAACTATTGATTTGGTAAATATAATTGTTTCTATGTATTTTTCTTTCAAGAAGGGATAAGTGAAATTTTTTTTAACAAGTTTTCTTAATGGGTTTGCTTTTTACAGATGACTTACAAGATGTAATAGAGAGAGCTGTCCAGATTGGTGTTAAAAAGGTAAATTTTTGTTTTTTTAAAAATTAAATTTTGGTTAAGATACTGTAGAATAGAAGAGAAAGAGCTAATGCCACACTTGGCATTTTGGGATATGTACTGTCAACAAGTAATATTAGCATGTAAATGAAGTAAAATACCAAACTTAAGTGAAACAGACCTCATGCTTGGATAGTTCTTTATGTGAGCAGAAATGTGGTAAATGGCAAAGTCTCTTTGAAAAAAAATTTTTCCTATCTGAATTACCAGGCAACTCTTAATAATAAATTTTGTAACATAACTTAGGATTTGTTAGAATTCAGTGGTCTTTTGTTGGAACTCAGTGGTCATCAGAAAGACTTGTATCTGTGTATGGATATACCTTTTCAAATAACTGAGAAGACACTTTTAAGTTTTATAGTACTAATTTGATTATCAGGAAAATTCTTTTTAGAGTTCTAAGCAAATGAATATTAGCTCTGTGTCGAATTCTTTGAATAGATACTTCTTTTTAACTAGGATTTTTTAAAAAAATATCAAGGTAACCCACATATGCACACATAAGGTTAAGTTCCCCAATGGTATTGAATAGATACTTCTTTTTAACTAGGATTTTTTTAAAAAATATCAAGGTAACCCACATATGCACACATAAGGTTAAGTTCCCCAGTGTGGTGTCTGGAGACTTGGTAGCTGCGGCTTCTGGTTTAATTACCTCCGTTGTAAGAGAGGACCCTGCTGGCTCCTGAGATCTGCAGTCCCAGCTCTACACGGTAGAGTCACTGCTCACAAGTAATAAGAAAGGATAAAAGTTACAGCATTCCCTTCTCATTATGCTTGGTAAATCACTTTATAAAATGCTTTTCTGCAGACTCTGAAATACCAAGCTCCTAAATTTTCATGTGTCAGCCGTGAGTAGTTTAATCTAACATTTGGAAACGTACACACACCGATGTAAGAATGTCAGAAATGGAATTTACTCAGTCTTGGTTCCTAGTTGGAATCTAACTTAGTGTCTTGCAGTTAAGTTGTAGTGATGAAAAGCACAGTTATGGCCTCACACCGCTGGGTTCCAGCCCCAGCTTCATTCTTCAAAGCTTCGTAACATGGGTGCTTCTCTCTCTAGGCTTCAGTTTTCGCATCTGTAATTCGAGAATGATAATAATGCCTAATTGAGGGAGTTGTAAGAGTTAAATAAGCTGGAGTGCAAAGCACTTGGTATTGTACCTGCGTAAACACCCTTTATTCTCTCAGGTTTATGGTGGAAGCCACCATCATCCTAATATCATCATTGTGACCTGGGAGAGGAAATTACGTTCTCTAGTCTTGTCCTTGCTTTTTCATCTATTTAGGAAAGTTATAGATAAAATAAAAGATAGACTTGAATAGAAACTATTTTACAGAATAGAAATACTAGATCTGGGCACCTGGTCTTGTATTAAAGAATTAGGTAGTGTTAGTAAACAGTCAAGTTCTCCCAATATTTTTAAGATATACCCTGTGTTTTACAAGCAGTTGAGGATTTAATAATGGCTGTGCATTCCCTGAATTAGATACTCAGTGCCTATTATATTAGAAGTTTAGGTTGCTATATGAAAACATCTGTTCATTTGCACCTCCTCCGGTGTTTTGTATGTTTTCTCTTTAGGCGCATACCTAGAAGGAATTCTTCATTTTAGCTCAGTGAGGCGCTTGAAGTGAGATGCTTAAAAAAATCTACATCAGTGTGCTTAGTAAGTCCCTTCTTTAGAAGGACACACACTTCGGCAGCACTGCCTCAGT